>NC_142640.1:23028645-23344337 GCF_053813885.1 Theobroma cacao | reverse complement strand
ATTGAATGTTTACCTCGGGAAACGTTAAGCTAAAACCCTCTATTAATAGGAAAAGTCCATTTATTATCGTTCATGCCTTCAAAAGCCTTATTACACGTCTTAAATAGTTTTATAATCTCATTATCGATTTTAAGTTGAATTTTTTTATATTTTTTATTAAAACAGATTATGATTGAATGCTTGCCTTGGGTGACATGAAGCTAAAACCCTCTATTGACAAGAAAAGTCCATTTATTGTCGCTCATGCCTTCAAAAGCCTTATTACTCGCTTTAAATGATTTTATAATCTCATTATTGATTTAAGTTGAATTTTTTTACATTTTTATTTAAATTAGATTATAATTGAATGTTGACCTGAGGAAACGTTAAGCTAAAACCCTCTATTAATAGGAAAAGTCCATTTATTGTCGCTCATGCCTTCAAAAGCCTTATTACTCGCATTAAATGGTTTTATGTTCTCATTATCGATTTCAAGTTGAATTGTTTTACATTTTTTGTTAAATTAGATTATAATTGAATGCTTGCCTTAGGTAACATGAAGCCAAATCCCTTTATTGACAAAAAAAGCCCATTTACTGTCGCTCATGCCTTCAAAAGCCTTATTACTCGCTTTAAATGGTTTTATAATCTCATTATTGGTTTTAAGTTGAATTTTTTTACATTTTTATTTAAAACAGATTATAATTGAAAGTTTACCTCGGGAAACGTTAAGCTAAAACCTTCTATTAATAGGAAAAGTCCATTTATTGTCGCTCATACGTTCAAAAGCCTTATTACTCGCATTAAATGATTTTATAATCTCATTATCGATTTCAAGTTGAATTGTTTTCCATTTTTTTTTAAAACAGATTATAATTGAATGCTTGCCTTGGGTAACATGAAGCTAAAACCCTTTATTGACAAGAAAAGTCCATTTACTGTCGCTCATACCTTCAAAAGCCTTATTACTCGCTTTAAATGGTTTTATAATCTCATTATTGATTTTAAGTTGAATTTTTTTACATTTTTCTTTCAAACAGATTATAATTGAAAGTTTACCTCGGGAAACGTTAAGCTAAAACCCTCTATTAATAGGAAAAGTCCATTTATTGTCGCTCATGCGTTCAAAAGCCTTATTACTCGCATTAAATGGTTTTATAATCTCATTATCGATTTCAAGTTGAATTGTTTTACATTTTTTGTTAAAACAGATTATAATTGAATGCTTGCCTTGGGTAACATGAAGCTAAAACCCTTTATTGACAAGAAAAGGCCATTTACTGTCGCTCATGCCTTCAAAAGCCTTATTGCTCGCTTTAAATGGTTTTATAATCTCATTATTGATTTTAAGTTGAATTTTTTTACATTTTTATTTAAAACAGATTATAATTGAAAGTTTACCTCGGGAAACGTTAAGCTAAAACCCTCTATTAATAGGAAAAGTCCATTTATTGTCGTTCATGCGTTCAAAAGCCTTATTACTCGCATTAAATGATTTTATAATCTCATTATCGATTTCAAGTTGAATTGTTTTACATTTTTTGCTAAAACAGATTATAATTGAATGCTTGCCTTGGGTAATATGAAGCTAAAACCCTTTACTGACAAGAAAAGTCCATTTACTGTCGCTCATCCTTCGAAAGCCTTATTACTCGCTTTAAATGGTTTTATAATCTCATTATTGATTTAAGTTGAATTTTTTTACATTTTTATTTAAAACAGATTATAATTGAATGTTTACCTCGGGAAACGTTAAGCTAAAACCTTCTATTAATACGAAAAGTTCATTTATTATCGCTCATGCCTTCAAAAGCCTTATTACTCGTATTAAATGATTTTATAATCTCATTATCGATTTCAAGTTGAATTTTTTTATATTTTTTATTAAAACAGATTATAATTGAATCCTTGCGTTGGATAACATGAAGCTAAAACCCTCTATTAAGAAGAAAAGTCTATTTATTGTCGCTCATGCCTTCAAAAGCCTTATTACCCGCTTTAAATGGTTTCCTAATCTCATTATTGATTTTAAGTTGAATTTGTTTTCATTTCTTTTTAAATTGATTATAATTGAATGTTTACCTCGGGAAACGTGGGGCTAAAGTCTTCATTTGACATAAAAAAAGCATTTATAGTCACTCATGCCTTCGATATCCTTATTACTCGCTTTCAAAGGTTTTAGAGTCTCATTATTGATTTCAAGTTGAATTTTTTTACATTTTTAGTTTAAACAGATTAAAATTCAATGTTTACCTCAGGAAACGTTAAGCTAAAACTCTCTATTAACAGGAAAAGTCCATTTATTGTCGCTCATGCCCTCAAAAGTCTTATTACTCGCTTTCAATGGTTTTATAATCTTATTATCGATTTCAAGTTGAATTTTTTTACATTTTTTTTTAAAACAAATTGTAATTGAATGCTTGCCTTGGGTAACATGATGCTAAAACCCTCTATTGACAAGAAAAGTCCATTTACTGTCGCTTATGCCTTCAAAAGCCTTATTACTCGCTTTAAATGGTTTTATAATCTCATTATTGGTTTTAAGTTGAATTTTTTTACATTTTTATTTAAAACAGATTATAATTGAATGTTTACCTCGGGAAGCGTTAAGCTAAAACCCTCTATTAATAGGAAAAGTCCATTTATTATCGCTCATGCCTTCAAAAGCCTTATTACTCGTCTTAAATAGTTTTATAATCTCATTATCGATTTTAAGTTAAATTTTTTTATATTTTTTATTAAAACAGATTATGATTGAATGCTTGCCTTGGTGACATGAAGCTAAAACCCTCTATTGACAAGAAAAGTCCATTTATTGTCGCTCATGCCTTCAAAAGCCTTATTACTCGCTTTAAATGATTTTATAATCTCATTATTGATTTAAGTTGAATTTTTTTACATTTTTATTTAAAACAGATTATAGTTGAATGTTGACTTGAGGAAACGTTAAGATAAAACCCTCTATTAATAGGAAAAGTCCATTTATTGTCGCTCATGCCTTCAAAAGCCTTATTACTCGCATTAAATGGTTTTATGTTCTCATTATCGATTTCAAGTTGAATTTTTTTATATTTTTTATTAAAACAGATTATGATTGAATGCTTGCCTTGGGTAACATGAAGCTAAAACCCTCTATTGACAAGAAAAGTCCATTTATTGTCGCTCATGCCTTCAAAAGCCTTATTACTCGCTTTAAATGATTTTATAATCTCATTATTGATTTAAGTTGAATTTTTTTACATTTTTATTTAAAACAGATTATAATTGAATGTTGACCTGAGGAAACGTTAAGATAAAACCCTCTATTAATAGGAAAAGTCAATTTATTGTCGCTCATGCCTTCAAAAGCCTTATTACTCGCATTAAATGGTTTTATGTTATCATTATCGATTTCAAGTTGAATTGTTTTACATTTTTTGTTAAATTAGATTATAATTGAATGCTTGCCTTAGGTAACATGAAGCTAAATCCCTTTATTGACAAAAAAAGCCCATTTACTGTCGCTCATGCCTTCAAAAGCCTTATTACTCGCTTTAAATGGTTTTATAATCTCATTATTGGTTTTAAGTTGAATTTTTTTACATTTTTATTTAAAACAGATTATAATTGAAAGTTTACCTCGGGAAACGTTAAGCTAAAACCTTCTATTAATAGGAAAAGTCCATTTATTGTCGCTCATACGTTCAAAAGTCTTATTACTCGCATTAAATGGTTTTATAATCTCATTATCGATTTCAAGTTGAATTGTTTTCCATTTTTTGTTAAAACAGATTATAATTGAATGCTTGCCTTGGGTAACATGAAGCTAAAACCCTTTATTGACAAGAAAAGTCCATTTACTGTCGCTCATACCTTCAAAAGCCTTATTACTCGCTTTAAATGGTTTTATAATCTCATTATTGATTTTAAGTTGAATATTTTTACATTTTTATTTAAAACAGATTATAATTGAAAGTTTACCTCGGGAAACGTTAAGCTAAAACCCTCTATTAATAGGAAAAGTCCATTTATTGTCGCTCATGCGTTCAAAAGCCTTATTACTCGCATTAAATGGTTTTATAATCTCATTATCGATTTCAAGTTGAATTGTTTTACATTTTTTGTTAAAACAGATTATAATTGAATGCTTGCCTTGGGTAACATGAAGCTAAAACCCTTTATTGACAAGAAAAGTCCATTTACTGTCGCTCATGCCTTCAAAAGCCTTATTACTCGCTTTAAATGGTTTTATAATCTCATTATTGATTTTAAGTTGAATTTTTTTACATTTTTATTTAAAACAGATTATAATTGAAAGTTTACCTCGGGAAACGTTAAGCTAAAACCCTCTATTAATAGGAAAAGTCCATTTATTGTCGTTCATGCGTTCAAAAGCCTTATTACTCGCATTAAATGATTTTATAATCTCATTATCGATTTCAAGTTGAATTGTTTTACATTTTTTGCTAAAACAGATTATAATTGAATGCTTGCCTTGGGTAATATGAAGCTAAAACCCTTTACTGACAAGAAAAGTCCATTTACTGTCGCTCATCCTTCGAAAGCCTTATTACTCGCTTTAAATGGTTTTATAATCTCATTATTGATTTAAGTTGAATTTTTTTACATTTTTATTTAAAACAGATTATAATTGAATGTTTACCTCGGGAAACGTTAAGCTAAAACCTTCTATTAATACGAAAAGTTCATTTATTATCGCTCATGCCTTCAAAAGCCTTATTACTCGTATTAAATGATTTTATAATCTCATTATCGATTTCAAGTTGAATTTTTTTATATTTTTTATTAAAACAGATTATAATTGAATGCTTGCGTTGGGTAACATGAAGCTAAAACCCTCTATTAAGAAGAAAAGTCTATTTATTGTCGCTCATGCCTTCAAAAGCCTTATTACACGCTTTAAATGGTTTCCTAATCTGATTATTGATTTTAAGTTGAATGATTTTACATTTTTTTAAAACTGATTATAATTGAATGTTTACCTTGGGAAACACGGGGCTAAAGCCCTAATTTGGTATAGAAAGAGCATTTATAGTTACTCATGCCTTCAAAATCCTTATTACTCGCTTTCAATGGTTTTATAGTCTTATTATTGATTTCAAGTTGAATATTTTTACATTTTTAGTTGAAATAGATTACAATTGAATGTTTACCTCAGGAAACGTTAAGCTAAAACCCTTTAAAAATAGCAAAAGTCCATTTATTGTCGCTCATGCCTTCAACAGACTTATTACTCGCTTTAAGTGGTTTTATAATCTTATTATCGATTTCAAGTTGAATTTTTCTATATTGTTTATTAAAACAGATTATAATTGAATGCTTATCTTGGGAAACGTGAAGCTAAAACCCTCTATTGACAAGAAAAGTCCATTTACTGTCACCCATGCCTACAAAAGCCTTATTACTCGCTTTAAACGGTTTTATAATCCCATTATTGATTTTAGATTGAATTTTTTTACATTTTTATTTAAAACAGATTATAATTGAAAGTTTACCGCGGGAAACGTTAAGCTAAAACCCTCTATTAATAGGAAAAGTCCATTTATTGTCGCTCATGCCTTCAAAAGCCTTATTACTCGCATTAAATGGTTTTATGTTCTCATTATCGATTTCAAGTTGAATTTTTTTATATTTTTTATTAAAACAGATTATGATTGAATGCTTGCCTTGGGTAACATGAAGCTAAAACCCTCTATTGACAAGAAAAGTCCATTTATTGTCGCTCATGCCTTCAAAAGCCTTATTACTCGCTTTAAATGATTTTATAATCTCATTATTGATTTAAGTTGAATTTTTTTACATTTTTATTTAAAACAGATTATAATTGAATGTTGACCTGAGGAAACGTTAAGCTAAAACCCTCTATTAATAGGAAAAGTCCATTTATTGTCGCTCATGCCTTCAAAAGCCTTATTACTCGCATTAAATGGTTTTATGTTCTCATTATCGATTTCAAGTTGAATTGTTTTACATTTTTTGTTAAATTAGATTATAATTGAATGCTTGCCTTAGGTAACATGAAGCTAAATCCCTTTATTGACAAAAAAAGCCCATTTACTGTCGCTCATGCCTTCAAAAGCCTTATTACTCGCTTTAAATGGTTTTATAATCTCATTATTGGTTTTAAGTTGAGTTTTTTTACATTTTTATTTAAAACAGATTATAATTGAAAGTTTACCTCGGGAAACGTTAAGCTAAAACCTTCTATTAATAGGAAAAGTCCATTTATTGTCGCTCATACGTTCAAAAGCCTTATTACTCGCATTAAATGGTTTTATAATCTCATTATCGATTTCAAGTTGAATTGTTTTACATTTTTTGTTAAAACAGATTATAATTGAATGCTTGCCTTGGGTAACATGAAGCTAAAACCCTTTATTGACAAGAAAAGTCCATTTACTGTCGCTCATACCTTCAAAAGCCTTATTACTCGCTTTAAATGGTTTTATAATCTCATTATTGATTTTAAGTTGAATTTTTTTACATTTTTATTTAAAACAGATTATAATTGAAAGTTTACCTCGGGAACCGTTAAGCTAAAACCCTCTATTAATAGGAAAAGTCCATTTATTGTCGCTCATGCGTTCAAAAGCCTTATTACTCGCATTAAATGGTTTTATAATCTCATTATCGATTTCAAGTTGAATTGTTTTACATTTTTTGTTAAAACAGATTATAATTGAATGCTTGCCTTGGGTAACATGAAGCTAAAACCCTTTATTGACAAGAAAAGTCCATTTACTGTCGCTCATGCCTTCAAAAGCCTTATTACTCGCTTTAAATGGTTTTATAATCTCATTATTGATTTAAGTTGAATTTTTTTACATTTTTATTTAAAATAGATTATAATTGAATATTTACCTCGGGAAACGTTAAGCTAAAACCCTCTATTAATAGGAAAAGTCCATTTATTATCGCTCATGCCTTCAAAAGCCTTATTACTAGTATTAACTAGTTTTATAATCTCATTATCGATTTCAAGTTAAATTGTTTTACATTTTTTATTAAAACAGATTATAATTAAATGCTTGCCTTGGGTAACATGAACCTAAAACCCTCTATTGAAAAGAAAAGTTAATTTATTGTCGTTCATGCCTTCAAAAGCCTTATTACTCGCTTTAAATGGTTTTATAATCTCATTATTGATTTTAAGTTTAATTTTTTTACATTTTTTCTTAAAAAAGAATATAATTGAATGTTTACCTTGGGAAACGTTAACCTAAAACCATCTACTAATAAGAAAAGTCCATTTATTGTCGCTCATGCCTTCAAAAGCCTTATTACCCGCTTTAAATGGTTTGCTAATCTCATTATTGATTTTAAGTTGAATTTGTTTTCATTTCTTTTTTAAATTGATTATAATTGAATGTTTACCTCGGGAAACGTGGGGCTAAAGCCTTCATTTGACATAAAAAAAAGCATTTATAGTCACTCATGCCTTCAAAATCCTTATTACTCGCTTTCAAAGGTTTTAGAGTCTCATTATTGATTTCAAGTTGAATTTTTTTACATTTTTAGTTTAAACAGATTAAAATTCAATGTTTACCTCAGGAAACGTTAAGCTAAAACCCTCTATTAACAGGAAAAGTCCATTTATTGTTGCTCATGCCCTCAAAAGCCTTATTACTCGCTTTCAATGGTTTTATAATCTTATTGTCGATTTCAAGTTGAGTTTTTTTACATTTTTTGTTAAAACTAATTGTAATTGAATGCTTGCCTTGGGTAACATGAAGCTAAAACCCTCTATTGACAAGAAAAGTCAATTTACTGTCGCTTATGCCTTCAAAAGCCTTATTACTCGCTTTAAGTGGTTTTATAATCTCATTATTGGTTTTAAGTTGAATTTTTTTACATTTTTATTTAAAACAGATTATAATTGAATGTTTACCTCGGGAAACGTTAAGCTAAAACCCTCTATTAATAGGAAAAGTCCATTTATTATCGCTCATGCCTTCAAAACCCTTATTACTCGTCTTAAATAGTTTTATAATCTCATTATCGATTTTAAGTTGAATTTTATTATATTTTTTATTAAAACAGATTATGATTGAATGCTTGCCTTGGGTAACATGAAGCTAAAACCCTCTATTGACAAGAAAAGTCCATTTATTGTCGCTCATGCCTTCAAAAGCCTTATTACTCGCTTTAAATAGTTTTATAATCTCATTATTGATTTAAGTTGAATTTTTTAAAATTTTTATTTAAAACAGATTATAATTGAATGTTGATCTGAGGAAACGTTAAGCTAAAACCCTCTATTAATAGGAAAAATCCATTTATTGTCGCTCATGCCTTCAAAAGCCTTATTACTCGTATTAAATGGTTTTATAATCTCATTACCGATTTGAAGTTGAAATTTTTGACATTGTTGGTTAAAACGAATTATAATTGATTGTTTACCTCGGGAAACATTAAGCTAAAACCCTCTATTAACAGGAAAAGCCCATTTATTGTCGCTTATGCCTTCAAAAGCCTTATTACTCGTTTTGAATGGTTTTATAATCTCATTATCGATTTCAAGTTGAATTTTTTTACATTTTTTGTTAAAACAGTTTATAATTGAATGCTTATCTTGGGAAACATGAAGCTAAAACCCTCTATTGACAAGAAAAGTCCATTTACTGTCACTCATGCCTACAAAAGCCTTATTACTCGCTTTAAATGGTTTTATAATCTCATTATCGATTTTAAGTTGAATTTGTTTACATTTTCATTTAAAAAAGATTATAATTGAAAGTTTACCTCGGGAAACGTTAAGCTGAATCCCTCTATTAATAAGAAAAGTTCATTTATTGTTGCTCATGCCTTCAAAAGCCTTATTACTCGCATTAAATGGTTTTATAATCTCATTATCGATTTCAAGTTGTATTGTTTTCCATTTTTTGTTAAAACAGATTATAATTGAATGCTTGCCTTGGGTAACATGAAGCTAAAACCCTTTATTGACAAGAAAAGTCCATTTACTGTCGCTCATACCTTCAAAAGCCTTATTACTCACTTTAAATAGTTTTATAATCTCATTATTGATTTTAAGTTGAATTTTTTTACATTTTTATTTAAAACAGATTATAATTGAAAGTTTACCTCGGGAAACGTTAAGCTAAAACCCTCTATTAATAGGAAAAGTCCATTTATTGTCGCTCATGCGTTCAAAAGCCTTATTACTCGCATTAAATGGTTTTATAATCTCATTATCGATTTCAAGTTGAATTGTTTTACATTTTTTGTTAAAACAGATTATAATTGAATTCTTGCCTTGGGTAACATGAAGCTAAAACCCTTTATTGAGAAGAAAAGTCCATTTACTGTCGCTCATACCTTCAAAAGCCTTATTACTCACTTTAAATGGTTTTATAATCTCATTATTGATTTTAAGTTGAATTTTTTTACATTTTTATTTAAAACAGATTATAATTGAAAGTTTACCTCGGGAAACGTTAAGCTAAAACCCTCTATTAATAGGAAAAGTCCATTTATTGTCGCTCATGCCTTCAAAAGCCTTATTACTCGCATTAAATGGTTTTATAATCTCATTATCGATTTCAAGTTGAATTGTTTTACATTTTTTGTTAAAACAGATTATAATTGAATTCTTGCCTTGGGTAACATGAAGCTAAAACCCTTTATTGACAAGAAAAGTCCATTTACTGTCGCTCATGCCTTCAAAAGCCTTATTACTCGCTTTAAATGGTTTTATAATCTCATTATTGATTTAAGTTGAATTTTTTTACATTTTTATTTAAAATAGATTATAATTGAATATTTACCTCGGGAAACGTTAAGCTAAAACCCTCTATTAATAGGAAAAGTCCATTTATTATCGCTCATGCCTTCAAAAGCCTTATTACACGCTTTAAATGGTTTCCTAATCTGATTATTGATTTTAAGTTGAATGATTTTACATTTTTTTAAAACTGATTATAATTGAATGTTTACCTTGGGAAACATGGGGCTAAAGCCCTAATTTGGTATAAAAAGAGCATTTATAGTTACTCATGCCTTCAAAATCCTTATTACTCGCTTTCAATGGTTTTATAGTCTTATTATTGATTTCAAGTTGAATTTTTTTACATTTTTAGTTGAAATAGATTACAATTGAATGTTTACCTCAGGAAACGTTAAGCTAAAACCCTTTAAAAATAGCAAAAGTCCATTTATTGTCGCTCATGCCTTCAAAAAACTTATTACTCGCTTTAAGTGGTTTTATAATCTTATTATCGATTTCAAGTTGAACTTTTCTATATTGTTTATTAAAACAGATTATAATTGAATGCTTATCTTTGGAAACGTGAAGCTAAAACCCTCTATTGACAAGAAAAGTCCATTTACTGTCACCCATGCCTACAAAAGCCTTATTACTCGCTTTAAATGGTTTTATAATCCCATTATTGATTTTAGGTTGAATTTTTTTACATTTTTATTTAAAACAGATTATAATTGAAAGTTTATCGCGGGAAACGTTAAGCTAAAACCCTCTATTAATAGGAAAAGTCCATTTATTGTCGCTCATGCCTTCAAAAGCCTTGTTACTCGCATTAAATGGTTTTATAATCTCATTATCGATTTCAAGTTGAATTTTTTTACATTTTTTGTTAAAACAGATTATAATTGAATGCTTGCCTTAGGTAACATGAAGCTAAAACCCTCTATTGACAAAAAAAGCCCATTTACTGTCGCTCATGCCTTCAAAAGCCTTATTACTCTCTTTAAATGGTTTTATAATCTCATTATTGGTTTTAAGTTGAATTTTTTTACATTTTTATTTAAAACAGATTATAATTGAAAGTTTACATCGGGAAACGTTAAGCTAAAACCCTCTATTAATAGGAAAAGTCCATTTATTGTCGCTCATACGTTCAAAAGCCTTATTACTCGCATTAAATGGTTTTATAATCTCATTATCGATTTCAAGTTGAATTGTTTTACATTTTTTGTTAAAACAGATTATAATTGAATGCTTGCCTTGGGTAACATGAAGCTAAAACCCTTTATTGACAAGAAAAGTCCATTTACTGTCGCTCATGCCTTCAAAAGCCTTATTACTCGCTTTAAATGGTTTTATAATCTCATTATTGATTTAAGTTGAATTTTTTTACATTTTTATTTAAAACAGATTATAATTGAATATTTATCTCGGGAAACATTAAGCTAAAACCCTCTATTAATAGGAAAAGTCCATTTATTATCGCTCATGCCTTTGAAAGCCTTATTACTAGTATTAAATGGTTTTATAATCTCATTATCGATTTCAAGTTAAATTTTTTTACATTTTTTATTAAAACAGATTATAATTAAATGCTTGCCTTGGGTAACTTGAACCTAAAACCCTCTATTGACAAGAAAAGTTAATTTATTGTCGCTCATGCCTTCAAAAGCATTATTACTCGCTTTAAATGGTTTTATAATCTCATTATTGATTTTAAGTTTAATTTTTTTACATTTTTTCTTAAAAAAGAATATAATTGAATGTTTACCTCGAGAAACGTTAACCTAAAACCATCTATTAATAAGAAAAGTCCATTTATTGTCGCTCATGCCTTCAAAAGCCTTATTACCCGCTTTAAATGGTTTGCTAATCTCATTATTGATTTTAAGTTGAATTTGTTTTCATTTCTTTTTAAATTGATTATAATTTAATGTTTACCTCGGGAAACGTGGGGCTAAAGTCTTCATTTGACATAAAAAAAGCATTTATAGTCACTCATGCCTTCAAAATCCTTATTACTCGCTTTCAAAGGTTTTAGAGTCTCATTATTGATTTCAAGTTGAATTTTTTTACTTTTTAGTTGAAACAGATTAAAATTGAATGTTTACCTCAGGAAACGTTAAGCTAAAACTCTCTATTAACAGGAAAAGTCCATTTATTGTCGCTCATGCCCTCAAAAGTCTTATTACTCGCTTTCAATGGTTTTATAATCTTATTATCGATTTCAAGTTGAATTTTTTTACATTTTTTTTTAAAACAAATTGTAATTGAATGCTTGCCTTGGGTAACATGAAGCTAAAACCCTCTATTGACAAGAAAAGTCCATTTACTGTCGCTTATGCCTTCAAAAGCCTTATTACTCGCTTTAAATGCTTTTATAATCTCATTATTGATTTAACTTGAATTTTTTTACATTTTTATTTAAAATTGATTATAATTCAATGTTTGCCTCGGGAAACGTTAAGATAAAACCCTCCACTAATAGGAAAGTACATTTATTATCGCTCATACCTTCAAAAGCCTTATTACTCGTATTAAATGGTTTTATAATCTCATTATCGATTTCCAGTTGAATTTTTTTATATTTTTTATTAAAACAGATTATAATTGAATGCTTGCCTTGGGTAACATGAACCTAAAACCCTCTATTGACAAGAAAAGTCAATTTATTGTCGCTCATGCCTTCAAAAGCCTTATTACTCGCTTTAAATGGTTTTATAATCTCATTATCGATTTTAAGTTTAATTTTTTTACATTTTTTCTTAAAACAGAATATAATTGAATGTTTACCTCGGGAAACGTTAAGCTAACACCATCTATTAATAAGAAAAGTCCATTTATTGTCGCTCATGCGTTCAAAAGCCTTATTACCCGCTTTAAATGGTTTGCTAATCTCATTATTGATTTTAAGTTGAATTTGTTTTCATTTCTTTTTTAAATTGATTATAATTGAATGTTTACCTCGGGAAACGTGGGGCTAAAGCCTTCATTTGACATAAAAAAAAGCATTTATAGTCACTCATGCCTTCAAAATCCTTATTACTCGCTTTCAAAGGTTTTAGAGTCTCATTATTGATTTCAAGTTGAATTTTTTTACATTTTTAGTTTAAACAGATTAAAATTCAATGTTTACCTCAGGAAACGTAAAGCTAAAACCCTCTATTAACAGGAAAAGTCCATTTATTGTTGCTCATGCCCTCAAAAGCCTTATTACTCGCTTTCAATGGTTTTATAATCTTATTGTCGATTTCAAGTTGAGTTTTTTTACATTTTTTGTTAAAACTAATTGTAATTGAATGCTTGCCTTGGGTAACATGAAGCTAAAACCCTCTATTGACAAGAAAAGTCAATTTACTGTCGCTTATGCCTTCAAAAGCCTTATTACTCGCTTTAAGTGGTTTTATAATCTCATTATTGGTTTTAAGTTGAATTTTTTTACATTTTTATTTAAAACAGATTATAATTGAATGTTTACCTCGGGAAACGTTAAGCTAAAACCCTCTATTAATAGGAAATGTCCATTTATTATCGCTCATGCCTTCAAAACCCTTATTACTCGTCTTAAATAGTTTTATAATCTCATTATCGATTTTAAGTTGAATTTTATTATATTTTTTATTAAAACAGATTATGATTGAATGCTTGCCTTGGGTAACATGAAGCTAAAACCCTCTATTGACAAGAAAAGTCCATTTATTGTCGCTCATGCCTTCAAAAGCCTTATTACTCGCTTTAAATAGTTTTATAATCTCATTATTGATTTAAGTTGAATTTTTTTAAATTTTTATTTAAAACAGATTATAATTGAATGTTGATCTGAGGAAACGTTAAGCTAAAACCCTCTATTAATAGGAAAAATCCATTTATTGTCGCTCATGCCTTCAAAAGCCTTATTACTCGTATTAAATGGTTTTATAATCTCATTACCGATTTGAAGTTGAAATTTTTGACATTGTTGGTTAAAACGAATTATAATTGATTGTTTACCTCGGGAAACATTAAGCTAAAACCCTCTATTAACAGGAAAAGCCCATTTATTGTCGCTCATGCCTTCAAAAGCCTTATTACTCGTTTTGAATGGTTTTATAATCTCATTATCGATTTCAAGTTGAATTTTTTTACATTTTTTGTTAAAACAGTTTATAATTGAATGCTTATCTTGGGAAACATGAAGCTAAAACCCTCTATTGACAAGAAAAGTCCATTTACTGTCACTCATGCCTACAAAAGCCTTATTACTCGCTTTAAATGGTTTTATAATCTCATTATCGATTTTAAGTTGAATTTGTTTACATTTTCATTTAAAAAAGATTATAATTGAAAGTTTACCTCGGGAAACGTTAAGCTGAATCCCTCTATTAATAAGAAAAGTTCATTTATTGTTGCTCATGCCTTCAAAAGCCTTATTACTCGCATTAAATGGTTTTATAATCTCATTATCGATTTCAAGTTGTATTGTTTTCCATTTTTTGTTAAAACAGATTATAATTGAATGCTTGCCTTGGGTAACATGAAGCTAAAACCCTTTATTGACAAGAAAAGTCCATTTACTGTCGCTCATACCTTCAAAAGCCTTATTACTCACTTTAAATGGTTTTATAATCTCATTATTGATTTTAAGTTGAATTTTTTTACATTTTTATTTAAAACAGATTATAATTGAAAGTTTACCTCGGGAAACGTTAAGCTAAAACCCTCTATTAATAGGAAAAGTCCATTTATTGTCGCTCATGCGTTCAAAAGCCTTATTACTCGCATTAAATGGTTTTATAATCTCATTATCGATTTCAAGTTGAATTGTTTTACATTTTTTGTTAAAACAGATTATAATTGAATTCTTGCCTTGGGTAACATGAAGCTAAAACCCTTTATTGAGAAGAAAAGTCCATTTACTGTCGCTCATACCTTCAAAAGCCTTATTACTCACTTTAAATGGTTTTATAATCTCATTATTGATTTTAAGTTGAATTTTTTTACATTTTTATTTAAAACAGATTATAATTGAAAGTTTACCTCGGGAAACGTTAAGCTAAAACCCTCTATTAATAGGAAAAGTCCATTTATTGTCGCTCATGCCTTCAAAAGCCTTATTACTCGCATTAAATGGTTTTATAATCTCATTATCGATTTCAAGTTGAATTGTTTTACATTTTTTGTTAAAACAGATTATAATTGAATTCTTGCCTTGGGTAACATGAAGCTAAAACCCTTTATTGACAAGAAAAGTCCATTTACTGTCGCTCATGCCTTCAAAAGCCTTATTACTCGCTTTAAATGGTTTTATAATCTCATTATTGATTTAAGTTGAATTTTTTTACATTTTTATTTAAAATAGATTATAATTGAATATTTACCTCGGGAAACGTTAAGCTAAAACCCTCTATTAATAGGAAAAGTCCATTTATTATCGCTCATGCCTTCAAAAGCCTTATTACACGCTTTAAATGGTTTCCTAATCTGATTATTGATTTTAAGTTGAATGATTTTACATTTTTTTAAAACTGATTATAATTGAATGTTTACCTTGGGAAACATGGGGCTAAAGCCCTAATTTGGTATAAAAAGAGCATTTATAGTTACTCATGCCTTCAAAATCCTTATTACTCGCTTTCAATGGTTTTATAGTCTTATTATTGATTTCAAGTTGAATTTTTTTACATTTTTAGTTGAAATAGATTACAATTGAATGTTTACCTCAGGAAACGTTAAGCTAAAACCCTTTAAAAATAGCAAAAGTCCATTTATTGTCGCTCATGCCTTCAAAAAACTTATTACTCGCTTTAAGTGGTTTTATAATCTTATTATCGATTTCAAGTTGAACTTTTCTATATTGTTTATTAAAACAGATTATAATTGAATGCTTATCTTTGGAAACGTGAAGCTAAAACCCTCTATTGACAAGAAAAGTCCATTTACTGTCACCCATGCCTACAAAAGCCTTATTACTCGCTTTAAATGGTTTTATAATCCCATTATTGATTTTAGGTTGAATTTTTTTACATTTTTATTTAAAACAGATTATAATTGAAAGTTTATCGCGGGAAACGTTAAGCTAAAACCCTCTATTAATAGGAAAAGTCCATTTATTGTCGCTCATGCCTTCAAAAGCCTTGTTACTCGCATTAAATGGTTTTATAATCTCATTATCGATTTCAAGTTGAATTTTTTTACATTTTTTGTTAAAACAGATTATAATTGAATGCTTGCCTTAGGTAACATGAAGCTAAAACCCTCTATTGACAAAAAAAGCCCATTTACTGTCGCTCATGCCTTCAAAAGCCTTATTACTCTCTTTAAATGGTTTTATAATCTCATTATTGGTTTTAAGTTGAATTTTTTTACATTTTTATTTAAAACAGATTATAATTGAAAGTTTACATCGGGAAACGTTAAGCTAAAACCCTCTATTAATAGGAAAAGTCCATTTATTGTCGCTCATACGTTCAAAAGCCTTATTACTCGCATTAAATGGTTTTATAATCTCATTATCGATTTCAAGTTGAATTGTTTTACATTTTTTGTTAAAACAGATTATAATTGAATGCTTGCCTTGGGTAACATGAAGCTAAAACCCTTTATTGACAAGAAAAGTCCATTTACTGTCGCTCATGCCTTCAAAAGCCTTATTACTCGCTTTAAATGGTTTTATAATCTCATTATTGATTTAAGTTGAATTTTTTTACATTTTTATTTAAAACAGATTATAATTGAATATTTATCTCGGGAAACATTAAGCTAAAACCCTCTATTAATAGGAAAAGTCCATTTATTATCGCTCATGCCTTTGAAAGCCTTATTACTAGTATTAAATGGTTTTATAATCTCATTATCGATTTCAAGTTAAATTTTTTTACATTTTTTATTAAAACAGATTATAATTAAATGCTTGCCTTGGGTAACTTGAACCTAAAACCCTCTATTGACAAGAAAAGTTAATTTATTGTCGCTCATGCCTTCAAAAGCATTATTACTCGCTTTAAATGGTTTTATAATCTCATTATTGATTTTAAGTTTAATTTTTTTACATTTTTTCTTAAAAAAGAATATAATTGAATGTTTACCTCGAGAAACGTTAACCTAAAACCATCTATTAATAAGAAAAGTCCATTTATTGTCGCTCATGCCTTCAAAAGCCTTATTACCCGCTTTAAATGGTTTGCTAATCTCATTATTGATTTTAAGTTGAATTTGTTTTCATTTCTTTTTAAATTGATTATAATTTAATGTTTACCTCGGGAAACGTGGGGCTAAAGTCTTCATTTGACATAAAAAAAGCATTTATAGTCACTCATGCCTTCAAAATCCTTATTACTCGCTTTCAAAGGTTTTAGAGTCTCATTATTGATTTCAAGTTGAATTTTTTTACTTTTTAGTTGAAACAGATTAAAATTGAATGTTTACCTCAGGAAACGTTAAGCTAAAACTCTCTATTAACAGGAAAAGTCCATTTATTGTCGCTCATGCCCTCAAAAGTCTTATTACTCGCTTTCAATGGTTTTATAATCTTATTATCGATTTCAAGTTGAATTTTTTTACATTTTTTTTTAAAACAAATTGTAATTGAATGCTTGCCTTGGGTAACATGAAGCTAAAACCCTCTATTGACAAGAAAAGTCCATTTACTGTCGCTTATGCCTTCAAAAGCCTTATTACTCGCTTTAAATGCTTTTATAATCTCATTATTGATTTAACTTGAATTTTTTTACATTTTTATTTAAAATTGATTATAATTCAATGTTTGCCTCGGGAAACGTTAAGATAAAACCCTCCACTAATAGGAAAGTACATTTATTATCGCTCATACCTTCAAAAGCCTTATTACTCGTATTAAATGGTTTTATAATCTCATTATCGATTTCCAGTTGAATTTTTTTATATTTTTTATTAAAACAGATTATAATTGAATGCTTGCCTTGGGTAACATGAACCTAAAACCCTCTATTGACAAGAAAAGTCAATTTATTGTCGCTCATGCCTTCAAAAGCCTTATTACTCGCTTTAAATGGTTTTATAATCTCATTATCGATTTTAAGTTTAATTTTTTTACATTTTTTCTTAAAACAGAATATAATTGAATGTTTACCTCGGGAAACGTTAAGCTAACACCATCTATTAATAAGAAAAGTCCATTTATTGTCGCTCATGCATTCAAAAGCCTTATTACCCGCTTTAAATGGTTTCCTAATCTCATTATTGATTTAAAGTTGAATTTGTTTTCATTTCTTTTTAAACTGATTATAATTGAATGTTTACCTCGGGAAACGTGGGGCTAAAGCCTTCATTTGACATAAAAAAAGCATTTATAGTCACTCATGCCTTCAAAATCCTTATTACTCGCTCTCAATGGTTTTTTAGTCTCATTATTGAATTCAAGTTGAATATTTTTACATTTTTGGTTCAAATAGATTAAAATTGAATGTTTACCTCGGGAAACGTTAAGCTAAAACCCTCTATTAACAGGAAAAGTCCATTTATTGTCGCTCATGCCTACAAAAGCCTTATTACTTGTACTAAATGGTTTTATAATCTCATTATCGATTTCAAGTTGAATTTTTTTACATTTTTTATTAAAACAGATTATAATTGAATGCTTGCCTTGGGTAACATGAACCTAAAACCCTCTATTGACAAGAAAAGTCAATTTATTGTCGCTCATGCCTTCAAAAGCCTTATTACTCGCTTTAAATGGTTTTATAATCTCATTATTGATTTAACTTGAATTTTTTTACATTTTTATTTAAATCAGATTATAATTGAATGTTTGCCTCGGGAAACGTTAAGATAAAACCCTCTACTAATAGGAAAGTACATTTATTATCGCTCATACCTTCAAAAGCCTTATTACTCGTATTAAATGGTTTTATAATCTCATTATCGATTTCAAGTTAAATTTTTTTATATTTTTTATTAAAACAGATTATAATTGAATGTTTGCCTTGGGTAACATGAACCTAAAACCCTCTATTGACAAGAAAAGTCAATTTATTGTCGCTCATGCCTTCAAAAGCCTTATTACTCGCTTTAAATGGTTTTATAATCTCATTATTGATTTTAAGTTTCATTTTTTTACATTTTTTCTTAAAACAGAATATAATTGAATGTTTACCTCGGGAAACGTTAAGCTAACACCATCTATTAATAAGAAAAGTCCATTTATTGTCGCTCATGCCTTCAAAAGCCTTATTACCCGCTTTAAATGGTTTCCTAATCTCATTATTGATTTTAAGTTGAATTTATTTTCATTTCTTTTTAAACTGATTATAATTGAATGTTTACCTCGGGAAACGTGGGGCTAAAGCCTTCATTTGACATAAAAAAAGCATTTATAGTCACTCATGCCTTCAAAATCCTTATTACTCGCTCTCAATGGTTTTTTAGTCTCATTATTGATTTCAAGTTGAATATTTTTACATTTTTGGTTCAAATAGATTAAAATTGAATGTTTACCTCGGGAAACGTTAAGCTAAAACCCTTTATTAACAGGAAAAGTCCATTTATTGTCACTCATACCTTCAAAAGCCTTATTACTCGCTTTAAATGGTTTTGTAATCTTATTATGGATTTCAAGTTGAATTTTTTACATTTTTGTTAAAACAGATTATAATTGAATGCTTACCTTGAGAAACATGAAGCTAAAACCCTCTATTGACAAGAAAAGTCCATTTACTATCGCTCATGCCTTCAAAAGCCTTATTACTCGCTCTAAATGGTTTTATAATCTCATTATTGATTTAACTTGAATTTTTTTACATTTTTTTTAAAACAGAATATAATTCAATGTTTGCATCGGGAAACGTTAAGATAAAACCCTCTATTAATAGGAAAGTACATTTATTATCGCTCATGCCTTCAAAAGCCTTATTACTTGTATTAAATGGTTTTATAATCTTATTCTCGATTTCAAGTTGAATTTTTTTACATTTTTTGTTAAAACAGATTATAATTGAATGCTTGCCTTAGGTAACATGAAGCTAAAACCCTCTATTGACAAAAAAAGCCCATTTACTGTCGCTCATGCCTTCAAAAGCCTTATTACTCGCTTTAAATGGTTTTATAATCTCATTATTGGTTTTAAGTTGAATTTTTTTACATTTTTATTTAAAATAGATTATAATTGAAAGTTTACATCGGGAAACGTTAAGCTAAAACCCTCTATTAATAGGAAAAGTCCATTTATTGTCGCTCGTACGTTCAAAAGCCTTATTACTCGCATTAAATGGTTTTATAATCTCATTATCGATTTCAAGTTGAATTGTTTTACATTTTTTGTTAAAACAGATTATAACTGAATGCTTGCCTTGGGTAACATGAAGCTAAAACCCTTTATTGACAAGAAAAGTCCATTTACTGTCGCTAATGCCTTCAAAAGCCTTATTACTCGCTTTAAATGGTTTTATAATCTCATTATTAATTTTAAGTTGAATTTTTTTACATTTTTATTTAAAACAGATTATAATTGAAAGTTTACCTCGGGAAACGTTAAGCTAAAACCCTCTATTAATAGGAAAAGTCCATTTATTGTCGTTCATGCGTTCAAAAGCCTTATTACTGGCATTAAATGATTTTATAATCTCATTATCGATTTCAAGTTGAATTGTTTTACATTTTTTGCTAAAACAGATTATAATTGAATGCTTGCCTTGGGTAATATGAAGCTAAAACCCTTTACTGACAAGAAAAGTCCATTTACTGTCGCTCATCCTTCAAAAGCCTTATTACTCGCTTTAAATGGTTTTATAATCTCATTATTGATTTAAGTTGAATTTTTTTACATTTTTATTTAAAACAGATTATAATTGAATATTTATCTCGGGAAATGTTAAGCTAAAACCCTCTATTAATAGGAAAAGTCCATTTATTATCGCTCATGCCTTTGAAAGCCTTATTACTAGTATTAAATGGTTTTATAATCTCATTATCGATTTCAAGTTAAATTTTTTTACATTTTTTATTAAAACAGATTATAATTAAATGCCTGCCTTGGGTAACTTGAACCTAAAACCCTCTATTGACAAGAAAAGTTAATTTATTGTCGCTCATGCCTTCAAAAGCCTTATTACTCGCTTTAAATGGTTTTATAATCTCATTATTGATTTTAAGTTTAATTTTTTTACATTTTTTCTTAAAAAAGAATATAATTGAATGTTTACCTCGAGAAACGTTAACCTAAAACCATCTATTAATAAGAAAAGTTCATTTATTGTCGCTCATGCCTTCAAAAGCCTTATTACCCGCTTTAAATGGTTTCCTAATCTCATTATTGATTTTAAGTTGAATTTGTTTTCATTTCTTTTTAAATTGATTATAATTGAATGTTTACCTCGGGAAACGTGGGGCTAAAGTCTTCATTTGACATAAAAAAAGCATTTATAGTCACTCATGCCTTCGAAATCCTTATTACTCGCTTTCAAAGGTTTTAGAGTCTCATTATTGATTTCAAGTTGAATTTTTTTACATTTTTAGTTGAAACAGATTAAAATTCAATGTTTACCTCAGGAAACGTTAAGCTAAAACTCTCTATTAATAGGAAAAGTCCATTTATTGTCGCTCATGCCCTCAAAAGTCTTTACTCGCTTTCAATGGTTTTATAATCTTATTATCGATTTCAAGTTGAATTGTTTTACATTTTTTTTTAAAACAAATTGTAATTGAATGCTTGCCTTGGGTAACATGATGCTAAAACCCTCTATTGACAAGAAAAGTCCATTTACTGCCGCTTATGCCTTCAAAAGCCTTATTACTCGCTTTAAATGGTTTTATAATCTCATTATTGGTTTTAAGTTGAATTTTTTTACATTTTTATTTAAAACAGATTATAATTGAATGTTTACCTCGGGAAACGTTAAGCTAAAACCCTCTATTAATAGGAAAAGTCCATTTATTATCGCTCATGCCTTCAAATACCTTATTACTCGTCTTAAATAGTTTTATAATCTCATTATCGATTTTAAGTTGAATTTTTTTATATTTTTTATTAAAACAGATTATGATTGAATGCTTGCCTTGGGTGACATGAAGCTAAAACCCTCTATTGACAAGAAAAGTCCATTTATTGTCGCTCATGCCTTCAAAAGCCTTATTACTCGCTTTAAATGATTTTATAATCTCATTATTGATTTAAGTTGAATTTTTTTACATTTTTATTTAAAACAGATTATAATTGAATGTTGACTTGAGGAAACGTTAAGCTAAAACCCTCTATTAATAGGAAAAGTCCATTTATTGTCGCTCATGCCTTCAAAAGCCTTATTACTCGCATTAAATGGTTTTATGTTCTCATTATCGATTTCAAGTTGAATTGTTTTACATTTTTTGTTAAAACAGATTATAATTGAATGCTTGCCTTGGGTAACATGAAGCTAAAACCCTTTATTGACAAGAAAAGTCCATTTACTGTCGCTCATGCCTTCAAAAGCCTTATTACTCGCTTTAAATGGTTTTATAATCTCATTATTGATTTTAAGTTGAATTTTTTTACATTTTTATTTAAAACAGATTATAATTGAAAGTTTACCTCGGGAAACGTTAAGCTAAAACCCTCTATTAATAGGAAAAGTCCATTTATTGTCGTTCATGCGTTCAAAAGCCTTATTACTCGCATTAAATGATTTTATAATCTCATTATCGATTTCAAGTTGAATTGTTTTACATTTTTTGCTAAAACAGATTATAATTGAATGCTTGCCTTGGGTAATATGAAGCTAAAACCCTTTACTGACAAGAAAAGTCCATTTACTGTCGCTCATCCTTCGAAAGCCTTATTACTCGCTTTAAATGGTTTTATAATCTCATTATTGATTTAAGTTGAATTTTTTTACATTTTTATTTAAAACAGATTATAATTGAATGTTTACCTCGGGAAACGTTAAGCTAAAACCTTCTATTAATACGAAAAGTTCATTTATTATCGCTCATGCCTTCAAAAGCCTTATTACTCGTATTAAATGATTTTATAATCTCATTATCGATTTCAAGTTGAATTTTTTTATATTTTTTATTAAAACAGATTATAATTGAATGCTTGCGTTGGGTAACATGAAGCTAAAACCCTCTATTAAGAAGAAAAGTCTATTTATTGTCGCTCATGCCTTCAAAAGCCTTATTACACGCTTTAAATGGTTTCCTAATCTGATTATTGATTTTAAGTTGAATGATTTTACATTTTTTTAAAACTGATTATAATTGAATGTTTACCTTGGGAAACATGGGGCTAAAGCCCTAATTTGGTATAAAAAGAGCATTTATAGTTACTCATGCCTTCAAAATCCTTATTACTCGCTTTCAATGGTTTTATAGTCTTATTATTGATTTCAAGTTGAATTTTTTTACATTTTTAGTTGAAATAGATTACAATTGAATGGTTACCTCAGGAAACGTTAAGCTAAAACCCTTTAAAAATAGCAAAAGTCCATTTATTGTCGCTCATGCCTTCAAAAGACTTATTACTCGCTTTAAATGGTTTTATAATCTTATTATCGATTTCAAGTTGAATTTTTCTATATTGCTTATTAAAACAGATTATAATTGAATGCTTATCTTGGGAAACGTGAAGCTAAAACCCTCTATTGACAAGAAAAGTCCATTTACTGTCACCCATGCCTACAAAAGCCTTATTACTCGCTTTAAATGGTTTTATAATCCCATTATTGATTTTAGGTTGAATTTTTTTACATTTTTATTTAAAACAGATTATAATTGAAAGTTTACCGCGGGAAACGTTAAGCTAAAACCCTCTATTAATAGGAAAAGTCCATTTATTGTCGCTCATGCCTTCAAAAGCCTTATTACTCGCATTAAATGGTTTTATGTTCTCATTATCGATTTCAAGTTGAATTTTTTTATATTTTTTATTAAAACAGATTATGATTGAATGCTTGCCTTGGGTAACATGAAGCTAAAACCCTCTATTGACAAGAAAAGTCCATTTATTGTCGCTCATGCCTTCAAAAGCCTTATTACTCGCTTTAAATGATTTTATAATCTCATTATTGATTTAAGTTGAATTTTTTTACATTTTTATTTAAAACAGATTATAATTGAATGTTGACCTGAGGAAACGTTAAGCTAAAACCCTCTATTAATAGGAAAAGTCCATTTATTGTCGCTCATGCCTTCAAAAGCCTTATTACTCGCATTAAATGGTTTTATGTTCTCATTATCGATTTCAAGTTGAATTGTTTTACATTTTTTGTTAAAACAGATTATAATTGAATGCTTGCCTTGGGTAACATGAAGCTAAAACCCTTTATTGACAAGAAAAGTCCATTTACTGTCGCTCATGCCTTCAAAAGCCTTATTACTCGCTTTAAATGGTTTTATAATCTCATTATTGATTTTAAGTTGAATTTTTTTACATTTTTATTTAAAACAGATTATAATTGAAAGTTTACCTCGGGAAACGTTAAGCTAAAACCCTCTATTAATAGGAAAAGTCCATTTATTGTCGTTCATGCGTTCAAAAGCCTTATTACTCGCATTAAATGATTTTATAATCTCATTATCGATTTCAAGTTGAATTGTTTTACATTTTTTGCTAAAACAGATTATAATTGAATGCTTGCCTTGGGTAATATGAAGCTAAAACCCTTTACTGACAAGAAAAGTCCATTTACTGTCGCTCATCCTTCGAAAGCCTTATTACTCGCTTTAAATGGTTTTATAATCTCATTATTGATTTAAGTTGAATTTTTTTACATTTTTATTTAAAACAGATTATAATTGAATGTTTACCTCGGGAAACGTTAAGCTAAAACCTTCTATTAATACGAAAAGTTCATTTATTATCGCTCATGCCTTCAAAAGCCTTATTACTCGTATTAAATGATTTTATAATCTCATTATCGATTTCAAGTTGAATTTTTTTATATTTTTTATTAAAACAGATTATAATTGAATGCTTGCGTTGGGTAACATGAAGCTAAAACCCTCTATTAAGAAGAAAAGTCTATTTATTGTCGCTCATGCCTTCAAAAGCCTTATTACACGCTTTAAATGGTTTCCTAATCTGATTATTGATTTTAAGTTGAATGATTTTACATTTTTTTAAAACTGATTATAATTGAATGTTTACCTTGGGAAACATGGGGCTAAAGCCCTAATTTGGTATAAAAAGAGCATTTATAGTTACTCATGCCTTCAAAATCCTTATTACTCGCTTTCAATGGTTTTATAGTCTTATTATTGATTTCAAGTTGAATTTTTTTACATTTTTAGTTGAAATAGATTACAATTGAATGGTTACCTCAGGAAACGTTAAGCTAAAACCCTTTAAAAATAGCAAAAGTCCATTTATTGTCGCTCATGCCTTCAAAAGACTTATTACTCGCTTTAAATGGTTTTATAATCTTATTATCGATTTCAAGTTGAATTTTTCTATATTGCTTATTAAAACAGATTATAATTGAATGCTTATCTTGGGAAACGTGAAGCTAAAACCCTCTATTGACAAGAAAAGTCCATTTACTGTCACCCATGCCTACAAAAGCCTTATTACTCGCTTTAAATGGTTTTATAATCCCATTATTGATTTTAGGTTGAATTTTTTTACATTTTTATTTAAAACAGATTATAATTGAAAGTTTACCGCGGGAAACGTTAAGCTAAAACCCTCTATTAATAGGAAAAGTCCATTTATTGTCGCTCATGCCTTCAAAAGCCTTATTACTCGCATTAAATGGTTTTATGTTCTCATTATCGATTTCAAGTTGAATTTTTTTATATTTTTTATTAAAACAGATTATGATTGAATGCTTGCCTTGGGTAACATGAAGCTAAAACCCTCTATTGACAAGAAAAGTCCATTTATTGTCGCTCATGCCTTCAAAAGCCTTATTACTCGCTTTAAATGATTTTATAATCTCATTATTGATTTAAGTTGAATTTTTTTACATTTTTATTTAAAACAGATTATAATTGAATGTTGACCTGAGGAAACGTTAAGCTAAAACCCTCTATTAATAGGAAAAGTCCATTTATTGTCGCTCATGCCTTCAAAAGCCTTATTACTCGCATTAAATGGTTTTATGTTCTCATTATCGATTTCAAGTTGAATTGTTTTACATTTTTTGTTAAATTACATTATAATTGAATGCTTGCCTTAGGTAACATGAAGCTAAATCCCTTTATTGACAAAAAAAGCCCATTTACTGTCGCTCATGCCTTCAAAAGCCTTATTACTCGCTTTAAATGGTTTTATAATCTCATTATTGGTTTTAAGTTGAGTTTTTTTACATTTTTATTTCAAAAAGATTATAATTGAAAGTTTACCTTGGGAAACGTTAAGCTAAAACCTTCTATTAATAGGAAAAGTCCATTTATTGTCGCTCATACGTTCAAAAGCCTTATTACTCGCATTAAATGGTTTTATAATCTCATTATCGATTTCAAGTTGAATTGTTTTACATTTTTTGTTAAAACAGATTATAATTGAATGCTTGCCTTGGGTAACATGAAGCTAAAACCCTTTATTGACAAGAAAAGTCCATTTACTGTCGCTCATACCTTCAAAAGCCTTATTACTCGCTTTAAATGGTTTTATAATCTCATTATTGATATTAAGTTGAATTTTTTTACATTTTTATTTAAAACAGATTATAATTGAAAGTTTACCTCGGGAAACGTTAAGCTAAAACCCTCTATTAATAGGAAAAGTCCATTTATTGTCGCTCATGCGTTCAAAAGCCTTATTACTCGCATTAAATGGTTTTATAATCTCATTATCGATTTCAAGTTGAATTGTTTTACATTTTTGTTAAAACAGATTATAATTGAATGCTTGCCTTGGGTAACATGAAGCTAAAACCCTTTATTGACAAGAAAAGTCCATTTACTGTCGCACATGCCTTCAAAAGCCTTATTACTCGCTTTAAATGGTTTTATAATCTCATTATTGATTTTAAGTTGAATTTTTTTACATTTTTATTTAAAACAGATTATAATTTAAAGTTTACCTCGGGAAACGTTAAGCTAAAACCCTCTATTAATAGGAAAAGTCCATTTATTGTCGTTCATGCGTTCAAAAGCCTTATTACTCGCATTAAATGATTTTATAATCTCATTATCGATTTCAAGTTGAATTGTTTTACATTTTTTGCTAAAACAGATTATAATTGAATGCTTGCCTTGGGTAATATGAAGCTAAAACCCTTTACTGACAAGAAAAGTCCATTTACTGTCGCTCATCCTTCGAAAGCCTTATTACTCGCTTTAAATGGTTTTATAATCTCATTATTGATTTAAGTTGAATTTTTTTACATTTTTATTTAAAACAGATTATAATTGAATGTTTACCTCGGGAAACGTTAAGCTAAAACCTTCTATTAATACGAAAAGTTCATTTATTATCGCTCATGCCTTCAAAAGCCTTATTACTCGTATTAAATGATTTTATAATCTCATTATCGATTTCAAGTTGAATTTTTTTATATTTTTTATTAAAACAGATTATAATTGAATGCTTGCGTTGGGTAACATGAAGCTAAAACCCTCTATTAAGAAGAAAAGTCTATTTATTGTCGCTCATGCCTTCAAAAGCCTTATTACACGCTTTAAATGGTTTCCTAATCTGATTATTGATTTTAAGTTGAATGATTTTACATTTTTTTAAAACTGATTATAATTGAATGTTTACCTTGGGAAACATGGGGCTAAAGCCCTAATTTGGTATAAAAAGAGCATTTATAGTTACTCATGCCTTCAAAATCCTTATTACTCGCTTTCAATGGTTTTATAGTCTTATTATTGATTTCAAGTTGAATTTTTTTACATTTTTAGTTGAAATAGATTACAATTGAATGTTTACCTCAGGAAACGTTAAGCTAAAACCCTTTAAAAATAGCAAAAGTCCATTTATTGTCGCTCATGCCTTCAAAAGACTTATTACTCGCTTTAAGTGGTTTTATAATCTTATTATCGATTTCAAGTTGAATTTTTCTATATTGTTTATTAAAACAGATTATAATTGAATGCTTATCTTGGGAAACGTGAAGCTAAAACCCTCTATTGACAAGAAAAGTCCATTTATTGTCACCCATGCCTACAAAAGCCTTATTACTCGCTTTAAATGGTTTTATAATCCCATTATTGATTTTAGGTTGAATTTTTTTATATTTTTATTTAAAACAGATTATAATTGAAAGTTTACCGTGGGAAACGTTAAGCTAAAACCCTCTATTAATAGGAAAAGTCCATTTATTGTCGCTCATGCCTTCAAAAGCCTTATTACTCGCATTAAATGGTTTTATGTTCTCATTATCGATTTCAAGTTGAATTTTTTTATATTTTTTATTAAAACAGATTATGATTGAATGCTTGCCTTGGGTAACATGAAGCTAAAACCCTCTATTGACAAGAAAAGTCCATTTATTGTCGCTCATGCCTTCAAAAGCCTTATTACTCGCTTTAAATGATTTTATAATCTCATTATTGATTTAAGTTGAATTTTTTTACATTTTTATTTAAAACAGATTATAATTGAATGTTGACCTGAGGAAACGTTAAGATAAAACCCTCTATTAATAGGAAAAGTCCATTTATTGTCGCTCATGCCTTCAAAAGCCTTATTACTCGCATTAAATGGTTTTATGTTCTCATTATCGATTTCAAGTTGAATTGTTTTACATTTTTTGTTAAATTAGATTATAATTGAATGCTTGCCTTAGGTAACATGAAGCTAAATCCCTTTATTGACAAAAAAAGCCCATTTACTGTCGCTCATGCCTTCAAAAGCCTTATTACTCGCTTTAAATGGTTTTATAATCTCATTATTGGTTTTAAGTTGAGTTTTTTTACATTTTTATTTAAAACAGATTATAATTGAAAGTTTACCTTGGGAAACGTTAAGCTAAAACCTTCTATTAATAGGAAAAGTCCATTTATTGTCGCTCATACGTTCAAAAGCCTTATTACTCGCATTAAATGGTTTTATAATCTCATTATCGATTTCAAGTTGAATTGTTTTACATTTTTTGTTAAAACAGATTATAATTGAATGCTTGCCTTGGGTAACATGAAGCTAAAACCCTTTATTGACAAGAAAAGTCTATTTACTGTCGCTCATACCTTCAAAAGCCTTATTACTCGCTTTAAATGGTTTTATAATCTCATTATTGATATTAAGTTGAATTTTTTTACATTTTTATTTAAAACAGATTATAATTGAAAGTTTACCTCGGGAAACGTTAAGCTAAAACCCTCTATTAATAGGAAAAGTCCATTTATTGTCGCTCATGCGTTCAAAAGCCTTATTACTCGCATTAAATGGTTTTATAATCTCATTATCGATTTCAAGTTGAATTGTTTTACATTTTTTGTTAAAACAGATTATAATTGAATGCTTGCCTTGGGTAACATGAAGCTAAAACCCTTTATTGACAAGAAAAGTCCATTTACTGTCGCTCATGCCTTCAAAAGCCTTATTACTCGGTTTAAATGGTTTTTTAATCTCATTATTGATTTAAGTGGAATTTTTTTACATTTTTATTTAAAATAGATTATAATTGAATATTTACCTCGGGAAACGTTAAGCTAAAACCCTCTATTAATAGGAAAAGTCCATTTATTATCGCTCATGCCTTCAAAAGCCTTATTACTAGTATTAACTAGTTTTATAATCTCATTATCGATTTCAAGTTAAATTGTTTTACATTTTTTATTAAAACAGATTATAATTAAATGCTTGGCTTGGGTAACATGAACCTAAAACCCTCTATTGACAAGAAAAGTTAATTTATTGTCGTTCATGCCTTCAAAAGCCTTATTACTCGCTTTAAATGGTTTTATAATCTCATTATTGATTTTAAGTTTAATTTTTTTACATTTTTTCTTAAAAAAGAATATAATTGAATGTTTACCTTGGGAAACGTTAACCTAAAACCATCTACTAATAAGAAAAGTCCATTTATTGTCGCTCATGCCTTCAAAAGCCTTATTACCCGCTTTAAATGGTTTGCTAATCTCATTATTGATTTTAAGTTGAATTTGTTTTTATTTCTTTTTTAAATTGATTATAATTGAATGTTTACCTCGGGAAACGTGGGGCTAAAGCCTTCATTTGACATAAAAAAAAGCATTTATAGTCACTCATGCCTTCAAAATCCTTATTACTCGCTTTTAAAGGTTTTAGAGTCTCATTATTGATTTCAAGTTGAATTTTTTTACATTTTTAGTTGAAACAGATTAAAATTGAATGTTTACCTCAGGAAACGTTAAGCTAAAACCCTCTATTAACAGGAAAAGTCCATTTATTGTTGCTCATGCCCTCAAAAGCCTTATTACTCGCTTTCAATGGTTTTATAATCTTATTAAAGATTTCAAGTTGAGTTTTTTTACATTTTTTGTTAAAACAAATTGTAATTGAATGCTTGCCTTGGGTAACATGAAGCTAAAACCCTCTATTGACAAGAAAAGTCAATTTACTGTCGCTTATGCCTTCAAAAGCCTTATTACTCGCTTTAAGTGGTTTTATAATCTCATTATTGGTTTTAAGTTGAATTTTTTTACATTTTTATTTAAAACAGATTACAATTGAATGTTTACCTCGGGAAACGTTAAGCTAAAACCCTCTATTAATAGGAAAAGTCCATTTATTATCGCTCATGCCTTCAAAAGCCTTATTACTCGTATTAAATGGTTTTATAATCTCATTACCGATTTGAAGTTGAAATTTTTGACATTGTTGGTTAAAACGAATTATAATTGATTGTTTACCTCGGGAAACATTAAGCTAAAACCCTCTATTAACAGGAAAAGCCCATTTATTGTCGTTCATGCCTTCAAAAGCCTTATTACTCGTTTTGAATGGTTTTATAATCTCATTATCGATTTCAAGTTGAATTTTTTTACATTTTTTGTTAAAACAGTTTATAATTGAATGCTTATCTTGGGAAACATGAAGCTAAAACCCTCTATTGACAAGAAAAGTCCATTTACTGTCACTCATGCCTACAAAAGCCTTATTACTCGCTTTAAATGGTTTTATAATCTCATTATCGATTTTAAGTTGAATTTGTTTACATTTTCATTTAAAAAAGATTATAATTGAAAGTTTACCTCGGGAAACGTTAAGCTGAATCCCTCTATTAATAAGAAAAGTTCATTTATTGTTGCTCATGCCTTCAAAAGCCTTATTACTCGCATTAAATGGTTTTATAATCTCATTATCGATTTCAAGTTGTATTGTTTTCCATTTTTTGTTAAAACAGATTATAATTGAATGCTTGCCTTGGGTAACATGAAGCTAAAACCCTTTATTGACAAGAAAAGTCCATTTACTGTCGCTCATACCTTCAAAAGCCTTATTACTCACTTTAAATGGTTTTATAATCTCATTATTGATTTTAAGTTGAATTTTTTTACATTTTTATTTAAAACAGATTATAATTGAAAGTTTACCTCGGGAAAGGTTAAGCTAAAACCCTCTATTAATAGGAAAAGTCCATTTATTGTCGCTCATGCGTTCAAAAGCCTTATTACTCGTATTAAATGGTTTTATAATCTCATTATCGATTTCAAGTTGAATTGTTTTACATTTTTTGTTAAAACAGATTATAATTGAATTCTTGCCTTGGGTAACATGAAGCTAAAACCCTTTATTGACAAGAAAAGTCCATTTACTGTCGCTCATGCCTTCAAAAGCCTTATTACTCGCTTTAAATGGTTTTATAATCTCATTATTGATTTAAGTTGAATTTTTTTATATTTTTATTTAAAATAGATTATAATTGAATATTTACCTCGGGAAACGTTACGCTAAAACCCACTATTAATAGGAAAAGTCCATTTATTATCGCTCATGCCTTCAAAAGCCTTATTACACGCTTTAAATGGTTTCCTAATCTGATTATTGATTTTAAGTTGACTGATTTTACATTTTTTTAAAACTGATTATAATTGAATGTTTACCTTGGGAAACATGGGGCTAAAGCCCTAATTTGGTATAAAAAGAGCATTTATAGTTACTCATGCCTTCAAAATCCTTATTACTCGCTTTCAATGGTTTTATAGTCTTATTATTGATTTCAAGTTGAATTTTTTTACATTTTTAGTTGAAATAGATTACAATTGAATGTTTACCTCAGGAAACGTTAAGCTAAAACCCTTTAAAAATAGCAAAAGTCCATTTATTGTCGCTCATGCCTTCAAAAGACTTATTACTCGCTTTAATTTGTTTTATAATCTTATTATCGATTTCAAGTTGAATTTTTCTATATTGTTTATTAAAACAGATTATAATTGAATGCTTATCTTTGGAAACGTGAAGCTAAAACCCTCTATTGACAAGAAAAGTCCATTTACTGTCACCCATGCCTACAAAAGCCTTATTACTCGCCTTAAATGGTTTTATAATCCCATTATTGATTTTAGGTTGAATTTTTTTACATTTTTATTTAAAACAGATTATAATTGAAAGTTTATCGCGGGAAACGTTAAGCTAAAACCCTCTATTAATAGGAAAAGTCCATTTATTGTCGCTCATGCCTTCAAAAGCCTTGTTACTCGCATTAAATGGTTTTATAATCTCATTATCGATTTCAAGTTGAATTTTTTTACATTTTTTGTTAAAACAGATTATAATTGAATGCTTGCCTTAGGTAACATGAAGCTAAAACCCTTTACTGACAAGAAAAGTCCATTTACTGTCGCTCATCCTTCAAAAGCCTTATTACTCGCTTTAAATGGTTTTATAATCTCATTATTGATTTAAGTTGAATTTTTTTACATTTTTATTTAAAACAGATTATAATTGAATATTTATCTCGGGAAACGTTAAGCTAAAACCCTCTATTAATAGGAAAAGTCCATTTATTATCGCTCATGCCTTTGAAAGCCTTATTACTAGTATTAAATGGTTTTATAATCTCATTATCGATTTCAAGTTAAATTTTTTTACATTTTTTATTAAAACAGATTATAATTAAATGCTTGCCTTGGGTAACTTGAACCTAAAACCCTTTATTGATAAGAAAAGTTAATTTATTGTCGTTCATGCCTTCAAAAGCCTTATTACTCTCTTTAAATGGTTTTATAATCTCATTATTGATTTGAAGTTTAATTTTTTTACATTTTTTCTTAAAAAAGAATATAATTGAATGTTTACCTCGAGAAACGTTAACCTAAAACCATCTATTAATAAGAAAAGTTCATTTATTGTCGCTCATGCCTTCAAAAGCCTTATTACCCGCTTTAAATGGTTTCCTAATCTCATTATTGATTTTAAGTTGAATTTGTTTTCATTTCTTTTTAAATTGATTATAATTGAATGTTTACCTCGGGAAACGTGGGGCTAAAGTCTTCATTTGACATAAAAAAAGCATTTATAGTCACTCATGCCTTCAAAATCCTTATTACTCGCTTTCAAAGGTTTTATAGTCTCATTATTGATTTCAAGTTGAATTTTTTTACATTTTTAGTTGAAACAGATTAAAATTGAAGGTTTACCTCAGGAAACGTTAAGCTAAAACTCTCTATTAACAGGAAAAGTCCATTTATTGTCGTTCATGCCCTCAAAAGTCTTATTACTCGCTTTCAATGGTTTTATAATCTTATTATCGATTTCAAGTTGAATTTTTTTACATTTTTTTTTAAAACAAATTGTAATTGAATGCTTGCCTTGGGTAACATGAAGCTAAAACCCTCTATTGACAAGAAAAGTCCATTTACTGTCGCTTATGCCTTCAAAAGCCTTATTACTCGCTTTAAATGGTTTTATAATCTCATTATTGGTTTTAAGTTGAATTTTTTTACATTTTTATTTAAAACAGATTATAATTGAATGTTTACCTCGAGAAACGTTAAGCTAAAACCCTCTATTAATAGGAAAAGTCCATTTATTATCGCTCATGCCTTCAAAAGCCTTATTACTCGTCTTAAATAGTTTTATAATCTCATTATCGATTTTAAGTTGAATTTTTTTATATTTTTTATTAAAACAGATTATGATTGAATGCTTCCCTTGGGTAACATGAAGCTAAAACCCTCTATTGACAAGAAAAGTCCATTTATTGTCGCTCATGCCTTCAAAAGCCTTATTACTCGCTTTAAATGATTTTATAATCTCATTATTGATTTAAGTTGAATTTTTTTACATTTTTATTTAAAACAGATTATAATTGAATGTTGACCTGAGGAAACGTTAAGCTAAAACCCTCTATTAATAGGAAAAGTCCATTTATTGTCGCTCATGCCTTCAAAAGCCTTATTACTCGCATTAAATGGTTTTATGTTCTCATTATCGATTTCAAGTTGAATTGTTTTACATTTTTTGTTAAATTAGATTATAATTGAATGCTTGCCTTAGGTAACATGAAGCTAAATCCCTTTATTGACAAAAAAAGCCCATTTACTGTCGCTCATGCCTTCAAAAGCCTTATTACTCGCTTTAAATGGTTTTATAATCTCATTATTAGTTTTGAGTTGAGTTTTTTTACATTTTTATTTAAAACAGATTATAATTGAAAGTTTACCTCGGGAAACGTTAAGCTAAAACCTTCTATTAATAGGAAAAGTCCATTTATTGTCGCTCATACGTTCAAAAGCCTTATTACTCGCATTAAATGGTTTTATAATCTCATTATCGATTTCAAGTTGAATTGTTTTACATTTTTTGTTAAAACAGATTATAATTGAATGCTTGCCTTGGGTAACATGAAGCTAAAACCCTTTATTGACAAGAAAAGTCCATTTACTGTCGCTCATACCTTCAAAAGCCTTATTACTCGCTTTAAATGGTTTTATAATCTCATTATTGATATTAAGTTGAATTTTTTTACATTTTTATTTAAAACAGATTATAATTGAAAGTTTACCTCGGGAAACGTTAAGCTAAAACCCTCTATTAATAGGAAAAGTCCATTTATTGTCGCTCATGCGTTCAAAAGCCTTATTACTCGCATTAAATGGTTTTATAATCTCATTATCGATTTCAAGTTGAATTGTTTTACATTTTTTGTTAAAACAGATTATATATGAATGCTTGCCTTGGGTAACATGAAGCTAAAACCCTTTATTGACAAGAAAAGTCCATTTACTGTCGCTCATGCCTTCAAAAGCCTTATTACTCGCTTTAAATGGTTTTATAATCTCATTATTGATTTAAGTGGAATTTTTTTACATTTTTATTTAAAATAGATTATAATTGAATATTTATCTCGGGAAACGTTAAGCTAAAACCCTCTATTAATAGGAAAAGTCCATTTATTATCGCTCATGCCTTCAAAAGCCTTATTACTAGTATTAACTAGTTTTATAATCTCATTATCGATTTCAAGTTAAATTGTTTTACATTTTTTATTAAAACAGATTATAATTAAATGCTTGCCATGGGTAACATGAACCTAAAACCCTCTATTGACAAGAAAAGTTAATTTATTGTCGCTCATGCCTTCAAAAGCCTTATTACTCGCTTTAAATGGTTTTATAATCTCATTATTGATTTTAAGTTTAATTTTTTTACATTTTTTCTTAAAAAAGAATATAATTGAATGTTTACCTTGGGAAACGTTAACCTAAAACCATCTACTAATAAGAAAAGTCCATTTATTGTCGCTCATGCCTTCGAAAGCCTTATTACCCGCTTTAAATGGTTTGCTAATCTCATTATTGATTTTAAGTTGAATTTGTTTTCATTTCTTTTTTAAATTGATTATAATTGAATGTTTACCTCGGGAAACGTGGGGCTAAAGCCTTCATTTGACATAAAAAAAAGCATTTATAGTCACTCATGCCTTCAAAATCCTTATTACTCGCTTTCAAAGGTTTTAAAGTCTCATTATTGATTTCAAGTTGAATTTTTTTACATTTTTAGTTGAAACAGATTAAAATTGAATGTTTACCTCAGGAAACGTTAAGCTAAAACCCTCTATTAACAGGAAAAGTCCATTTATTGTTGCTCATGCCCTCAAAAGCCTTATTACTCGCTTTCAATGGTTTTATAATCTTATTGTCGATTTCAAGTTGAATTTTTTTACATTTTTTGTTAAAACAAATTGTAATTGAGTGCTTGCCTTGGGTAACATGAAGCTAAAACCCTCTATTGACAAGAAAAGTCAATTTACTGTCGCTTATGCCTTCAAAAGCCTTATTACTCGCTTTAAGTGGTTTTATAATCTCATTATTGGTTTTAAGTTGAATTTTTTTACATTTTTATTTAAAACAGATTATAATTGAATGTTTACCTCGGGAAACGTGAAGCTAAAACCCTCTATTAATAGGAAAAGTCCATTTATTATCGCTCATGCCTTCAAAACCCTTATTACTCGTCTTAAATAGTTTTATAATCTCATTATCGATTTTAAGTTTAATTTTTTTATATTTTTTATTAAAACAGATTATGATTGAATGCTTGCCTTGGGTAACATGAAGCTAAAACCCTTATTACTCGTCTTAAATAGTTTTATAATCTCATTATCGATTTTAAGTTGAATTTTTTTATATTTTTTATTAAAACAGATTATGATTGAATGCTTGCCTTGGGTAACATGAAGCTAAAACCCTCTATTGACAAGAAAAGTCTATTTATTGTCGCTCATGCCTTCAAAAGCCTTATTACTCGCTTTAAATAGTTTTATAATCTCATTATTGATTTAAGTTGAATTTTTTTAAATTTTTATTTAAAACAGATTATAATTGAATGTTGATCTGAGGAAACGTTAAGCTAAAACCCTCTATTAATAGGAAAAATCCATTTATTGTCGCTCATGCCTTCAAAAGCCTTATTACTCGTATTAAATGGTTTTATAATCTCATTACCGATTTGAAGTTGAAATTTTTGACATTGTTGGTTAAAACGAATTATAATTGATTGTTTACCTCGGGAAACATTAAGCTAAAACCCTCTATTAACAGGAAAAGCCCATTTATTGTCGTTCATGCCTTCAAAAGCCTTATTACTCGTTTTGAATGGTTTTATAATCTCATTATCGATTTCAAGTTGAATTTTTTTACATTTTTTGTTAAAACAGTTTATAATTGAATGCTTATCTTGGGAAACATGAAGCTAAAACCCTCTATTGACAAGAAAAGTCCATTTACTGTCACTCATGCCTACAAAAGCCTTATTACTCGCTTTAAATGGTTTTATAATCTCATTATCGATTTTAAGTTGAATTTGTTTACATTTTCATTTAAAAAAGATTATAATTGAAAGTTTACCTCGGGAAACGTTAAGCTGAATCCCTCTATTAATAAGAAAAGTTCATTTATTGTTGCTCATGCCTTCAAAAGCCTTATTACTCGCATTAAATGGTTTTATAATCTCATTATCGATTTCAAGTTGTATTGTTTTCCATTTTTTGTTAAAATAGATTATAATTGAATGCTTGCCTTGGGTAACATGAAGCTAAAACCCTTTATTGACAAGAAAAGTCCATTTACTGTCGCTCATACCTTCAAAAGCCTTATTACTCACTTTAAATGGTTTTATAATCTCATTATTGATTTTAAGTTGAATTTTTTTACATTTTTATTTAAAACAGATTATAATTGAAAGTTTACCTCGGGAAAGGTTAAGCTAAAACCCTCTATTAATAGGAAAAGTCCATTTACTGTCGCTCATGCGTTCAAAAGCCTTATTACTCGCATTAAATGGTTTTATAATCTCATTATCGATTTCAAGTTGAATTGTTTTACATTTTTTGTTAAAACAGATTATAATTGAATTCTTGCCTTGGATAACATGAAGCTAAAACCCTTTATTGACAAGAAAAGTCCATTTACTGTCGCTCATGCCTTCAAAAGCCTTATTACTCGGTTTAAATGGTTTTATAATCTCATTATTGATTTTAAGTTGAATTTTTTTACATTTTTATTTAAAACAGATTATAATTGAAAGTTTACCTCGGGAAACGTTAAGCTAAAACCCTCTATTAATAGGAAAAGTCCATTTATTGTCGTTCATGCGTTCAAAAGCCTTATTACTCGCATTAAATGATTTTATAATCTCATTATCGATTTCAAGTTGAATTGTTTTACATTTTTTGCTAAAACAGATTATAATTGAATGCTTGCCTTGGGTAATATGAAGCTAAAACCCTTTACTGACAAGAAAAGTCCATTTACTGTCGCTCATCCTTCGAAAGCCTTATTACTCGCTTTAAATGGTTTTATAATCTCATTATTGATTTAAGTTGAATTTTTTTACATTTTTATTTAAAACAGATTATAATTGAATGTTTACCTCGGGAAACGTTAAGCTAAAACCTTCTATTAATATGAAAAGTTCCTTTATTATCGCTCATGCCTTCAAAAGCCTTATTACTCGTATTAAATGATTTTATAATCTCATTATCGATTTCAAGTTGAATTTTTTTATATTTTTTATTAAAACAGATTATAATTGAATGCTTGCGTTGGGTAACATGAAGCTAAAACCCTCTATTAAGAAGAAAAGTCTATTTATTGTCGCTCATGCCTTCAAAAGCCTTATTACACGCTTTAAATGGTTTCCTAATCTGATTATTGATTTTAAGTTGAATGATTTTACATTTTTTTAAAACTGATTATAATTGAATGTTTACCTTGGGAAACATGGGGCTAAAGCCCTAATTTGGTATAAAAAGAGCATTTATAGTTACTCATGCCTTCAAAATCCTTATTACTCGCTTTCAATGGTTTTATAGTCTTATTATTGATTTCAAGTTGAATTTTTTTACATTTTTAGTTGAAATAGATTACAATTGAATGTTTACCTCAGGAAACATTAAGCTAAAACCCTTTAAAAATAGCAAAAGTCCATTTATTGTCGCTCATGCCTTCAAAAGACTTATTACTCGCTTTAAGTGGTTTTATAATCTTATTATCGATTTCAAGTTGAATTTTTCTATATTGTTTATTAAAACAGATTATAATTGAATGCTTATCTTTGGAAACGTGAAGCTAAAACCCTGTATTGACAAGAAAAGTCCATTTACTGTCACCCATGCCTACAAAAGCCTTATTACTCGCTTTAAATGGTTTTATAATCCCATTATTGATTTTAGGTTGAATTTTTTTACATTTTTATTTAAAACAGATTATAATTGAAAGTTTATCGCGGGAAACGTTAAGCTAAAACCCTCTATTAATAGGAAAAGTCCATTTATTGTCGCTCATGCCTTCAAAAGCCTTGTTACTCGCATTAAATGATTTTATAATCTCATTATCGATTTCAAGTTGAATTTTTTTACATTTTTTGTTAAAACAGATTATAATTGAATGCTTGCCTTAGGTAACATGAAGCTAAAACCCTCTATTGACAAAAAAAGCCCATTTACTGTCGCTCATGCCTTCAAAAGCCTTATTACTCGCTTTAAATGGTTTTATAATCTCATTATTGGTTTTAAGTTGAATTTTTTTACATTTTTATTTAAAACAGATTATAATTGAAACTTTACATCGGGAAACGTTAAGCTAAAACCCTCTATTAATAGGAAAAGTCCATTTATTGTCGCTCATACGTTCAAAAGCCTTATTACTCGCATTAAATGGTTTTATAATCTCATTATCGATTTCAAGTTGAATTGTTTTACATTTTTTGTTAAAACAGATTATAATTGAATGCTTGCCTTGGGTAACATGAAGCTAAAACCCTTTATTGACAAGAAAAGTCCATTTACTGTCGCTCATGCCTTCAAAAGCCTTATTACTCGCTTTAAATGGTTTTATAATCTCATTATTGATTTTAAGTTGAATTTTTTTACATTTTTATTTAAAACAGATTATAATTGAAAGTTTACCTCGGGAAACGTTAAGCTAAAACCCTCTATTAATAGGAAAAGTCCATTTATTGTCGTTCATGCGTTCAAAAGCCTTATTACTCGCATTAAATGATTTTATAATCTCATTATCGATTTCAAGTTGAATTGTTTTACATTTTTTGCTAAAACAGATTATAATTGAATGCTTGCCTTGGGTAATATGAAGCTAAAACCCTTTACTGACAAGAAAAGTCCATTTACTGTCGCTCATCCTTCAAAAGCCTTATTACTCGCTTTAAATGGTTTTATAATCTCATTATTGATTTAAGTTGAATTTTTTTACATTTTTATTTAAAACAGATTATAATTGAATATTTATCTCGGGAAACGTTAAGCTAAAACCCTCTATTAATAGGAAAAGTCCATTTATTATCGCTCATGCCTTTGAAAGCCTTATTACTAGTATTAAATGGTTTTATAATCTCATTATCGATTTCAAGTTAAATTTTTTTACATTTTTTATTAAAACAGATTATAATTAAATGCTTGCCTTGGGTAACTTGAACCTAAAACCCTCTATTGACAAGAAAAGTTAATTTATTGTCGCTCATGCCTTCAAAAGCCTTATTACTCGCTTTAAATGGTTTTATAATCTCATTATTGATTTTAAGTTTAATTTTTTTACATTTTTTCTTAAAAAAGAATATAATTGAATGTTTACCTCGAGAAACGTTAACCTAAAACCATCTATTAATAAGAAAAGTCCATTTATTGTCGCTCATGCCTTCAAAAGCCTTATTACCCGCTTTAAATGGTTTGCTAATCTCATTATTGATTTTAAGTTGAATTTGTTTTCATTTCTTTTTAAATTGATTATAATTGAATGTTTACCTCGGGAAACGTGGGGCTAAAGTCTTCATTTGACATAAAAAAAGCATTTATAGTCACTCATGCCTTCAAAATCCTTATTACTCGCTTTCAAAGGTTTTAGAGTCTCATTATTGATTTCAAGTTGAATTTTTTTACATTTTTAGTTGAAACAGATTAAAATTGAATGTTTACCTCAGGAAACGTTAAGCTAAAAGTCTCTATTAACAGGAAAAGTCCATTTATTGTCGCTCATGCCCTCAAAAGTCTTATTACTCGTTTTCAATGGTTTTATAATCTTATTATCGATTTCAAGTTGAATTTTTTTACATTTTTTTTAAAACAAATTGTAATTGAATGCTTGCCTTGGGTAACATGAAGCTAAAACCCTCTATTGACAAGAAAAGTCCATTTACTGTCGCTTATGCCTTCAAAAGCCTTATTACTCGCTTTAAATGGTTTTATAATCTCATTATTGGTTTTAAGTTGAATTTTTTTATATTTTTATTTAAAACAGATTATAATTGAATGTTTACCTCGAGAAACGTTAAGCTAAAACCCTCTATTAATAGGAAAAGTCCATGTATTATCGCTCATGCCTTCAATAGCCTTATTACTCGTCTTAAATAGTTTTATAATCTCATTATCGATTTTAAGTTGAATTTTTTTATATTTTTTATTAAAACAGATTATGATTGAATGCTTGCCTTGGGTAACATGAAGCTAAAACCCTCTATTGACAAGAAAAGTCCATTTATTGTCGCTCATGCCTTCAAAAGCCTTATTACTCGCTTTAAATGATTTTATAATCTCATTATTGATTTAAGTTGAATTTTTTTACATTTTTATTTAAAACAGATTATAATTGAATGTTGACCTGAGGAAACGTTAAGCTAAAACCCTCTATTAATAGGAAAAGTCCATTTATTGTCGCTCATGCCTTCAAAAGCCTTATTACTCGCATTAAATGGTTTTATGTTCTCATTATCGATTTCAAGTTGAATTGTTTTACATTTTTTGTTAAATTAGATTATAATTGAATGCTTGCCTTAGGTAACATGAAGCTAAATCCCTTTATTGACAAAAAAAGCCCATTTACTGTCGCTCATGCCTTCAAAAGCCTTATTACTCGCTTTAAATGGTTTTATAATCTCATTATTAGTTTTGAGTTGAGTTTTTTTACATTTTTATTTAAAACAGATTATAATTGAAAGTTTACCTCGGGAAACGTTAAGCTAAAACCTTCTATTAATAGGAAAAGTCCATTTATTGTCGCTCATACGTTCAAAAGCCTTATTACTCGCATTAAATGGTTTTATAATCTCATTATCGATTTCAAGTTGAATTGTTTTACATTTTTTGTTAAAACAGATTATAATTGAATGCTTGCCTTGGGTAACATGAAGCTAAAACCCTTTATTGACAAGAAAAGTCCATTTACTGTCGCTCATACCTTCAAAAGCCTTATTACTCGCTTTAAATGGTTTTATAATCTCATTATTGATATTAAGTTGAATTTTTTTACATTTTTATTTAAAACAGATTATAATTGAAAGTTTACCTCGGGAAACGTTAAGCTAAAACCCTCTATTAATAGGAAAAGTCCATTTATTGTCGCTCATGCGTTCAAAAGCCTTATTACTCGCATTAAATGGTTTTATAATCTCATTATCGATTTCAAGTTGAATTGTTTTACATTTTTTGTTAAAACAGATTATATATGAATGCTTGCCTTGGGTAACATGAAGCTAAAACCCTTTATTGACAAGAAAAGTCCATTTACTGTCGCTCATGCCTTCAAAAGCCTTATTACTCGCTTTAAATGGTTTTATAATCTCATTATTGATTTAAGTGGAATTTTTTTACATTTTTATTTAAAATAGATTATAATTGAATATTTATCTCGGGAAACGTTAAGCTAAAACCCTCTATTAATAGGAAAAGTCCATTTATTATCGCTCATGCCTTCAAAAGCCTTATTACTAGTATTAACTAGTTTTATAATCTCATTATCGATTTCAAGTTAAATTGTTTTACATTTTTTATTAAAACAGATTATAATTAAATGCTTGCCATGGGTAACATGAACCTAAAACCCTCTATTGACAAGAAAAGTTAATTTATTGTCGCTCATGCCTTCAAAAGCCTTATTACTCGCTTTAAATGGTTTTATAATCTCATTATTGATTTTAAGTTTAATTTTTTTACATTTTTTCTTAAAAAAGAATATAATTGAATGTTTACCTTGGGAAACGTTAACCTAAAACCATCTACTAATAAGAAAAGTCCATTTATTGTCGCTCATGCCTTCGAAAGCCTTATTACCCGCTTTAAATGGTTTGCTAATCTCATTATTGATTTTAAGTTGAATTTGTTTTCATTTCTTTTTTAAATTGATTATAATTGAATGTTTACCTCGGGAAACGTGGGGCTAAAGCCTTCATTTGACATAAAAAAAAGCATTTATAGTCACTCATGCCTTCAAAATCCTTATTACTCGCTTTCAAAGGTTTTAAAGTCTCATTATTGATTTCAAGTTGAATTTTTTTACATTTTTAGTTGAAACAGATTAAAATTGAATGTTTACCTCAGGAAACGTTAAGCTAAAACCCTCTATTAACAGGAAAAGTCCATTTATTGTTGCTCATGCCCTCAAAAGCCTTATTACTCGCTTTCAATGGTTTTATAATCTTATTGTCGATTTCAAGTTGAATTTTTTTACATTTTTTGTTAAAACAAATTGTAATTGAGTGCTTGCCTTGGGTAACATGAAGCTAAAACCCTCTATTGACAAGAAAAGTCAATTTACTGTCGCTTATGCCTTCAAAAGCCTTATTACTCGCTTTAAGTGGTTTTATAATCTCATTATTGGTTTTAAGTTGAATTTTTTTACATTTTTATTTAAAACAGATTATAATTGAATGTTTACCTCGGGAAACGTGAAGCTAAAACCCTCTATTAATAGGAAAAGTCCATTTATTATCGCTCATGCCTTCAAAACCCTTATTACTCGTCTTAAATAGTTTTATAATCTCATTATCGATTTTAAGTTTAATTTTTTTATATTTTTTATTAAAACAGATTATGATTGAATGCTTGCCTTGGGTAACATGAAGCTAAAACCCTTATTACTCGTCTTAAATAGTTTTATAATCTCATTATCGATTTTAAGTTGAATTTTTTTATATTTTTTATTAAAACAGATTATGATTGAATGCTTGCCTTGGGTAACATGAAGCTAAAACCCTCTATTGACAAGAAAAGTCTATTTATTGTCGCTCATGCCTTCAAAAGCCTTATTACTCGCTTTAAATAGTTTTATAATCTCATTATTGATTTAAGTTGAATTTTTTTAAATTTTTATTTAAAACAGATTATAATTGAATGTTGATCTGAGGAAACGTTAAGCTAAAACCCTCTATTAATAGGAAAAATCCATTTATTGTCGCTCATGCCTTCAAAAGCCTTATTACTCGTATTAAATGGTTTTATAATCTCATTACCGATTTGAAGTTGAAATTTTTGACATTGTTGGTTAAAACGAATTATAATTGATTGTTTACCTCGGGAAACATTAAGCTAAAACCCTCTATTAACAGGAAAAGCCCATTTATTGTCGTTCATGCCTTCAAAAGCCTTATTACTCGTTTTGAATGGTTTTATAATCTCATTATCGATTTCAAGTTGAATTTTTTTACATTTTTTGTTAAAACAGTTTATAATTGAATGCTTATCTTGGGAAACATGAAGCTAAAACCCTCTATTGACAAGAAAAGTCCATTTACTGTCACTCATGCCTACAAAAGCCTTATTACTCGCTTTAAATGGTTTTATAATCTCATTATCGATTTTAAGTTGAATTTGTTTACATTTTCATTTAAAAAAGATTATAATTGAAAGTTTACCTCGGGAAACGTTAAGCTGAATCCCTCTATTAATAAGAAAAGTTCATTTATTGTTGCTCATGCCTTCAAAAGCCTTATTACTCGCATTAAATGGTTTTATAATCTCATTATCGATTTCAAGTTGTATTGTTTTCCATTTTTTGTTAAAATAGATTATAATTGAATGCTTGCCTTGGGTAACATGAAGCTAAAACCCTTTATTGACAAGAAAAGTCCATTTACTGTCGCTCATACCTTCAAAAGCCTTATTACTCACTTTAAATGGTTTTATAATCTCATTATTGATTTTAAGTTGAATTTTTTTACATTTTTATTTAAAACAGATTATAATTGAAAGTTTACCTCGGGAAAGGTTAAGCTAAAACCCTCTATTAATAGGAAAAGTCCATTTACTGTCGCTCATGCGTTCAAAAGCCTTATTACTCGCATTAAATGGTTTTATAATCTCATTATCGATTTCAAGTTGAATTGTTTTACATTTTTTGTTAAAACAGATTATAATTGAATTCTTGCCTTGGATAACATGAAGCTAAAACCCTTTATTGACAAGAAAAGTCCATTTACTGTCGCTCATGCCTTCAAAAGCCTTATTACTCGGTTTAAATGGTTTTATAATCTCATTATTGATTTTAAGTTGAATTTTTTTACATTTTTATTTAAAACAGATTATAATTGAAAGTTTACCTCGGGAAACGTTAAGCTAAAACCCTCTATTAATAGGAAAAGTCCATTTATTGTCGTTCATGCGTTCAAAAGCCTTATTACTCGCATTAAATGATTTTATAATCTCATTATCGATTTCAAGTTGAATTGTTTTACATTTTTTGCTAAAACAGATTATAATTGAATGCTTGCCTTGGGTAATATGAAGCTAAAACCCTTTACTGACAAGAAAAGTCCATTTACTGTCGCTCATCCTTCGAAAGCCTTATTACTCGCTTTAAATGGTTTTATAATCTCATTATTGATTTAAGTTGAATTTTTTTACATTTTTATTTAAAACAGATTATAATTGAATGTTTACCTCGGGAAACGTTAAGCTAAAACCTTCTATTAATATGAAAAGTTCCTTTATTATCGCTCATGCCTTCAAAAGCCTTATTACTCGTATTAAATGATTTTATAATCTCATTATCGATTTCAAGTTGAATTTTTTTATATTTTTTATTAAAACAGATTATAATTGAATGCTTGCGTTGGGTAACATGAAGCTAAAACCCTCTATTAAGAAGAAAAGTCTATTTATTGTCGCTCATGCCTTCAAAAGCCTTATTACACGCTTTAAATGGTTTCCTAATCTGATTATTGATTTTAAGTTGAATGATTTTACATTTTTTTAAAACTGATTATAATTGAATGTTTACCTTGGGAAACATGGGGCTAAAGCCCTAATTTGGTATAAAAAGAGCATTTATAGTTACTCATGCCTTCAAAATCCTTATTACTCGCTTTCAATGGTTTTATAGTCTTATTATTGATTTCAAGTTGAATTTTTTTACATTTTTAGTTGAAATAGATTACAATTGAATGTTTACCTCAGGAAACATTAAGCTAAAACCCTTTAAAAATAGCAAAAGTCCATTTATTGTCGCTCATGCCTTCAAAAGACTTATTACTCGCTTTAAGTGGTTTTATAATCTTATTATCGATTTCAAGTTGAATTTTTCTATATTGTTTATTAAAACAGATTATAATTGAATGCTTATCTTTGGAAACGTGAAGCTAAAACCCTGTATTGACAAGAAAAGTCCATTTACTGTCACCCATGCCTACAAAAGCCTTATTACTCGCTTTAAATGGTTTTATAATCCCATTATTGATTTTAGGTTGAATTTTTTTACATTTTTATTTAAAACAGATTATAATTGAAAGTTTATCGCGGGAAACGTTAAGCTAAAACCCTCTATTAATAGGAAAAGTCCATTTATTGTCGCTCATGCCTTCAAAAGCCTTGTTACTCGCATTAAATGATTTTATAATCTCATTATCGATTTCAAGTTGAATTTTTTTACATTTTTTGTTAAAACAGATTATAATTGAATGCTTGCCTTAGGTAACATGAAGCTAAAACCCTCTATTGACAAAAAAAGCCCATTTACTGTCGCTCATGCCTTCAAAAGCCTTATTACTCGCTTTAAATGGTTTTATAATCTCATTATTGGTTTTAAGTTGAATTTTTTTACATTTTTATTTAAAACAGATTATAATTGAAACTTTACATCGGGAAACGTTAAGCTAAAACCCTCTATTAATAGGAAAAGTCCATTTATTGTCGCTCATACGTTCAAAAGCCTTATTACTCGCATTAAATGGTTTTATAATCTCATTATCGATTTCAAGTTGAATTGTTTTACATTTTTTGTTAAAACAGATTATAATTGAATGCTTGCCTTGGGTAACATGAAGCTAAAACCCTTTATTGACAAGAAAAGTCCATTTACTGTCGCTCATGCCTTCAAAAGCCTTATTACTCGCTTTAAATGGTTTTATAATCTCATTATTGATTTTAAGTTGAATTTTTTTACATTTTTATTTAAAACAGATTATAATTGAAAGTTTACCTCGGGAAACGTTAAGCTAAAACCCTCTATTAATAGGAAAAGTCCATTTATTGTCGTTCATGCGTTCAAAAGCCTTATTACTCGCATTAAATGATTTTATAATCTCATTATCGATTTCAAGTTGAATTGTTTTACATTTTTTGCTAAAACAGATTATAATTGAATGCTTGCCTTGGGTAATATGAAGCTAAAACCCTTTACTGACAAGAAAAGTCCATTTACTGTCGCTCATCCTTCAAAAGCCTTATTACTCGCTTTAAATGGTTTTATAATCTCATTATTGATTTAAGTTGAATTTTTTTACATTTTTATTTAAAACAGATTATAATTGAATATTTATCTCGGGAAACGTTAAGCTAAAACCCTCTATTAATAGGAAAAGTCCATTTATTATCGCTCATGCCTTTGAAAGCCTTATTACTAGTATTAAATGGTTTTATAATCTCATTATCGATTTCAAGTTAAATTTTTTTACATTTTTTATTAAAACAGATTATAATTAAATGCTTGCCTTGGGTAACTTGAACCTAAAACCCTCTATTGACAAGAAAAGTTAATTTATTGTCGCTCATGCCTTCAAAAGCCTTATTACTCGCTTTAAATGGTTTTATAATCTCATTATTGATTTTAAGTTTAATTTTTTTACATTTTTTCTTAAAAAAGAATATAATTGAATGTTTACCTCGAGAAACGTTAACCTAAAACCATCTATTAATAAGAAAAGTCCATTTATTGTCGCTCATGCCTTCAAAAGCCTTATTACCCGCTTTAAATGGTTTGCTAATCTCATTATTGATTTTAAGTTGAATTTGTTTTCATTTCTTTTTAAATTGATTATAATTGAATGTTTACCTCGGGAAACGTGGGGCTAAAGTCTTCATTTGACATAAAAAAAGCATTTATAGTCACTCATGCCTTCAAAATCCTTATTACTCGCTTTCAAAGGTTTTAGAGTCTCATTATTGATTTCAAGTTGAATTTTTTTACATTTTTAGTTGAAACAGATTAAAATTGAATGTTTACCTCAGGAAACGTTAAGCTAAAAGTCTCTATTAACAGGAAAAGTCCATTTATTGTCGCTCATGCCCTCAAAAGTCTTATTACTCGTTTTCAATGGTTTTATAATCTTATTATCGATTTCAAGTTGAATTTTTTTACATTTTTTTTAAAACAAATTGTAATTGAATGCTTGCCTTGGGTAACATGAAGCTAAAACCCTCTATTGACAAGAAAAGTCCATTTACTGTCGCTTATGCCTTCAAAAGCCTTATTACTCGCTTTAAATGGTTTTATAATCTCATTATTGGTTTTAAGTTGAATTTTTTTATATTTTTATTTAAAACAGATTATAATTGAATGTTTACCTCGAGAAACGTTAAGCTAAAACCCTCTATTAATAGGAAAAGTCCATGTATTATCGCTCATGCCTTCAATAGCCTTATTACTCGTCTTAAATAGTTTTATAATCTCATTATCGATTTTAAGTTGAATTTTTTTATATTTTTTATTAAAACAGATTATGATTGAATGCTTGCCTTGGGTAACATGAAGCTAAAACCCTCTATTGAAAAGAAAAGTCCATTTATTGTCGCTCATGCCTTCAAAAGCCTTATTACTCGCTTTAAATGATTTTATAATCTCATTATTGATTTAAGTTGAATTTTTTTACATTTTTATTTAAAACAGATTATAATTGAATGTTGACCTGAGGAAACGTTAAGCTAAAACCCTCTATTAATAGGAAAAGTCCATTTATTGTCGCTCATGCCTTCAAAAGCCTTATTACTCGCATTAAATGGTTTTATGTTCTCATTATCGATTTCAAGTTGAATTGTTTTACATTTTTTGTTAAATTAGATTATAATTGAATGCTTGCCTTAGGTAACATGAAGCTAAATCCCTTTATTGACAAAAAAAGCCCATTTACTGTCGCTCATGCCTTCAAAAGCCTTATTACTCGCTTTAAATGGTTTTATAATCTCATTATTGGTTTTAAGTTGAGTTTTTTTACATTTTTATTTAAAACAGATTATAATTGAAAGTTTACCTCGGAAAACGTTAAGCTAAAACCTTCTATTAATAGGAAAAGTCCATTTATTGCCGCTCATACGTTCAAAAGCCTTATTACTCGCATTAAATGGTTTTATAATCTCATTATCGATTTCAAGTTGAATTGTTTTACATTTTTTGTTAAAACAGATTATAATTGAATGCTTGCCTTGGGTAACATGAAGCTAAAACCCTTTATTGACAAGAAAAGTCCATTTACTGTCGCTCATACCATCAAAAGCCTTATTACTCGCTTTAAATGGTTTTATAATCTCATTATTGATTTTAAGTTGAATTTTTTTACATTTTTATTTAAAACAGATTATAATTGAAAGTTTACCTCGGGAAACGTTAAGCTAAAACCCTCTATTAATAGGAAAAGTCCATTTATTGTCGCTCATGCGTTCAAAAGCCTTATTACTCGCATTAAATGGTTTTATAATCTCAGTATCGATTTCAAGTTGAATTGTTTTACATTTTTTGTTAAAACAGATTATAATTGAATGCTTGCCTTGGGTAACATGAAGCTAAAACCCTTTATTGACAAGAAAAGTCCATTTACTGTCGCTCATGCCTTCAAAAGCCTTATTACTCGCTTTAAATGGTTTTATAATCTCATTATTGATTTTAAGTTGAATTTTTTTATATTTTTATTTAAAACAGATTATAATTGAAAGTTTACCTCGGGAAACGTTAAGCTAAAACCCTCTATTAATAGGAAAAGTCCATTTATTGTCATTCATGCGTTCAAAAGCCTTATTACTCGCATTAAATGATTTTATAATCTCATTATCGATTTCAAGTTGAATTGTTTTACATTTTTTCCTAAAACAGATTATAATTGAATGCTTGCCTTGGGTAATATGAAGCTAAAACCCTTTACTGACAAGAAAAGTCCATTTACTGTCGCTCATCCTTCAAAAGCCTTATTACTCGCTTTAAATGGTTTTATAATCTCATTATTGATTTAAGTTGAATTTTTTTACATTTTTATTTAAAACAGATTATAATTGAATATTTATCTCGGGAAACGTTAAGCTAAAACCCTCTATTAATAGGAAAAGTCCATTTATTATCGCTCATGCCTTTGAAAGCCTTATTACTAGTATTAAATGGTTTTATAATCTCATTATCGATTTCAAGTTAAATTTTTTTACATTTTTTATTAAAACAGATTATAATTAAATGCTTGCCTTGGGTAACTTGAACCTAAAACCCTTTATTGACAAGAAAAGTTAATTTATTGTCGCTCATGCCTTCAAAAGCCTTATTGCTCTCTTTAAATGGTTTTATAATCTCATTATTGATTTTAAGTTTAATTTTTTTACATTTTTTCTTAAAAAAGAATATAATTGAATGTTTACCTCGAGAAACGTTAACCTAAAACCATCTATTAATAAGAAAAGTCCATTTATTGTCGCTCATGCCTTCAAAAGCCTTATTACCCGCTTTAAATGGTTTCCTAATCTCATTATTGATTTTAAGTGGAATTTGTTTTCATTTCTTTTTAAATTGATTATAATTGAATGTTTACCTCGGGAAACGTGGGGCTAAAGTCTTCATTTGACATAAAAAAAGCATTTATAGTCACTCATGTCTTCAAAATCCTTATTACTCGCTTTCGAAGGTTTTAGAGTCTCATTATTGATTTCAAGTTGAATTTTTTTACATTTTTAGTTGAAACAGATTAAAATTGAATGTTTTCCTCAGGAAACGTTAAGCTAAAAGTCTCTATTAACAGGAAAAGTCCATTTATTGTCGCTCATGCCCTCAAAAGTCTTATTACTCGCTTTCAATGGTTTTATAATCTTATTATCGATTTCAAGTTGAATTTTTTTACATTTTTTTTTAAAACAAATTGTAATTGAATGCTTGCCTTGGGTAACATGAAGCTAAAACCCTCTATTGACAAGAAAAGTCCATTTACTGTCGCTGATGCCTTCAAAAGCCTTATTACTCGCTTTAAATGGTTTTATAATCTCATTATTGGTTTTAAGTTGAATTTTTTTACATTTTTATTTAAACCAGATTATAATTGAATGTTTACCTCAGGAAACGTTAAGCTAAAACCCTCTATTAATAGGAAAAGTCCATTTATTATCGCTCATGCCTTCAAAAGCCTTATTACTCGTCTTAAATAGTTTTATAATCTCATTATCGATTTTAAGTTGAATTTTTTTATATTTTTTATTAAAACAGATTATGATTGAATGCTTGCCTTGGGTAACATGAAGCTAAAACCCTCTATTGACAAGAAAAGTCCATTTATTGTCGCTCATGCCTTCAAAAGCCTTATTACTCGCTTTAAATGATTTTATAATCTCATTATTGATTTAAGTTGAATTTTTTTACATTTTTATTTAAAACAGATTATAATTGAATGTTGACTTGAGGAAACGTTAAGCTAAAACACTCTATTAATAGGAAAAGTCCATTTATTGTCGCTCATGCCTTCAAAAGCCTTATTACTCGCATTAAATGGTTTTATGTTCTCATTATCGATTTCAAGTTGAATTGTTTTACATTTTTTGTTAAATTAGATTATAATTGAATGCTTGCCTTAGGTAACATGAAGCTAAATCCCTTTATTGACAAACAAAGCCCATTTACTGTCGCTCATGCCTTCAAAAGCCTTATTACTCGCTTTAAATGGTTTTATAATCTCATTATTGGTTTTAAGTTGAGTTTTTTTACATTTTTATTTAAAACAGATTATAATTGAAAGTTTACCTCGGGAAACGTTAAGCTAAAACCTTCTATTAATAGGAAAAGTCCATTTATTGTCGCTCATACGTTCAAAAGCCTTATTACTCGCATTAAATGGTTTTATAATCTCATTATCGATTTCAAGTTGAATTGTTTTACATTTTTTGTTAAAACAGATTATAATTGAATGCTTGCCTTGGGTAACATGAAGCTAAAACCCTTTATTGACAAGAAAAGTCCATTTACTGTCGCTCATACCATCAAAAGCCTTATTACTCGCTTTAAATGGTTTTATAATCTCATTATTGATTTTAAGTTGAATTTTTTTACATTTTTATTTAAAACAGATTATAATTGAAAGTTTACCTCGGGAAACGTTAAGCTAAAACCCTCTATTAATAGGAAAAGTCCATTTATTGTCGCTCATGCGTTCAAAAGCCTTATTACTCGCATTAAATGGTTTTATAATCTCAGTATCGATTTCAAGTTGAATTGTTTTACATTTTTTGTTAAAACAGATTATAATTGAATGCTTGCCTTGGGTAACATGAAGCTAAAACCCTTTATTGACAAGAAAAGTCCATTTACTGTCGCTCATGCCTTCAAAAGCCTTATTACTCGCTTTAAATGGTTTTATAATCTCATTATTGATTTTAAGTTGAATTTTTTTACATTTTTATTTAAAACAGATTATAATTGAAAGTTTACCTCGGGAAACGTTAAGCTAAAACCCTCTATTAATAGGAAAAGTCCATTTATTGTCATTCATGCGTTCAAAAGCCTTATTACTCGCATTAAATGATTTTATAATCTCATTATCGATTTCAAGTTGAATTGTTTTACATTTTTTCCTAAAACAGATTATAATTGAATGCTTGCCTTGGGTAATATGAAGCTAAAACCCTTTACTGACAAGAAAAGTCCATTTACTGTCGCTCATCCTTCAAAAGCCTTATTACTCGCTTTAAATGGTTTTATAATCTCATTATTGATTTAAGTTGAATTTTTTTACATTTTTATTTAAAACAAATTATAATTGAATATTTATCTCGGGAAACGTTAAGCTAAAACCCTCTATTAATAGGAAAAGTCCATTTATTATCGCTCATGCCTTTGAAAGCCTTATTACTAGTATTAAATGGTTTTATAATCTCATTATCGATTTCAAGTTAAATTTTTTTACATTTTTTATTAAAACAGATTATAATTAAATGCTTGCCTTGGGTAACTTGAACCTAAAACCCTTTATTGACAAGAAAAGTTAATTTATTGTCGCTCATGCCTTCAAAAGCCTTATTACTCTCTTTAAATGGTTTTATAATCTCATTATTGATTTTAAGTTTAATTTTTTTACATTTTTTCTTAAAAAAGAATATAATTGAATGTTTACCTCGAGAAACGTTAACCTAAAACCATCTATTAATAAGAAAAGTCCATTTATTGTCGCTCATGCCTTCAAAAGCCTTATTACCCGCTTTAAATGGTTTCCTAATCTCATTATTGATTTTAAGTGGAATTTGTTTTCATTTCTTTTTAAATTGATTATAATTGAATGTTTACCTCGGGAAACGTGGGGCTAAAGTCTTCATTTGACATAAAAAAAGCATTTATAGTCACTCATGTCTTCAAAATCCTTATTACTCGCTTTCGAAGGTTTTAGAGTCTCATTATTGATTTCAAGTTGAATTTTTTTACATTTTTAGTTGAAACAGATTAAAATTGAATGTTTACCTCAGGAAACGTTAAGCTAAAAGTCTCTATTAACAGGAAAAGTCCATTTATTGTCGCTCATGCCCTCAAAAGTCTTATTACTCGCTTTCAATGGTTTTATAATCTTATTATCGATTTCAAGTTGAATTTTTTTACATTTTTTTTTAAAACAAATTGTAATTGAATGCTTGCCTTGGGTAACATGAAGCTAAAACCCTCTATTGACAAGAAAAGTCCATTTACTGTCGCTGATGCCTTCAAAAGCCTTATTACTCGCTTTAAATGGTTTTATAATCTCATTATTGGTTTTAAGTTGAATTTTTTTACATTTTTATTTAAACCAGATTATAATTGAATGTTTACCTCAGGAAACGTTAAGCTAAAACCCTCTATTAATAGGAAAAGTCCATTTATTATCGCTCATGCCTTCAAAAGCCTTATTACTCGTCTTAAATAGTTTTATAATCTCATTATCGATTTTAAGTTGAATTTTTTTATATTTTTTATTAAAACAGATTATGATTGAATGCTTGCCTTGGGTAACATGAAGCTAAAACCCTCTATTGACAAGAAAAGTCCATTTATTGTCGCTCATGCCTTCAAAAGCCTTATTACTCGCTTTAAATGATTTTATAATCTCATTATTGATTTAAGTTGAATTTTTTTACATTTTTATTTAAAACAGATTATAATTGAATGTTGACTTGAGGAAACGTTAAGCTAAAACACTCTATTAATAGGAAAAGTCCATTTATTGTCGCTCATGCCTTCAAAAGCCTTATTACTCGCATTAAATGGTTTTATGTTCTCATTATCGATTTCAAGTTGAATTGTTTTACATTTTTTGTTAAATTAGATTATAATTGAATGCTTGCCTTAGCTAACATGAAGCTAAATCCCTTTATTGACAAAAAAAGCCCATTTACTGTCGCTCATGCCTTCAAAAGCCTTATTACTCGCTTTAAATGGTTTTATAATCTCATTATTGGTTTTAAGTTGAGTTTTTTTACATTTTTATTTAAAACAGATTATAATTGAAAGTTTACCTCGGGAAACGTTAAGCTAAAACCTTCTATTAATAGGAAAAGTCCATTTATTGTCGCTCATACGTTCAAAAGCCTTATTACTCGCATTAAATGGTTTTATAATCTCATTATCGATTTCAAGTTGAATTGTTTTACATTTTTTGTTAAAACAGATTATAATTGAATGCTTGCCTTGGGTAACATGAAGCTAAAACCCTTTATTGACAAGAAAAGTCCATTTACTGTCGCTCATACCTTCAAAAGCCTTATTACTCGCTTTAAATGGTTTTATAATCTCATTATAGATTTTAAGTTGAATTTTTTTACATTTTTATTTAAAACAGATTATAATTGAAAGTTTACCTCGGGAAACGTTAAGCTAAAACCCTCTATTAATAGGAAAAGTCCATTTATTGTCGCTCATGCGTTCAAAAGCCTTATTACTCGCATTAAATGGTTTTATAATCTCATTATCGATTTCAAGTTGAATTGTTTTACATTTTTTGTTAAAACAGATTATAATTGAATGCTTGCCTTAGGTAACATGAAGCTAAAACCCTTTATTGACAAGAAAAGTCCATTTACTGTCGCTCATGCCTTCAAAAGCCTTATTACTCGCTTTAAATGGTTTTATAATATCATTATTGATTTAAGTTGAATTTTTTTACATTTTTATTTAAAATAGATTATAATTGAATATTTACCTCGGGAAACGTTAAGCTAAAACCCTCTATTAATAGGAAAAGTCCATTTATTATCGCTCATGCCTTCAAAAGCCTTATTACTAGTATTAACTAGTTTTATAATCTCATTATCGATTTCAAGTTAAATTGTTTTACATTTTTTATTAAAACAGATTATAATTAAATGCTTGCCTTGGGTAACAAGAACCTAAAACCCTCTATTGACAGGAAAAGTTAATTTATTGTCGCTCATGCCTTCAAAAGCCTTATTACTCGCTTTAAATGGTTTTATAATCTCATTATTGATTTTAAGTTTAATTTTTTTACATTTTTTCTTAAAAAAGAATATAATTGAATGTTTACCTTGGGAAACGTTAACCTAAAACCATCTACTAATAACAAAAGTCCATTTATTGTCGCTCATGCCTTCAAAAGCCTTATTACCCGCTTTAAATGGTTTGCTAATCTCATTATTGATTTTAAGTTGAATTTGTTTTCATTTCTTTTTTAAATTGATTATAATTGAATGTTTACCTCGGGAAATGTGGGGCTAAAGCCTTCATTTGACATAAAAAAAGCATTTATAGTCACTCATGCCTTCAAAATCCTTATTACTCGCTTTCAAAGGTTTTAGAGTCTCATTATTGATTTCAAGTTGAATTTTTTTACATTTTTAGTTGAAACAGATTAAAATTGAATGTTTACCTCAGGAAACGTTTAGCTAAAACTCTCTATTAACAGGAAAAGTCCATTTATTGTTGCTCATGCCCTCAAAAGCCTTATTACTCGCTTTCAATGGTTTTATAATCTTATTGTCGATTTCAAGTTGAATTTTTTTACATTTTTTGTTAAAACAAATTGTAATTGAATGCTTGCCTTGGGTAACATGAAGCTAAAACCCTCTATTGACAAGAAAAGTCAATTTACTGTCGCTTATGCCTTCAAAAGCCTTATTACTCGCTTTAAGTGGTTTTATAATCTCATTATTGGTTTTAAGTTGAATTTTTTTACATTTTTATTTAAAACAGATTATAATTGAATGTTTACCTCGGGAAACGTTAAGCTAAAACCCTCTATTAATAGGAAAAGTCCATTTATTATCGCTCATGCCTTCAAAACCCTTATTACTCGTCTTAAATAGTTTTATAATCTCATTATCGATTTTAAGTTGAATTTTTTTATATTTTTTATTAAAACAGATTATGATTGAATGCTTGCCTTGGGTAACATGAAGCTAAAACCCTCTATTGACAAGAAAAGTCCATTTATTGTCGCTCATGCCTTCAAAAGCCTTATTACTCGCTTTAAATAGTTTTATAATCTCATTATTGATTTAAGTTGAATTTTTTTAAATTTTTATTTAAAACAGATTATAATTGAATGTTGATATGAGGAAACGTTAAGCTAAAACCCTCTATTAATAGGAAAAATCCATTTATTGTCGCTCATGCCTTCAAAAGCCTTATTCCTCGTATTAAATGGTTTTATAATCTCATTATCGATTTCAAGTTGAATTTTTTCACATTTTTTGTTAAAACATATTATAATTGAATGCTTGCCTTGGGTAACATGAAGCTAAAACTCTCTATTTACAAGAAAAGTCCATTTATTGTCGCTCATGCCTTCAAAAGCCTTATTACTCGCATTAAATGGTTGTATAATCTCATTATTGATTTCAAGTTGAATTTTTTTAGCTTTTTTGTTAAAACAGATTATAATTGAATGTTTACCTCGAGAAACGTTAACCTAAAACCATCTATTAATAAGAAAAGTCCATTTATTGTCGCTCATGCCTTCAAAAGCCTTATTACCCGCTTTAAATGGTTTCCTAATCTCATTATTGATTTTAAGTGGAATTTGTTTTCATTTCTTTTTAAATTGATTATAATTGAATGTTTACCTCGGGAAACGTGGGGCTAAAGTCTTCATTTGACATAAAAAAAGCATTTATAGTCACTCATGTCTTCAAAATCCTTATTACTCGCTTTCGAAGGTTTTAGAGTCTCATTATTGATTTCAAGTTGAATTTTTTTACATTTTTAGTTGAAACAGATTAAAATTGAATGTTTACCTCAGGAAACGTTAAGCTAAAAGTCTCTATTAACAGGAAAAGTCCATTTATTGTCGCTCATGCCCTCAAAAGTCTTATTACTCGCTTTCAATGGTTTTATAATCTTATTATCGATTTCAAGTTGAATTTTTTTACATTTTTTTTTAAAACAAATTGTAATTGAATGCTTGCCTTGGGTAACATGAAGCTAAAACCCTCTATTGACAAGAAAAGTCCATTTACTGTCGCTGATGCCTTCAAAAGCCTTATTACTCGCTTTGAATGGTTTTATAATCTCATTATTGGTTTTAAGTTGAATTTTTTTACATTTTTATTTAAACCAGATTATAATTGAATGTTTACCTCAGGAAACGTTAAGCTAAAACCCTCTATTAATAGGAAAAGTCCATTTATTATCGCTCATGCCTTCAAAAGCCTTATTACTCGTCTTAAATAGTTTTATAATCTCATTATCGATTTTAAGTTGAATTTTTTTATATTTTTTATTAAAACAGATTATGATTGAATGCTTGCCTTGGGTAACATGAAGCTAAAACCCTCTATTGACAAGAAAAGTCCATTTATTGTCGCTCATGCCTTCAAAAGCCTTATTACTCGCTTTAAATGATTTTATAATCTCATTATTGATTTAAGTTGAATTTTTTTACATTTTTATTTAAAACAGATTATAATTGAATGTTGACTTGAGGAAACGTTAAGCTAAAACACTCTATTAATAGGAAAAGTCCATTTATTGTCGCTCATGCCTTCAAAAGCCTTATTACTCGCATTAAATGGTTTTATGTTCTCATTATCGATTTCAAGTTGAATTGTTTTACATTTTTTGTTAAATTAGATTATAATTGAATGCTTGCCTTAGCTAACATGAAGCTAAATCCCTTTATTGACAAAAAAAGCCCATTTATTGTCGCTCATGCCTTCAAAAGCCTTATTACTCGCATTAAATGGTTGTATAATCTCATTATTGATTTCAAGTTGAATTTTTTTAGCTTTTTTGTTAAAACAGATTATACTTGAATGTTTACCTTGGCAAACGTTAAGCTAAAACCCTCTATTAACAAGAAAAGTCTATTTATTGTCGCTCATGCCTTCAAAACCCTTATTACACGCTTTAAATGGTTTCCTAATCTCATTATTGATTTTAAGTTGAATGATTTTACATTTTTTTAAAACTGATTATAATTGAATATTTACCTCGGGAAACGTGGGGCTAAAGCCCTAATTTGGTATAAAAAAAGCATTTATAGTCACTCATGCCTTCAAAATCATTATTACTCGCTTTCAATGGTTTTATAGTCTCATTATTGATTTCAAGTTGAATTTTTTTACATTTTTAGTTGAAGCAGATTAAAATTGAATGTTTACCTCAAGAAACGTTAAGCTAAAACCCTCTATTAACAGGAAAAGTCCATTTATTGTCGCTCATGCGTTCAAAAGCCTTATTACTTGCTTTCAATGTTTTTATAATCTCATTATCGATTTCAAGTTGAATTTTTTAACATTTTTTGTTAAAACAGATTATAATTGAATGCTTGCCTTGGGTAACATGAAACTAAAACCCTCTATTGACAAGAAAAGTCCATTTACTGTCGCTCATACCTTCAAAAGCCTTATTACTCGGTTTAAATGGTTTTATAATCTCATTATTGATTTTAAGTTGAATTTTTTTACATTTTTATTTCAAGCAGATTATAATTGAATGTTTACCTCTGGAAACTTTAAGCTAAAACCCTTTATTAATAGAAAATGTCCATTTATTGTCGCTCATGCCTTCAAAAGCCTTATTACTCGCTTTAAATGGTTTTATAATCTCATTATCGATTTCAAGTTGAATTTTTTTACATTTTTTGTTAAAACAGATTAGAATTGAACGTTTACTTCGGGAAACGTTAAGCTAAAACCCTCTATTAATGGAAAAAGTCTATTTATTGTCGCTTATGCCTTCAAAAGCTTTATTACACGCTTTAAATGGTTTCTTAATCTCATTATTGATTTTAAGTTGAATGATTTTACATTTTTTTAAAACTAATTATAATTGAATGTTTACCTCGGGAAACGTGGGGCTAAAGCCCTAATTTGGTATCAAAAGAGCATTTATAGTCCTTCATGCCTTCGAAATCCTTATTACTCGCTTTCAATGGTTTTATAGTCTCATTATTGATTTCGAGTTGAGTTTTTTTACATTTTTTGTTGAAACAGATTAAAATTGAATGTTTACCTCAGGAAATGTTAAGCTAAAACCCTCTATTAACAGGAAAAGTCCATGTGAGACCCTGTCAAGCTCGATTAAAAGACGGTATTGTACCAAGTGGTACAACTAAGTGAAATCGAGACTTGAACTAGTTCAAATAGAAATTCTAAGAGGAATTTGAAAATTTTAAAACCAACAGAATGTCTTAGAATAGTGATTTGGAGTTCAAGGTCCAGTTTGGAGTCCATCAGAAAATTGACCAATTAGGGACAAAACGGTCATTTTACCATTTGATGATAAAATTGAGATTTTTAGCCAAGATTTGATCACATTTGACCAAGAATAATTATATGAAATATAATTATGATTATTGGAGTATAAAATGATGTTTAGCAGTGAAAAATTGTGATTCTCGGTATTTATGGAGCACAAGGGCAAAATGGTAATTTTGCTACTAAAGGACTAAACGAAAATTCTTTTAAACAATTTTTGCCCCATTTGGTTAATATTGATCAATATTAGTGTTATTTTAGGTTGAAAAGTAGAAATAATGAGATTCCGGTACATTTCGGAGTAAAAAGGCAAAATAGTAATTTTTTCGCCCCAGGGGCAAATCGGTAAATTTTTCACCCCAGCACTTGTCAAGACCAAGGGATTTTAATTGTGGTAGGATTGGATAAATACAGAAGTCAAAAATTAAAAATTGGGCCAATAAGCATGTGACACATGGCATGCTTGATTATTTTATTATTTTCTATAGAAATCAGCCCATTAAATCCCCAATTCCCTCACCATATTCGGCCTAGGCATCCAGCAACAAGAAAAAAGGAAGAACAAAAGGAAAAACAGGAAAACCTAGGTGGAAATTCAAAGAAAAAGTGAAGAAATCAAGGAAACAAGCTAGGTAAGTTAAAATTTCTTTAATTCTCCTTGATACCTAGCTTACCCATGCTTTTGTTCTTGTTTTCCATGGTTGAATATTGAGTTGTCATGATGAATTCAATTCTGAAAAATGGGTATGGAAGAGGAATTGTTGTTGGAATAATTTGATTTTAGACTATGTTAGTGTTTAGGGATAGTTAAGCATGGTTATGAACAAAAACACAAAAGAAATATTCAATTTCTCTAGGGTTCCTTGTTGGCCGAACCATGAGGGCTGAATATCAATGGGGGATTGTTTTTATTTCAAGGAAAATGGCATGAAAAATGATGAATTAAGGTGAAACGGTTATGTAGAGAAAAAATTCGATGCTAGTGCACCAAATGACCAAATTTTTCTATAAGGAACTGTGAGGGTTCTAATGCTGAATTTGGCTTTATTTAAATGTATGTGGTAAATTAAGGTATTAGAGGAGAAATGAATTAATTTGGAGGTGATTTGGTCACAATCGTCGATTAATCGGGTGATCGGTCGAATTTAATCGATACCGTGATTAAGCGGTAATCAGACATATTTTTGCATTTACATATCAAGCATTAGTAATTTAAATTAATTTATATCAATTTAGGGACAATATAGTAAATTCCTTGACTTTGTTATTTGTCAAGGTGGTGAGACGTCCGGAAAAGGCAAAGGAATTGCGCCTGAGGGCTATTAGTCCGAGTGCATCCGGAATCTGGATTTTCGATACCGGTGAGTGGACTTGCATTTCAAACTTATTTTGGGAAATATGAAAGATTCTATCCAACTTGTCTTAGAAAATGTACCTTGGGAACAAGCTTTTAGTAAAATGATTTTATATTGTGAAAATGTGCTATACAATGGTTTATGTGTTATCACAATATGATAATATGCATTGGATGCTTCTTTACCTGTTGATTTGAACCCGGCTATGTGCGAGTAGGAGTGCACATAAGCCGTTGCTGACCCGGCTATGTGCGAGTAGGAGTGCACATAAGCCGTTGCTGACCCGACTATGTGCGAGTAGGAGTGCATATAAGCCGTTGCTGACCCGGCTATGTGTGAGTGGGAGTGCACATAAGCCGTTGTTGCCCCCATAGCTTATAGGGCTGGATGCTTCGTGATCTTCCACCCTATGAGTGCTTTGATAGGTATGATCTGTGGCGAAGTATGACTCTCCACCCAAGAGCTTGGAGGAGGAGGGAAGGGACTGCTCCGTTGCTTCGTGATCCGGAGTGAAGTGCACCTCTTGCCGAGTGAAGGGGGGATGCTTCGTGATCTCCCACCCCCTAGTGACAATAGCATAAGCCGTTGCATATGAGATGATGATAATGGGATGATGTGCATGATGATGATGATGGGATGGTGTGCATGTTGATGATGGGTATATGGTTGTAAATGCAAATATGTAAGTATTTGTTTTGTGGAAATTTGGAAGTTTACATGTGTTACATGTTGCTATTTTTATTTTAGTAGGATGACTTGTTTTAAGGGAAAAAGGAGACTTTTTTTTTTCCCTTGATGTTCTGGTTCTCGTTGCAGTGAGAATGAAGTTCGCTACAGCGAGAAACTTTCTGTCCATTTTGCTAACTTGTGGGTTTTTGCCATATTTCCCATTTCTTTGGTACCATAGTTGAGCATGGATTTTTGTAAAGTGATTTACTCATGTGGGATTTACATGAGGGGTTTAAAGAGCTAAAACAATTGCATAGTTTTGAGAAAACGAATGCATCATGATTTCAATAAACATTCCTTATGGTATGCTTGTTCCCTTCCTTGTTCACTCACTGAGTATTGTACTCATGTTTTATAAAAATTCATGTTTTCAGATCAGGTGACTGTTGGACCCTAGATCGAGGAGTCCCCGTAGTGCATATCTTGGGTATGTGTCTGGCATTCAATAGTAATCCCTTTTATTGTAAATGTCTCCGCTAGAAGTCATGGGTCCTTTTGTATTGTGAAAACAATCTAACAATATGAATATGTGTATGCAATGTAAATTGCTAAATACATGACTGGTATAGTGCATGTATATTATTATCGATAATGCCATTGTGTTTTGGCTATGTTCACACCCGAGAAAAGGTGTGTGTGTATGCATGATATGATAAATTTGTTAAGCGAAGGTAAATGGATAGGCTTGCTTGGGCTTAGTGAGCTATGCTCATTGAGCTCATGCGTCGGTCATTGCCCGGGAAATTGGGTCGTGACAGTCCATTTATTTCGCTCATGCCTTCAAAAGCCTTATTAATCGCTTTCAATGGTTTTATAGTCTCATTATTAATTTCAAGTTGAATTTTTTTACATTTTTAGTTGAAACAGATTAAAATTGAATGTTTACCTCGGGAAACGTTAAGCTAAAACCCTCTATTAACAGGAAAAGTTCATTTATTGTCGCTCATGCCTTCAAAAGCCTTATTACTCACTTTAAATGCTTTTATAATCTCATTATTGATTTTAAGTTGAATTTTTTTACATTTTTTCTTAAAACAGAATATAATTGAATGTTTACCTTGGGAAACGTTAAGCTAAAACCCTCTATTAAAAGAAAAAGTCCATTTCTTGTCGCTCATGCCTTCAAAAGCCTTATTACACGCTTTAAATGGTGTCTTAATCTCATTATTGATTTTAAGTTGAATTTGTTTTCATTTCTTTTAAAACTGATTATAATTCAATGTTTACCTCGGGAAACGTGGGGCTAAAGCCCTCATTTGACATAAAAAGAGCATTTATAGTCACTCATGCCTTCAAAATCCTTATTACTCGCTTTCAATGGTTTTATAGTCTCATTATTGATTTCAAGTTGAATTTTTTTACATTTTTTGTTGTAGCAGATTAAAATTGAATGTTTACCTTAGAAAACGTTAAGCTAAAACCTTCTATTAACAGGAAAAGTCCATTTATTGTCGCTCATGCCTTCAAAAGCCTTATTACTCGCTTTCAATGTTTTTATAATCTCATTATCGATTTCAAGTTGAATTTTTTCACATTTTTTGTTAAAACATATTATAATTGAATGCTTGCCTTGGGTAACATGAAGCTAAAACCCTCTATTTACAAGAAAAGTCCATTTATTGTCGCTCATGCCTTCAAAAGCCTTATTACTCGCATTAAATGGTTGTATAATCTCATTATTGATTTCAAGTTGAATTTTTTTAGCTTTTTTGTTAAAACAGATTATACTTGAATGTTTACCTTGGCAAACGTTAAGCTAAAACCCTCTATTAACAAGAAAAGTCTATTTATTGTCTCTCATGCCGTCAAAAGCCTTATTACACACTTAAAATGGTTTCCTAATCTGATTATTGATTTTAAGTTGAATGATTTTACATTTTTTTACAACTGATTATAATTGAATGTTTACCTCGGGAAACGTGGGGCTAAAGCCCTAATTTGGTATAAAAAGAGCATTTATAGTCACTCATGCCTTCAAAATCCTTATTACTCGCTTTCAATGGTTTTATAGTCTCATTATGGATTTCAAGTTGAATTTTTTTACATTTTTAGTTGAAACAGATTAAAATTGAATGTTTACTTCGGGAAACGTTAAGCTAAAATCCTCTATTAACAGGAAAAGTCCATTTATTGTCGCTCATGCCTTCAAAAGCCTTATTACTCGCTTTAAATGGTTTCATAATCTCATTATCGATTTCAAGTTGAATTTTTTTACATTTTTAAATAAAACAGATTATAATTGAATGTTTACCTCGAGAAACGTTAAGCTCAAACCCTCTATTAATAGGAAAAGTCCATTTTATTATCGCCCATGCCTTCAAAAGCCTTATTATTCGCATTAAATGGTTTTATAATCTCATTATCGATTTCAAGTTCAATTTTTTTATATTTTTTATTAAAACAGATTATAATTGAATGGTTGCCCTGGGTCACATGAACCTAAAACCCTCTATCGACAAGAAAAGTCCATTTATTGTCGCTCATGCCTTCAAAAGCCTTATTACTCGCTTTAAATAGTTTTATAATCTCATTATTGATTTTAAGTTGAATTTTTTTACATTTTTAAATACAACAGATTATAATTTAATGTTTACCTCGAGAAACGTTAAGCTTAAACCCTCTATTCATAGGAAAAGTCCATTTTATTATCGCTCATGCCTTCAAAAGCCTTACTAATCGCATTAAATGGTTTGCTAATCTCATTATCGATTTCAAGTTCAATTTTTTTATATTTTTTATTAAAACAGATTATAATTGAATGCTTGCCTTGGGTCACATGAACCTAAAACCCTCTATTGACAAGAAAAGTCCATTTATTGTCGCTCATGCCTTCAAAAGCCTTATTACTCGCTTTAAATGATTTTATAATCTCTTATTGATTTTAAGTTGATTTTTTTTACATTTTTTCTTAAAACAGAATATAATTGAATGTTTACCTCGGCAAACGTTAAGCTAAAATCCTCTATTAACAAGAAAAGTCTATTTATTGTCGCTCATGCCTTCAAAACGCTTATTACACGCTTTAAATGGTTTCCTAATCTCATTATTGATTTTAAGTTGAATGATTTTACATTTTTTTAAAACTGATTATAATTGAATGTTTACCTCGGGAAAGGTGGGGCTTAAGCCTAAATTTGGTATAAAAAGAGCATTTATAGTCACTCATGCCTTCAAATTCCTTATTACTCGCTTTCAATGGTTTTATAGTCTCATTATTGATTTCAAGTTGAATTTTTTTACATTTTTAGTTGAAACAGATTAAAATTGAATGTTTACCTCAGGAAACGTTAAGCTAAAACCCACTATTAATAGGAAAAGTCCATTTATTGTCGCTCATGCCTTCAAAAGCCTTATTACACGCTTTAAATGGTGTCTTAATCTCATTATTGATTTTAAGTTGAATTTGTTTTCATTTCTTTTAAAACTAATCATAATTGAATGTTTACCTCAGAAAACGTGGGGCTAAAGCCCTTATTTGACATAAAAGGAGCTTTTATAGTCACTCATGCCTTCAAAATCCTTATTACCCGCTTTCAATGGTTTTATAGTCTCATTATTGATTTCAAGTTGAATTTTTTTACATTTTTTGTTGAAGCAGATTGAAATTGAATGTTTACCTCAGAAAACGTTAAGCTAAAACCTTCTATTAACAGGAAAAGTCCATTTATGGTTGCTCATTCAAAAGCCTTATTACTCGCTTTCAATGTTTTTATAATCTCATTATCGATTTCTAGTTGAATTTTTTTGCATTTTTTGTTAAAACAGATTATAATTGAATGCTTGCCTTGGGTAACATGAAGCTAAAACCCTCTATTGACACGAAAAGTCCATTTATTGTCGTTTATGCCTTCAAAAGCCATATTACCCGCATTAAATGGTTGTATAATCTCATTATCGATTTCAAGTTGAATTTTTTTAGCTTTTTTCTTAAAACAGATTATACTTGAATGTTTACCTTAGCAAACGTTAAGCTAAAACCCTCTATTAACAAGAAAAGTCTATTTATTGTCTCCCATGCCTTCAAAAGCCTTATTACACGCTTTAAATGGTTTCTTAATCTGATTATTGATTTTAAGTTGAATGATTTTACATTTTTTTAAAACTAATTATAATTGGATGTTTACCTCGGGAAACGTGGGGCTCAAGCCCTAATTTGGTATAAAAAGAGCATTTATAGTCACTCATGACTTCAAAATCCTTATTACTCGCTTTCAATGGTTTTATAGTCTCATTATTAATTTCAAGTTGAATTTTTTTACATTTTTAGTTGAAACAGATTAAAATTGAATGTTTACCTCGGGAAACGTTAAGCTAAAACCCTCTATTAACAGGAAGAGTCCATTTATTGTCGCTCATGCCTTCAAAAGCCTTATTACTCGCTTTAAATGGTTTTATAATCTCATTATCGATTTCAAGTTGACTTTTTTTACATTTTTTGTTAAAACAGATTATAATTGAATGTTTATCTTGGGAAACGTTAAGCTAAAACCCTCTATTAACAGGAAAAGTCTATTTATTGTTGCTCATGCCTTCAAAAGTCTTATTACACGCTTTAAATGGTTTCCTAATCTTAGTATTGATTTTAAGTTGAATGATTTTACATTTTTTTAAAATTGATTATAATTGAATGTTTACCTCGGGAAACGTGGGGCTTAAGCCTTAATTTGGTATAAAAAGAGCACTTATAGTCACTCATGCCTTCAAATTCCTTATTACTCGCTTTCAATGATTTTATAGTCTCATTATTGATTTCAAGTTGAATTTTTTTATATTTTTTGTTGAAACAGATTAAAATTGAATGTTTACCTCATGAAACTTTAAGCTAAAACCCTCTATTAATAGGAAAAGTTTATTTATTGTCGCTCATGCCTTCAAAAGCCTTATTACACGCTTTAAATGGTGTCCTAATCTCATTATCGATTTTAAGTTGAATTTGTTTTCATTTCTTTTAAAACTGATTATAATTGAATGTTTACCTCAGGAAACGTGGGGCTAAAGCCCTCATTTGACATAAAAAGAGCATTTATAGTCACTCTTGCCTTCAAAATCCTTATTACTCGTTTTCAATGGTTTTATAGTCTCATTATTGATTTCAAGGTGAATTTTTTTACATTTTTAGTTGAAACAGATTAAAATTGAATGTTTACCTCAGGAAACGTTAAGCTAAAACCCTCTATTAACAGGAAAAGTTCATTTATTGTCGCTCATGCTTTCAAAAGCCTTATTACTCGCATTAAATGGTTTTGTAATCTTATTATCGATTTCAAGTTGAATTTTTTTACATTTTTTGTTAAAACAGATTATAATTGAATGCTTGCGTTGGGTAACATGAAGCTAAAACCCTCTATTGACAAGAAAAGCCCACTTATTGTCGCTCATGCCTTCAAAAGCCTTATTACTCACTTTCAATGGTTTTATAATCTCATTATCGATTTCAAGTTGAATTTTTTTACATTTTTTGTTAAAACATATTATAATTTAATGCTTATCTTGGGAAACGTGAAGCCAAAACCCTCTATTGACAAGAAAAGTCCATTTACTGTCGCTCATGCCTACAAAAGCCTTATTAATCTCTTTAAATGGTTTTATAATCTCATTATTGATTTTAAGTTGAATTTTTTTACATTTTTATTTAAAACAGATTATAATTGAAAGTTTACCTCGGGAAACGTTAAGCTAAAACCCTCTATTAATAGGAAAAGTCCATTTATTGTCGCTCATGCCTTCAAAAGCCTTATTACTCGCATTAAATGGTTTTATAATCTTATTATCGATTTCAAGTTGAATTATTTTACATTTTTTCTTAAAACAGAATATAATTGAATGTTTACCTCAGCAAACGTTAAGCTAAAACCCTCTATTAATAGGAAAAGTCTATTTATTGTCGCTCATGTCTTCAAAAGCCTTATTACACGCTTTAAATGGTTTCCTAACCTCATTATTGATTTTAAGTTGAATTTTTTTTAATTTCTTTTAAAACTGATTATAATTGAATGTTTACCTCGGGAAACGTGGGGCTAAAGCCTTCATTTGACATAACAAGAGCATTTATAGTCACTCATGCCTTCAAAATCCTTATTACTCGCTTTCAATGGTTTTATAGTCTCATTATTGACTTCAAGTTGAATTTTTTTATTTTTAGTTAAAACAGATTATGATTGAATGTTTACCTTGGGAAACGTTAAGCTAAAACCCTCTATTAATAGGAAAAGTCCATTTATTGTCGCTCATGCCTTCAAAAGCCTTATTACTCGCATTAAATGGTTTTATAATCTCATTATCGATTTCAAGTTGCATTTTTTTACATTTTTAGTTGAAACAGATTATAATTGAATGTTTACCTCGGGAAACGTTAAGCTAAAACCCTCTATTAATAGGAAAAGCCTATTTATTGTCGCTCATGCTTTCGAAAGCCTTATTACTCGCTTTAAATGGTTTTATAATTTCATTATTAAGTTTAAGTTGAATTTTTCTACATTTTTTTTAAAACAGATTATAATTGAATGCTTACCTTGGGAAACGTGAAGCTAAAACCCTCTATTGAAAAGAAAAGTCCATTTACTGTCGCTCATGCCTACAAAAGCCTTATTACTCGCTTTAAATAGTTTTATAATCTCATTATTGATTTTAAGTTGAATTTTTTTACATTTTTTCTCAAAACAGAATATAATTGAATGTTTACCTCGGGAAACGTTAAGCTAAAACCCTTGACTAATAGGAAAAGTCTATTTATTGTCACTCATGCCTTCAAAAGCCTTATTACACGCTTTAAATGGTTTCCTAACCTCATTATTGATTTTAAGTTGAATTTTTTTTCATTTCTTTTAAAACTGATTATAATTGAATGTTTACCTCGGGAAACGTGGGGCTAAAGCCTTCATTTGACATAACAAGAGCATTTATAGTCACTCATGCCTTCAAAATCCTTATTACTCGCTTTCAATGGTTTTATAGTCTCATTATTGACTTCAAGTTGAATTTTTTTATTTTTAGTTAAAACAGATTATGATTGAATGTTTACCTTGGGAAACGTTAAGCTAAAACCCTCTATTAAAGGGAAAAGTCCATTTATTGTCGCTCATGCCTTCAAAGCCTTATTACTCGCTTTAAATGGTTTTATAATCTCATTATTGATTTCAAGTTGAATTTTTTTACATTTTTTGTTAAAACAGATTATAATTGAATGCTTACCTTGGGAAACGTGAAGCTAAAACCCTCTATTGATAAGAAAAGTCCATTTATCGTCACTTATGCCTTCGAAAGCCTTATTACTCGCTTTAAATGGTTTCACAATTTGACTATTGATTTTAAGTTGAATTTTTTGACATTTTTTTAAAAACAGATTATATTTGAATGTTTACGTCGAAAAACGTTAAGCTAAAACCCTCTATTAAACAGAAAAATCCATTTATTATTGCTCATGCCTGCACAAGCCTTATTACACGCTTTAAAAGGTTTCAAGATTTCATTATTGATTTTAAGTTGAATTTTTTTACATTTTTTTAAAACTGATTATAATTGAATGTTTACCTCGGGAAACGTGGGGCTTAAGCCTAAATTTGGTATAAAAAGAGCATTTATAGTCACTCATGCCTTCAAATTCCTTATTACTCGCTTTCAATGGTTTTATAGTCTCATTAGTGATTTCAAGTTGAATTTTTTTACATTTTTAGTTGAAACAGATTAAAATTGAATGTTTACCTCAGGAAACGTTAAGCTAAAACCCACTATTAATAGGAAAAGTCCATTTATTGTCGCTCATGCCTTCAAAAGCCTTATTACACGCTTTAAATGGTGTCTTAATCTCATTATTGATTTTAAGTTGAATTTGTTTTCATTTCTTTTAAAACTGATCATAATTGAATGTTTACCTCAGAAAACGTGGGGCTAAAGCCCTTATTCGACATAAAAGGAGCTTTTATAGTCACTCATGCCTTCAAAATCCTTATTACCCGCTTTCAATGGTTTTATAGTCTCATTATTGATTTCAAGTTGAATTTTTTTACATTTTTTGTTGAAGCAGATTGAAATTGAATGTTTACCTCAGAAAACGTTAAGCTAAAACCTTCTATTAACAGGAAAAGTCCATTTATGGTTGCTCATGCCTTCAAAAGCCTTATTACTCGCTTTCAATGTTTTTATAATCTCATTATCGATTTCTAGTTGAATTTTTTTGCATTTTTTGTTAAAACAGATTATAATTGAATGCTTGCCTTGGGTAACATGAAGCTAAAACCCTCTATTGACACGAAAAGTCCATTTATTGTCGTTTATGCCTTCAAAAGCCATATTACCCGCATTAAATGGTTGTATAATCTCATTATCGATTTCAAGTTGAATTTTTTTAGCTTTTTTGTTAAAACAGATTATACTTGAATGTTTACCTTAGCAAACGTTAAGCTAAAACCCTCTATTAACAAGAAAAGTCTATTTATTGTCTCCCATGCCTTCAAAAGCCTTATTGCACGCTTTAAATGGTTTCTTAATCTGATTATTGATTTTAAGTTGAATGATTTTACATTTTTTTAAAACTAATTATAATTGGATGTTTACCTCGGGAAACGTGGGGCTCAAGCCCTAATTTGGTATAAAAAGAGCATTTATAGTCACTCATGACTTCAAAATCCTTATTACTCGCTTTCAATGGTTTTATAGTCTCATTATTAATTTCAAGTTGAATTTTTTTACATTTTTAGTTGAAACAGATTAAAATTGAATGTTTACCTCGGGAAACGTTAAGCTAAAACCCTCTATTAACAGGAAGAGTCCATTTATTGTCGCTCATGCCTTCAAAAGCCTTATTACTCGCTTTAAATGGTTTTATAATCTCATTATCGATTTCAAGTTGACTTTTTTTACATTTTTTGTTAAAACAGATTATAATTGAATGTTTATCTTGGGAAACGTTAAGCTAAAACCCTCTATTAACAGGAAAAGTCTATTTATTGTTGCTCATGCCTTCAAAAGTCTTATTACACGCTTTAAATGGTTTCCTAATCTTAGTATTGATTTTAAGTTGAATGATTTTACATTTTTTTAAAATTGATTATAATTGAATGTTTACCTCGGGAAACGTGGGGCTTAAGCCTTAATTTGGTATAAAAAGAGCACTTATAGTCACTCATGCCTTCAAATTCCTTATTACTCGCTTTCAATGATTTTATAGTCTCATTATTGATTTCAAGTTGAATTTTTTTATATTTTTTGTTGAAACAGATTAAAATTGAATGTTTACCTCATGAAACTTTAAGCTAAAACCCTCTATTAATAGGAAAAGTTTATTTATTGTCGCTCATGCCTTCAAAAGCCTTATTACACGCTTTAAATGGTGTCCTAATCTCATTATCGATTTTAAGTTGAATTTGTTTTCATTTCTTTTAAAACTGATTATAATTGAATGTTTACCTCAGGAAACGTGGGGCTAAAGCCCTCATTTGACATAAAAAGAGCATTTATAGTCACTCATGCCTTCAAAATCCTTATTACTCGTTTTCAATGGTTTTATAGTCTCATTATTGATTTCAAGTTGAATTTTTTTACATTTTTAGTTGAAACAGATTAAAATTGAATGTTTACCTCAGGAAACGTTAAGCTAAAACCCTCTATTAACAGGAAAAGTTCATTTATTGTCGCTCATGCCTTCAAAAGCCTTATTACTCGCATTAAATGGTTTTGTAATCTTATTATCGATTTCAAGTTGAATATTTTTACATTTTTTGTTAAAACAGATTATAATTGAATGCTTGCGTTGGGTAACATGAAGCTAAAACCCTCTATTGACAAGAAAAGCCCACTTATTGTCGCTCATGCCTTCAAAAGCCTTATTACTCACTTTCAATGGTTTTATAATCTCATTATCGATTTCAAGTTGAATTTTTTTACATTTTTTGTTAAAACATATTATAATTTAATGCTTATCTTGGGAAACGTGAAGCCAAAACCCTCTATTGACAAGAAAAGTCCATTTACTGTCGCTCATGCCTACAAAAGCCTTATTAATCTCTTTAAATGGTTTTATAATCTCATTATTGATTTTAAGTTGAATTTTTTTACATTTTTATTTAAAACAGATTATAATTGAAAGTTTACCTCGGGAAACGTTAAGCTAAAACCCTCTATTAATAGGAAAAGTCCATTTATTGTCGCTCATGCCTTCAAAAGCCTTATTACTCGCATTAAATGGTTTTATAATCTTATTATCGATTTCAAGTTGAATTATTTTACATTTTTTCTTAAAACAGAATATAATTGAATGTTTACCTCAGCAAACGTTAAGCTAAAACCCTCTATTAATAGGAAAAGTCTATTTATTGTCGCTCATGTCTTCAAAAGCCTTATTACACGCTTTAAATGGTTTCCTAACCTCATTATTGATTTTAAGTTGAATTTTTTTTAATTTCTTTTAAAACTGATTATAATTGAATGTTTACCTCGGGAAACGTGGGGCTAAAGCCTTCATTTGACATAACAAGAGCATTTATAGTCACTCATGCCTTCAAAATCCTTATTACTCGCTTTCAATGGTTTTATAGTCTCATTATTGACTTCAAGTTGAATTTTTTTATTTTTAGTTAAAACAGATTATGATTGAATGTTTACCTTGGGAAACGTTAAGCTAAAACCCTCTATTAATAGGAAAAGTCCATTTATTGTCGCTCATGCCTTCAAAAGCCTTATTACTCGCATTAAATGGTTTTATAATCTCATTATCGATTTCAAGTTGCATTTTTTTACATTTTTAGTTGAAACAGATTATAATTGAATGTTTACCTCGGGAAACGTTAAGCTAAAACCCTCTATTAACAGGTAAAAGTCTATTTATTGTTGCTCATGCCTTCAAAAGTCTTATTACACGCTTTAAATGGTTTCCTAATCTCATTATTGATTTTAAGTTGAATGATTTTACATTTTTTTAACATTGATTATAATTGATTGTTTACCTTGGGAAACGTGGGGCTTATGCCTTCATTTGGTCTAAAGAGAGCATTTATAGTCACTCATGCCTTCAAATTCCTTATTACTCACTTTCAATGGTTTTATAGTCTCATTATTGATTTCAAGTTCAATTTTTTTACATTTTTAGTTGAAACAAATTAAAATTGAATGTTTACCTCAGGAAACGTTAAGCTAAAACCCTCTATTAACAGGAAAAGTCCATTTATTGTCGCTCATGCCTTCAAAAGCCTTATTAGTCGCTTTCAATGGTTTTATAATCTCATTATCGATTTCAAGTTGAATTGTTTTACATTTTTTGTTAAAACAGATTAAAATTGAATGCTTGCCTTGGGTAACATGAAGCTAAAACCCTCTATTAATAGGAAAAGTCCATTTATTGTCGCTCATGCCTTCAAAAGCCTTATTACTCGCTTTAAATGGTTTTATAATCTCATTATTGATTTTAAGTTGAATTTTTTTATATTTTTAAATAAAACAGATTATAATTGAATGTTTACGTCGAGAAACGTTAAGCTAAAACCCTCTATTAATAGGAAAAGTCCATTTATTATCGCCCATGCCTTCAAAAGCCTTAGTACTCGCATTAAATGGTTTTATAATCTCATTATCGATTTGAAGTTGAATTTTTTTACATTTTTTATTAAAACAGATTATAATTGAATGCTTGCCTCGGGTAACATGAACCAAAAACCCTCTATTGACAAGAAAAGTCCATTTATTCTCACTCATGCCTTCGAAAGCCGTATTACTCTCTTTAAATGGTTTTATAATCTTATTATCGATTTTAAGTTGAATTGTTTTACATTTTTTCTTAAAACAGAATATAATTGAATGTTTACCTCGACAAACGTTAAGCTAAAACCCTGTATTAATAGGAAAAGTCCATTTATTGTCGCTTATGCCTTCAAAAGCCTTATTACACGCTTGAAATAGCTTTATAATCACATTATTGATTTTAAGTTGAAATTTTTTACATTGTTGGTTAAAACAAATTATAAATGATTGTTTACCTCGAGAAACATTAAGCTAAAATCCTCTATTAATAGAAAAAGTCCATTTATTGTCGCTCATGCCTTCAAAAGCCTTATTACTCGCTTTAAATGGTTTCACAAATTGATTATTGATTTTAAGTTGAATTTTTTACATTTTTTTTAAAACATATTATATTTGAATGTTTACCTCGAAAAACATTAAGCTAAAACCCTCTATTAACAGGAAAAGTCTATTTATTGTTGCTCATGCCTTCAAAAGCCTTATTACACGCTTTAAATGATTTCCTAATCTCAGTATTGATTTTAAGTTGAATGATTTTACATTTTTTTAAAATTGATTATAATTGAATGTTTACCTCAGGAAACGTGGGGCTTAAGCCTTAATTCGGTATAAAAAGAGCATTTATAGTCACTCATGCCTTCAAATTCCTTATTACTCGCTTTCAATGATTTTATAGTCTCATTATTGATTTCAAGTTGAATTTTTTTACATTTTTTGTTGAAATAGATTATAATTGAATGCTTACCTTGGGAAACGTATAGCTAAAACCCTCTATTCAGAAGAAAAGTCCATTTATTATCGCTCATGCCTACAAAAGCCTTATTACTCGCTTTAAATGGTTTTATAATCTCATTATTGATTTTAAGTTGAATTTTTTTACATTTTTTCTTAAAACAGAATATAATTGAATGTTTACCTCGGGAAACGTTAAGCTAAAACCCTCTATTAATAGGAAAAGCCTATTTATTGTCGCTCATGCTTTCCAAAGCCTTATTACTCGCTTTAAATGGTTTTATAATTTCATTATTAAGTTTAAGTTGAATTTTTCTACATTTTTTTTAAAACAGATTATAATTGAATGCTTACCTTGGGAAACGTGAAGCTAAAACCCTCTATTGAAAAGAAAAGTCCATTTACTGTCGCTCATGCCTACAAAAGCCTTATTACTCGCTTTAAATAGTTTTATAATCTCATTATTGATTTTAAGTTGAATTTTTTTACATTTTTTCTCAAAACAGAATATAATTGAATGTTTACCTCGGGAAACGTTAAGCTAAAACCCTTGACTAATAGGAAAAGTCTATTTATTGTCACTCATGCCTTCAAAAGCCTTATTACACGCTTTAAATGGTTTCCTAACCTCATTATTGATTTTAAGTTGAATTTTTTTTCATTTCTTTTAAAACTGATTATAATTGAATGTTTACCTCGGGAAACGTGGGGCTAAAGCCTTCATTTGACATAACAAGAGCATTTATAGTCACTCATGCCTTCAAAATCCTTATTACTCGCTTTCAATGGTTTTATAGTCTCATTATTGACTTCAAGTTGAATTTTTTTATTTTTAGTTAAAACAGATTATGATTGAATGTTTACCTTGGGAAACGTTAAGCTAAAACCCTCTATTAAAGGGAAAAGTCCATTTATTGTCGCTCATGCCTTCAAAGCCTTATTACTCGCTTTAAATGGTTTTATAATCTCATTATTGATTTCAAGTTGAATTTTTTTACATTTTTTGTTAAAACAGATTATAATTGAATGCTTACCTTGGGAAACGTGAAGCTAAAACCCTCTATTGATAAGAAAAGTCCATTTATCGTCACTCATGCCTTCGAAAGCCTTATTACTCGCTTTAAATGGTTTCACAATTTGACTATTGATTTTAAGTTGAATTTTTTGACATTTTTTTAAAAACAGATTATATTTGAATGTTTACGTCGAAAAACGTTAAGCTAAAACCCTCTATTAAACAGAAAAATCCATTTATTATTGCTCATGCCTGCACAAGCCTTATTACACGCTTTAAAAGGTTTCAAGATTTCATTATTGATTTTAAGTTGAATTTTTTTACATTTTTTTAAAACTGATTATAATTGAATGTTTACCTCGGGAAACGTGGGGCTTAAGCCTAAATTTGGTATAAAAAGAGCATTTATAGTCACTCATGCCTTCAAATTCCTTATTACTCGCTTTCAATGGTTTTATAGTCTCATTATTGATTTCAAGTTGAATTTTTTTACATTTTTAGTTGAAACAGATTAAAATTGAATGTTTACCTCAGGAAACGTTAAGCTAAAACCCACTATTAATAGGAAAAGTCCATTTATTGTCGCTCATGCCTTCAAAAGCCTTATTACACGCTTTAAATGGTGTCTTAATCTCATTATTGATTTTAAGTTGAATTTGTTTTCATTTCTTTTAAAACTGATCATAATTGAATGTTTACCTCAGAAAACGTGGGGCTAAAGCCCTTATTTGACATAAAAGGAGCTTTTATAGTCACTCATGCCTTCAAAATCCTTATTACCCGCTTTCAATGGTTTTATAGTCTCATTATTGATTTCAAGTTGAATTTTTTTACATTTTTTGTTGAAGCAGATTGAAATTGAATGTTTACCTCAGAAAACGTTAAGCTAAAACCTTCTATTAACAGGAAAAGTCCATTTATGGTTGCTCATGCCTTCAAAAGCCTTATTACTCGCTTTCAATGTTTTTATAATCTCATTATCGATTTCTAGTTGAATTTTTTTGCATTTTTTGTTAAAACAGATTATAATTGAATGCTTGCCTTGGGTAACATGAAGCTAAAACCCTCTATTGACACGAAAAGTCCATTTATTGTCGTTTATGCCTTCAAAAGCCATATTACCCGCATTAAATGGTTGTATAATCTCATTATCGATTTCAAGTTGAATTTTTTTAGCTTTTTTGTTAAAACAGATTATACTTGAATGTTTACCTTAGCAAACGTTAAGCTAAAACCCTCTATTAACAAGAAAAGTCTATTTATTGTCTCCCATGCCTTCAAAAGCCTTATTACACGCTTTAAATGGTTTCTTAATCTGATTATTGATTTTAAGTTGAATGATTTTACATTTTTTTAAAACTAATTATAATTGGATGTTTACCTCGGGAAACGTGGGGCTCAAGCCCTAATTTGGTATAAAAAGAGCATTTATAGTCACTCATGACTTCAAAATCCTTATTACTCGCTTAAATGGTTTTATAATTTCATTATTAATTTTAAGTTGAATTTTTCTACATTTTTTTTAAAACAGATTATAATTGAATGCTTACCTTGGGAAACGTGAAGCTAAAACCCTCTATTGAAAAGAAAAGTCCATTTACTGTCGCTCATGCCTACAAAAGCCTTATTACTCCCTTTAAATAGTTTTATAATCTCATTATTGATTTTAAGTTGAATTTTTTTACATTTTTTCTCAAAACATAATATAATTGAATGTTTACCTCGGGAAACGTTAAGCTAAAACCCTTGACTAATAGGAAAAGTCTATTTATTGTCACTCATGCCTTCAAAAGCCTTATTACACGCTTTAAATGGTTTCCTAACCTCATTATTGATTTTAAGTTGAATTTTTTTTCATTTCTTTTAAAACTGATTATAATTGAATGTTTACCTCGGGAAACGTGGGGCTAAAGCCTTCATTTGACATAACAAGAGCATTTATAGTCACTCATGCCTTCAAAATCCTTATTACTCGCTTTCAATGGTTTTATAGTCTCATTATTGACTTCAAGTTGAATTTTTTTATTTTTAGTTAAAACAGATTATGATTGAATGTTTACCTTGGGAAACATTAAGCTAAAACCCTCTATTAAAGGGAAAAGTCCATTTATTGTCGCTCATGCCTTCAAAGCCTTATTACTCGCTTTAAATGGTTTTATAATCTCATTATTGATTTCAAGTTGAATTTTTTTACATTTTTTGTTAAAACAGATTATAATTGAATGCTTACCTTGGGAAACGTGAAGCTAAAACCCTCTATTGATAAGAAAAGTCCATTTATCGTCACTCATGCCTTCGAAAGCCTTATTACTCGCTTTAAATGGTTTCACAATTTGACTATTGATTTTAAGTTGAATTTTTTGACATTTTTTTAAAAACAGATTATATTTGAATGTTTACGTCGAAAAACGTTAAGCTAAAACCCTCTATTAAACAGAAAAATCCATTTATTATTGCTCATGCCTGCACAAGCCTTATTACACGCTTTAAAAGGTTTCAAGATTTCATTATTGATTTTAAGTTGAATTTTTTTACATTTTTTTAAAACTGATTATAATTGAATGTTTACCTCGGGAAACGTGGGGCTTAAGCCTAAATTTGGTATAAAAAGAGCATTTATAGTCACTCATGCCTTCAAATTCCTTATTACTCGCTTTCAATGGTTTTATAGTCTCATTATTGATTTCAAGTTGAATTTTTTTACATTTTTGGTTGAAACAGATTAAAATTGAATGTTTACCTCAGGAAACGTTAAGCTAAAACCCACTATTAATAGGAAAAGTCCATTTATTGTCGCTCATGCCTTCAAAAGCCTTATTACACGCTTTAAATGGTGTCTTAATCTCATTATTGATTTTAAGTTGAATTTGTTTTCATTTCTTTTAAAACTGATCATAATTGAATGTTTACCTCAGAAAACGTGGGGCTAAAGCCCTTATTTGACATAAAAGGAGCTTTTATAGTCACTCATGCCTTCAAAATCCTTATTACCCGCTTTCAATGGTTTTATAGTCTCATTATTGATTTCAAGTTGAATTTTTTTACATTTTTTGTTGAAGCAGATTGAAATTGAATGTTTACCTCAGAAAACGTTAAGCTAAAACCTTCTATTAACAGGAAAAGTCCATTTATGGTTGCTCATGCCTTCAAAAGCCTTATTACTCGCTTTCAATGTTTTTATAATCTCATTATCGATTTCTAGTTGAATTTTTTTGCATTTTTTGTTAAAACAGATTATAATTGAATGCTTGCCTTGGGTAACATGAAGCTAAAACCCTCTATTGACACGAAAAGTCCATTTATTGTCGTTTATGCCTTCAAAAGCCATATTACCCGCATTAAATGGTTGTATAATCTCATTATCGATTTCAAGTTGAATTTTTTTAGCTTTTTTGTTAAAACAGATTATACTTGAATGTTTACCTTAGCAAACGTTAAGCTAAAACCCTCTATTAACAAGAAAAGTCTATTTATTGTCTCCCATGCCTTCAAAAGCCTTATTACACGCTTTAAATGGTTTCTTAATCTGATTATTGATTTTAAGTTGAATGATTTTACATTTTTTTAAAACTAATTATAATTGGATGTTTACCTCGGGAAACTTGGGGCTCAAGCCCTAATTTGGTATAAAAAGAGCATTTATAGTCACTCATGACTTCAAAATCCTTATTACTCGCTTTCAATGGTTTTATAATTTCATTATTAATTTTAAGTTGAATTTTTCTACATTTTTTTTAAAACAGATTATAATTGAATGCTTACCTTGGGAAACGTGAAGCTAAAACCCTCTATTGAAAAGAAAAGTCCATTTACTGTCGCTCATGCCTACAAAAGCCTTATTACTCCCTTTAAATAGTTTTATAATCTCATTATTGATTTTAAGTTGAATTTTTTTACATTTTTTCTCAAAACATAATATAATTGAATGTTTACCTCGGGAAACGTTAAGCTAAAACCCTTGACTAATAGGAAAAGTCTATTTATTGTCACTCATGCCTTCAAAAGCCTTATTACACGCTTTAAATGGTTTCCTAACCTCATTATTGATTTTAAGTTGAATTTTTTTTCATTTCTTTTAAAACTGATTATAATTGAATGTTTACCTCGGGAAACGTGGGGCTAAAGCCTTCATTTGACATAACAAGAGCATTTATAGTCACTCATGCCTTCAAAATCCTTATTACTCGCTTTCAATGGTTTTATAGTCTCATTATTGACTTCAAGTTGAATTTTTTTATTTTTAGTTAAAACAGATTATGATTGAATGTTTACCTTGGGAAACGTTAAGCTAAAACCCTCTATTAAAGGGAAAAGTCCATTTATTGTCGCTCATGCCTTCAAAGCCTTATTACTCGCTTTAAATGGTTTTATAATCTCATTATTGATTTCAAGTTGAATTTTTTTACATTTTTTGTTAAAACAGATTATAATTGAATGCTTACCTTGGGAAACGTGAAGCTAAAACCCTCTATTGATAAGAAAAGTCCATTTATCGTCACTCATGCCTTCGAAAGCCTTATTACTCGCTTTAAATGGTTTCACAATTTGACTATTGATTTTAAGTTGAATTTTTTGACATTTTTTTAAAAACAGATTATATTTGAATGTTTACGTCGAAAAACGTTAAGCTAAAACCCTCTATTAAACAGAAAAATCCATTTATTATTGCTCATGCCTGCACAAGCCTTATTACACGCTTTAAAAGGTTTCAAGATTTCATTATTGATTTTAAGTTGAATTTTTTTACATTTTTTTAAAACTGATTATAATTGAATGTTTACCTCGGGAAACGTGGGGCTTAAGCCTAAATTTGGTATAAAAAGAGCATTTATAGTCACTCATGCCTTCAAATTCCTTATTACTCGCTTTCAATGGTTTTATAGTCTCATTATTGATTTCAAGTTGAATTTTTTTACATTTTTGGTTGAAACAGATTAAAATTGAATGTTTACCTCAGGAAACGTTAAGCTAAAACCCACTATTAATAGGAAAAGTCCATTTATTGTCGCTCATGCCTTCAAAAGCCTTATTACACGCTTTAAATGGTGTCTTAATCTCATTATTGATTTTAAGTTGAATTTGTTTTCATTTCTTTTAAAACTGATCATAATTGAATGTTTACCTCAGAAAACGTGGGGCTAAAGCCCTTATTTGACATAAAAGGAGCTTTTATAGTCACTCATGCCTTCAAAATCCTTATTACCCGCTTTCAATGGTTTTATAGTCTCATTATTGATTTCAAGTTGAATTTTTTTACATTTTTTGTTGAAGCAGATTGAAATTGAATGTTTACCTCAGAAAACGTTAAGCTAAAACCTTCTATTAACAGGAAAAGTCCATTTATGGTTGCTCATGCCTTCAAAAGCCTTATTACTCGCTTTCAATGTTTTTATAATCTCATTATCGATTTCTAGTTGAATTTTTTTGCATTTTTTGTTAAAACAGATTATAATTGAATGCTTGCCTTGGGTAACATGAAGCTAAAACCCTCTATTGACACGAAAAGTCCATTTATTGTCGTTTATGCCTTCAAAAGCCATATTACCCGCATTAAATGGTTGTATAATCTCATTATCGATTTCAAGTTGAATTTTTTTAGCTTTTTTGTTAAAACAGATTATACTTGAATGTTTACCTTAGCAAACGTTAAGCTAAAACCCTCTATTAACAAGAAAAGTCTATTTATTGTCTCCCATGCCTTCAAAAGCCTTATTACACGCTTTAAATGGTTTCTTAATCTGATTATTGATTTTAAGTTGAATGATTTTACATTTTTTTAAAACTAATTATAATTGGATGTTTACCTCGGGAAACTTGGGGCTCAAGCCCTAATTTGGTATAAAAAGAGCATTTATAGTCACTCATGACTTCAAAATCCTTATTACTCGCTTTCAATGGTTTTATAATTTCATTATTAATTTTAAGTTGAATTTTTCTACATTTTTTTTAAAACAGATTATAATTGAATGCTTACCTTGGGAAACGTGAAGCTAAAACCCTCTATTGAAAAGAAAAGTCCATTTACTGTCGCTCATGCCTACAAAAGCCTTATTACTCCCTTTAAATAGTTTTATAATCTCATTATTGATTTTAAGTTGAATTTTTTTACATTTTTTCTCAAAACATAATATAATTGAATGTTTACCTCGGGAAACGTTAAGCTAAAACCCTTGACTAATAGGAAAAGTCTATTTATTGTCACTCATGCCTTCAAAAGCCTTATTACACGCTTTAAATGGTTTCCTAACCTCATTATTGATTTTAAGTTGAATTTTTTTTCATTTCTTTTAAAACTGATTATAATTGAATGTTTACCTCGGGAAACGTGGGGCTAAAGCCTTCATTTGACATAACAAGAGCATTTATAGTCACTCATGCCTTCAAAATCCTTATTACTCGCTTTCAATGGTTTTATAGTCTCATTATTGACTTCAAGTTGAATTTTTTTATTTTTAGTTAAAACAGATTATGATTGAATGTTTACCTTGGGAAACGTTAAGCTAAAACCCTCTATTAAAGGGAAAAGTCCATTTATTGTCGCTCATGCCTTCAAAGCCTTATTACTCGCTTTAAATGGTTTTATAATCTCATTATTGATTTCAAGTTGAATTTTTTTACATTTTTTGTTAAAACAGATTATAATTGAATGCTTACCTTGGGAAACGTGAAGCTAAAACCCTCTATTGATAAGAAAAGTCCATTTATCGTCACTCATGCCTTCGAAAGCCTTATTACTCGCTTTAAATGGTTTCACAATTTGACTATTGATTTTAAGTTGAATTTTTTGACATTTTTTTAAAAACAGATTATATTTGAATGTTTACGTCGAAAAACGTTAAGCTAAAACCCTCTATTAAACAGAAAAATCCATTTATTATTGCTCATGCCTGCACAAGCCTTATTACACGCTTTAAAAGGTTTCAAGATTTCATTATTGATTTTAAGTTGAATTTTTTTACATTTTTTTAAAACTGATTATAATTGAATGTTTACCTCGGGAAACGTGGGGCTTAAGCCTAAATTTGGTATAAAAAGAGCATTTATAGTCACTCATGCCTTCAAATTCCTTATTACTCGCTTTCAATGGTTTTATAGTCTCATTATTGATTTCAAGTTGAATTTTTTTACATTTTTGGTTGAAACAGATTAAAATTGAATGTTTACCTCAGGAAACGTTAAGCTAAAACCCACTATTAATAGGAAAAGTCCATTTATTGTCGCTCATGCCTTCAAAAGCCTTATTACACGCTTTAAATGGTGTCTTAATCTCATTATTGATTTTAAGTTGAATTTGTTTTCATTTCTTTTAAAACTGATCATAATTGAATGTTTACCTCAGAAAACGTGGGGCTAAAGCCCTTATTTGACATAAAAGGAGCTTTTATAGTCACTCATGCCTTCAAAATCCTTATTACCCGCTTTCAATGGTTTTATAGTCTCATTATTGATTTCAAGTTGAATTTTTTTACATTTTTTGTTGAAGCAGATTGAAATTGAATGTTTACCTCAGAAAACGTTAAGCTAAAACCTTCTATTAACAGGAAAAGTCCATTTATGGTTGCTCATGCCTTCAAAAGCCTTATTACTCGCTTTCAATGTTTTTATAATCTCATTATCGATTTCTAGTTGAATTTTTTTGCATTTTTTGTTAAAACAGATTATAATTGAATGCTTGCCTTGGGTAACATGAAGCTAAAACCCTCTATTGACACGAAAAGTCCATTTATTGTCGTTTATGCCTTCAAAAGCCATATTACCCGCATTAAATGGTTGTATAATCTCATTATCGATTTCAAGTTGAATTTTTTTAGCTTTTTTGTTAAAACAGATTATACTTGAATGTTTACCTTAGCAAACGTTAAGCTAAAACCCTCTATTAACAAGAAAAGTCTATTTATTGTCTCCCATGCCTTCAAAAGCCTTATTACACGCTTTAAATGGTTTCTTAATCTGATTATTGATTTTAAGTTGAATGATTTTACATTTTTTTAAAACTAATTATAATTGGATGTTTACCTCGGGAAACGTGGGGCTCAAGCCCTAATTTGGTATAAAAAGAGCATTTATAGTCACTCATGACTTCAAAATCCTTATTACTCGCTTTCAATGGTTTTATAATTTCATTATTAATTTTAAGTTGAATTTTTCTACATTTTTTTTAAAACAGATTATAATTGAATGCTTACCTTGGGAAACGTGAAGCTAAAACCCTCTATTGAAAAGAAAAGTCCATTTACTGTCGCTCATGCCTACAAAAGCCTTATTACTCCCTTTAAATAGTTTTATAATCTCATTATTGATTTTAAGTTGAATTTTTTTACATTTTTTCTCAAAACATAATATAATTGAATGTTTACCTCGGGAAACGTTAAGCTAAAACCCTTGACTAATAGGAAAAGTCTATTTATTGTCACTCATGCCTTCAAAAGCCTTATTACACGCTTTAAATGGTTTCCTAACCTCATTATTGATTTTAAGTTGAATTTTTTTTCATTTCTTTTAAAACTGATTATAATTGAATGTTTACCTCGGGAAACGTGGGGCTAAAGCCTTCATTTGACATAACAAGAGCATTTATAGTCACTCATGCCTTCAAAATCCTTATTACTCGCTTTCAATGGTTTTATAGTCTCATTATTGACTTCAAGTTGAATTTTTTTATTTTTAGTTAAAACAAATTATGATTGAATGTTTACCTTGGGAAACATTAAGCTAAAACGCTCTATTAAAGGGAAAAGTCCATTTATTGTCGCTCATGCCTTCAAAGCCTTATTACTCGCTTTAAATGGTTTTATAATCTCATTATTGATTTCAAGTTGAATTTTTTTACATTTTTTGTTAAAACAGATTATAATTGAATGCTTACCTTGGGAAACGTGAAGCTAAAACCCTCTATTGATAAGAAAAGTCCATTTATCGTCACTCATGCCTTCGAAAGCCTTATTACTCGCTTTAAATGGTTTCACAATTTGACTATTGATTTTAAGTTGAATTTTTTGACATTTTTTTAAAAACAGATTATATTCGAATGTTTACGTCGAAAAACGTTAAGCTAAAACCCTCTATTAAACAGAAAAATCCATTTATTATTGCTCATGCCTGCACAAGCCTTATTACACGCTTTAAAAGGTTTCAAGATTTCATTATTGATTTTAAGTTGAATTTTTTTACATTTTTTTAAAACTGATTATAATTGAATGTTTACCTCGGGAAACGTGGGGCTTAAGCCTAAATTTGGTATAAAAAGAGCATTTATAGTCACTCATGACTTCAAATTCCTTATTACTCGCTTTCAATGGTTTTATAGTCTCATTATTGATTTCAAGTTGAATTTTTTTACATTTTTAGTTGAAACAGATTAAAATTGAATGTTTACCTCAGGAAACGTTAAGCTAAAACCCACTATTAATAGGAAAAGTCCATTTATTGTCGCTCATGCCTTCAAAAGCCTTATTACACGCTTTAAATGGTGTCTTAATCTCATTATTGATTTTAAGTTGAATTTGTTTTCATTTCTTTTAAAACTGATCATAATTGAATGTTTACCTCAGAAAACGTGGGGCTAAAGCCCTTATTTGACATAAAAGGAGCTTTTATAGTCACTCATGCCTTCAAAATCCTTATTACCCGCTTTCAATGGTTTTATAGTCTCATTATTGATTTCAAGTTGAATTTTTTTACATTTTTTGTTGAAGCAGATTGAAATTGAATGTTTACCTCAGAAAACGTTAAGCTAAAACCTTCTATTAACAGGAAAAGTCCATTTATGGTTGCTCATGCCTTCAAAAGCCTTATTACTCGCTTTCAATGTTTTTATAATCTCATTATCGATTTCTAGTTGAATTTTTTTGCATTTTTTGTTAAAACAGATTATAATTGAATGCTTGCCTTGGGTAACATGAAGCTAAAACCCTCTATTGACACGAAAAGTCCATTTATTGTCGTTTATGCCTTCAAAAGCCATATTACCCGCATTAAATGGTTGTATAATCTCATTATCGATTTCAAGTTGAATTTTTTTAGCTTTTTTGTTAAAACAGATTATACTTGAATGTTTACCTTAGCAAACGTTAAGCTAAAACCCTCTATTAACAAGAAAAGTCTATTTATTGTCTCCCATGCCTTCAAAAGCCTTCTTACACGCTTTAAATGGTTTCTTAATCTGATTATTGATTTTAAGTTGAATGATTTTACATTTTTTTAAAACTAATTATAATTGGATGTTTACCTCGGGAAACGTGGGGCTCAAGCCCTAATTTGGTATAAAAAGAGCATTTATAGTCACTCATGACTTCAAAATCCTTATTACTCGCTTTCAATGGTTTTATAGTCTCATTATTAATTTCAAGTTGAATTTTTTTACATTTTTAGTTGAAACAGATTAAAATTGAATGTTTACCTCGGAAAACGTTAAGCTAAAACCCTCTATTAACAGGAAGAGTCCATTTATTGTCGCTCATGCCTTCAAAAGCCTTATTACTCGCTTTAAATGGTTTTATAATCTCATTATCGATTTCAAGTTGACTTTTTTTACATTTTTTGTTAAAAAAGATTATAATTGAATGTTTATCTTGGGAAACGTTAAGCTAAAATCCTCTATTAACAGGAAAAGTCTATTTATTGTTGCTCATGCCTTCAAAAGTCTTATTACACGCTTTAAATGGTTTCCTAATCTTAGTATTGATTTTAAGTTGAATGATTTTACATTTTTTTAAAATTGATTATAATTGAATGTTTACCTCGGGAAACGTGGGGCTTAAGCCTTAATTTGGTATAAAAAGAGCACTTATAGTCACTCATGCCTTCAAATTCCTTATTACTCGCTTTCAATGATTTTATAGTCTCATTATTGATTTCAAGTTGAATTTTTTTATATTTTTTATTGAAACAGATTAAAATTGAATGTTTACCTCATGAAACTTTAAGCTAAAACCCTCTATTAATAGGAAAAGTTTATTTATTGTCGCTCATGCCTTCAAAAGCCTTATTACACGCTTTAAATGGTGTCCTAATCTCATTATCGATTTTAAGTTGAATTTGTTTTCATTTCTTTTAAAACTGATTATAATTGAATGTTTACCTCAGGAAACGTGGGGCTAAAGCCCTCATTTGACATAAAAAGAGCATTTATAGTCACTCTTGCCTTCAAAATCCTTATTACTCGTTTTCAATGGTTTTATAGTCTCATTATTGATTTTAAGTTGAATTTTTTTACATTTTTAGTTGAAACAGATTAAAATTGAATGTTTACCTCAGGAAACGTTAAGCTAAAACCCTCTATTAACAGGAAAAGTTCATTTATTGTCGCTCATGCCTTCAAAAGCCTTATTACTCGCATTAAATGGTTTTGTAATCTTATTATCGATTTCAAGTTGAATATTTTTACATTTTTTGTTAAAACAGATTATAATTGAATGCTTGCGTTGGGTAACATGAAGCTAAAACCCTCTATTGACAAGAAAAGCCCACTTATTGTCGCTCATGCCTTCAAAAGCCTTATTACTCACTTTCAATGGTTTTATAATCTCATTATCGATTTCAAGTTGAATTTTTTTACATTTTTTGTTAAAACATATTATAATTTAATGCTTATCTTGGGAAACGTGAAGCCAAAACCCTCTATTGACAAGAAAAGCCCATTTACTGTCGCTCATGCCTACAAAAGCCTTATTAATCTCTTTAAATTGTTTTATAATCTCATTATTGATTTTAAGTTGAATTTTTTTACATTTTTATTTAAAACAGATTATAATTGAAAGTTTACCTCGGGAAACGTTAAGCTAAAACCCTCTATTAATAGGAAAAGTCCATTTATTGTCGCTCATGCCTTCAAAAGCCTTATTACTCGCATTAAATGGTTTTATAATCTTATTATCGATTTCAAGTTGAATTATTTTACATTTTTTCTTAAAACAGAATATAATTGAATGTTTACCTCAGCAAACGTTATGCTAAAACCCTCTATTAATAGGAAAAGTCTATTTATTGTCGCTCATGTCTTTAAAAGCCTTATTACACGCTTTAAATGGTTTCCTAACCTCATTATTGATTTTAAGTTGAATTTTTTTTAATTTCTTTTAAAACTGATTATAATTGAATGTTTACCTCGGGAAACGTGGGGCTAAAGCCTTCATTTGACATAACAAGAGCATTTATAGTCACTCATGCCTTCAAAATCCTTATTACTCGCTTTCAATGGTTTTATAGTCTCATTATTGACTTCAAGTTGAATTTTTTTATTTTTAGTTAAAACAGATTATGATTGAATGTTTACCTTGGGAAACGTTAAGCTAAAACCCTCTATTAATAGGAAAAGTCCATTTATTGTCGCTCATGCCTTCAAAAGCCTTATTACTCGCATTAAATGGTTTTATAATCTCATTATCGATTTCAAGTTGCATTTTTTTACATTTTTAGTTGAAACAGATTATAATTGAATGTTTACCTCGGGAAACGTTAAGCTAAAACCCTCTATTAACAGGTAAAAGTCTATTTATTGTTGCTCATGCCTTCAAAAGTCTTATTACACGCTTTAAATGGTTTCCTAATCTCATTATTGATTTTAAGTTGAATGATTTTACATTTTTTTAACATTGATTATAATTGATTGTTTACCTTGGGAAACGTGGGGCTTATGCCTTCATTTGGTCTAAAGAGAGAATTTATAGTCACTCATGCCTTCAAATTCCTTATTACTCACTTTCAATGGTTTTATAGTCTCATTATTGATTTCAAGTTCAATTTTTTTACATTTTTAGTTGAAACAAATTAAAATTGAATGTTTACCTCAGGAAACGTTAAGCTAAAACCCTCTATTAACAGGAAAAGTCCATTTATTGTCGCTCATGCCTTCAAAAGCCTTATTAGTCGCTTTCAATGGTTTTATAATCTCATTATCGATTTCAAGTTGAATTGTTTTACATTTTTTGTTAAAACAGATTAAAATTGAATGCTTGCCTTGGGTAACATGAAGCTAAAACCCTCTATTAATAGGAAAAGTCCATTTATTGTCGCTCATGCCTTCAAAAGCCTTATTACTCGCTTTAAATGGTTTTATAATCTCATTATTGATTTTAAGTTAAATTTTTTTATATTTTTAAATAAAACAGATTATAATTGAATGTTTACGTCGAGAAACGTTAAGCTAAAACCCTCTATTAATAGGAAAAGTCCATTTATTATCGCCCATGCCTTCAAAAGCCTTAGTACTCGCATTAAATGGTTTTATAATCTCATTATCGATTTGAAGTTGAATTTTTTTACATTTTTTATTAAAACAGATTATAATTGAATGCTTGCCTCGGGTAACATGAACCAAAAACCCTCTATTGACAAGAAAAGTCCATTTATTCTCACTCATGCCTTCGAAAGCCGTATTACTCTCTTTAAATGGTTTTATAATCTTATTATCGATTTTAAGTTGAATTTTTTTAAATTTTTTCTTAAAACAGAATATAATTGAATGTTTACCTCGACAAACGTTAAGCTAAAACCCTGTATTAATAGGAAAAGTCCATTTATTGTCGCTCATGCCTTCAAAAGCCTTATTAGTCGCTTTCAATGGTTTTATAATCTCATTATCGATTTCAAGTTGAATTGTTTTACATTTTTTGTTAAAACAGATTAAAATTGAATGCTTGCCTTGGGTAACATGAAGCTAAAACCCTCTATTAATAGGAAAAGTCCATTTATTGTCGCTCATGCCTTCAAAAGCCTTATTACTCGCATTAAATGGTTTTATAATCTTATTATCGATTTCAAGTTGAATTATTTTACATTTTTTCTTAAAACAGAATATAATTGAATGTTTACCTCAGCAAACGTTAAGCTAAAACCCTCTATTAATAGGAAAAGTCTATTTATTGTCGCTCATGTCTTCAAAAGCCTTATTACACGCTTTAAATGGTTTCCTAACCTCATTATTGATTTTAAGTTGAATTTTTTTTAATTTCTTTTAAAACTGATTATAATTGAATGTTTACCCCGGGAAACGTGGGGCTAAAGCCTTCATTTGACATAACAAGAGCATTTATAGTCACTCATGCCTTCAAAATCCTTATTACTCGCTTTCAATGGTTTTATAGTCTCATTATTGACTTCAAGTTGAATTTTTTTATTTTTAGTTAAAACAGATTATGATTGAATGTTTACCTTGGGAAACGTTAAGCTAAAACCCTCTATTAATAGGAAAAGTCCATTTATTGTCGCTCATGCCTTCAAAAGCCTTATTACTCGCATTAAATGGTTTTATAATCTCATTATCGATTTCAAGTTGCATTTTTTTACATTTTTAGTTGAAACAGATTATAATTGAATGTTTACCTCGGGAAACGTTAAGCTAAAACCCTCTATTAACAGGTAAAAGTCTATTTATTGTTGCTCATGCCTTCAAAAGTCTTATTACACGCTTTAAATGGTTTCCTAATCTCATTATTGATTTTAAGTTGAATGATTTTACATTTTTTTAACATTGATTATAATTGATTGTTTACCTTGAGAAACGTGGGGCTTATGCCTTCATTTGGTCTAAAGAGAGCATTTATAGTCACTCATGCCTTCAAATTCCTTATTACTCACTTTCAATGGTTTTATAGTCTCATTATTGATTTCAAGTTCAATTTTTTTACATTTTTAGTTGAAACAAATTAAAATTGAATGTTTACCTCAGGAAACGTTAAGCTAAAACCCTCTATTAACAGGAAAAGTCCATTTATTGTCGCTCATGCCTTCAAAAGCCTTATTAGTCGCTTTCAATGGTTTTATAATCTCATTATCGATTTCAAGTTGAATTGTTTTACATTTTTTGTTAAAACAGATTAAAATTGAATGCTTGCCTTGGGTAACATGAAGCTAAAACCCTCTATTAATAGGAAAAGTCCATTTATTGTCGCTCATGCCTTGAAAAGCCTTATTACTCGCTTTAAATAGTTTTATAATCTCATTATTGATTTTAAGTTGAATTTTTTTATATTTTTAAATAAAACAGATTATAATTGAATGTTTACGTCGAGAAACGTTAAGCTAAAACCCTCTATTAATAGGAAAAGTCCATTTATTATCGCCCATGCCTTCAAAAGCCTTAGTACTCGCATTAAATGGTTTTATAATCTCATTATCGATTTGAAGTTGAATTTTTTTACATTTTTTATTAAAACAGATTATAATTGAATGCTTGCCTCGGGTAACATGAACCAAAAACCCTCTATTGACAAGAAAAGTCCATTTATTCTCACTCATGCCTTCGAAAGCCGTATTACTCTCTTTAAATGGTTTTATAATCTTATTATCGATTTTAAGTTAAATTTTTTTAAATTTTTTCTTAAAACAGAATATAATTGAATGTTTACCTCGACAAACGTTAAGCTAAAACCCTGTATTAATAGGAAAAGTCCATTTATTGTCGCTTATGCCTTCAAAAGCCTTATTACACGCTTGAAATAGCTTTATAATCACATTATTGATTTTAAGTTGAAATTTTTTACATTGTTGGTTAAAACAAATTATAAATGATTGTTTACCTCGAGAAACATTAAGCTAAAATCCTCTATTAATAGAAAAAGTCCATTTATTGTCGCTCATGCCTTCAAAAGCCTTATTACTCGCTTTAAATGGTTTCACAATTTGATTATTGATTTTAAGTTGAATTTTTTACATTTTTTTTAAAACATATTATATTTGAATGTTTACCTCGAAAAACATTAAGCTAAAACCCTCTATTAACAGGAAAAGTCTATTTATTGTTGCTCATGCCTTCAAAAGCCTTATTACACGCTTTAAATGATTTCCTAATCTCAGTATTGATTTTAAGTTGAATGATTTTACATTTTTTTAAAATTGATTATAATTGAATGTTTACCTCAGGAAACGTGGGGCTTAAGCCTTAATTCGGTATAAAAAGAGCATTTATAGTCACTCATGCCTTCAAACTCCTTATTACTCGCTTTCAATGATTTTATAGTCTCATTATTGATTTCAAGTTGAATTTTTTTACATTTTTTGTTGAAATAGATTATAATTGAATGCTTACCTTGGGAAACGTGAAGCTAAAACCCTCTATTCAGAAGAAAAGTCCATTTATTATCGCTCATGCCTACAAAAGCCTTATTACTCGCTTTAAATGGTTTTATAATCTCATTATTGATTTTAAGTTGAATTTTTTTACATTTTTTCTTAAAACAGAATATAATTGAATGTTTACCTCGGGAAACGTTAAGCTAAAACCCTCTATTAATAGGAAAAGCCTATTTATTGTCGCTCATGCTTTCGAAAGCCTTATTACTCGCTTTAAATGGTTTTATAATTTCATTATTAATTTTAAGTTGAATTTTTCTACATTTTTTTTAAAACAGATTATAATTGAATGCTTACCTTGGGAAACGTGAAGCTAAAACCCTCTATTGAAAAGAAAAGTCCATTTACTGTCGCTCATGCCTACAAAAGCCTTATTACTCGCTTTAAATAGTTTTATAATCTCATTATTGATTTTAAGTTGAATTTTTTTACATTTTTTCTCAAAACATAATATAATTGAATGTTTACCTCGGGAAACGTTAAGCTAAAACCCTTGACTAATAGGAAAAGTCTATTTATTGTCACTCATGCCTTCAAAAGCCTTATTACACGCTTTAAATGGTTTCCTAACCTCATTATTGATTTTAAGTTTAATTTTTTTTCATTTCTTTTAAAACTGATTATAATTGAATGTTTACCTCGGGAAACGTGGGGCTAAAGCCTTCATTTGACATAACAAGAGCATTTATAGTCACTCATGCCTTCAAAATCCTTATTACTCGCTTTCAATGGTTTTATAGTCTCATTATTGACTTCAAGTTGAATTTTTTTATTTTTAGTTAAAACAGATTATGATTGAATGTTTATCTTGGGAAACATTAAGCTAAAACCCTCTATTAAAGGGAAAAGTCCATTTATTGTCGCTCATGCCTTCAAAGCCTTATTACTCGCTTTAAATGGTTTTATAATCTCATTATTGATTTCAAGTTGAATTTTTTTACATTTTTTGTTAAAACAGATTATAATTGAATGCTTACCTTGGGAAACGTGAAGCTAAAACCCTCTATTGATAAGAAAAGTCCATTTATCGTCACTCATGCCTTCGAAAGCCTTATTACTCGCTTTAAATGGTTTCACAATTTGACTATTGATTTTAAGTTGAATTTTTTGACATTTTTTTAAAAACAGATTATATTTGAATGTTTACGTCGAAAAACGTTAAGCTAAAACCCTCTATTAAACAGAAAAATCCATTTATTATTGCTCATGCCTGCACAAGCCTTATTACACGCTTTAAATGGTTTCAAGATTTCATTATTGATTTTAAGTTGAATTTTTTTACATTTTTTTAAAACTGATTATAATTGAATGTTTACCTCGGGAAACGTGGGGCTTAAGCCTAAATTTGGTATAAAAAGAGCATTTATAGTCACTCATGCCTTCAAATTCCTTATTACTCGCTTTCAATGGTTTTATAGTCTCATTATTGATTTCAAGTTGAATTTTTTTACATTTTTAGTTGAAACAGATTAAAATTGAATGTTTACCTCAGGAAACGTTAAGCTAAAACCCACTATTAATAGGAAAAGTCCATTTATTGTCGCTCATGCCTTCAAAAGCCTTATTACACGCTTTAAATGGTGTCTTAATCTCATTATTGATTTTAAGTTGAATTTGTTTTCATTTCTTTTAAAACTGATCATAATTGAATGTTTACCTCAGAAAACGTGGGGCTAAAGCGCTTATTTGACATAAAAGGAGCTTTTATAGTCACTCATGCCTTCAAAATCCTTATTACCCGCTTTCAATGGTTTTATAGTCTCATTATTGATTTCAAGTTGAATTTTTTTACATTTTTTGTTGAAGCAGATTGAAATTGAATGTTTACCTCAGAAAACGTTAAGCTAAAACCTTCTATTAACAGGAAAAGTCCATTTATGGTTGCTCATGCCTTCAAAAGCCTTATTACTCTCTTTCAATGTTTTTATAATCTCATTATCGATTTCTAGTTGAATTTTTTTGCATTTTTTGTTAAAACAGATTATAATTGAATGCTTGCCTTGGGTAACATGAAGCTAAAACCCTCTATTGACACGAAAAGTCCATTTATTGTCGTTTATGCCTTCAAAAGCCATATTACCCGCATTAAATGGTTGTATAATCTCATTATCGATTTCAAGTTGAATTTTTTTAGCTTTTTTGTTAAAACAGATTATACTTGAATGTTTACCTTAGCAAACGTTAAGCTAAAACCCTCTATTAACAAGAAAAGTCTATTTATTGTCTCCCATGCCTTCAAAAGCCTTATTACACGCTTTAAATGGCTTCTTAATCTGATTATTGATTTTAAGTTGAATGATTTTACATTTTTTTAAAACTAATTATAATTGGATGTTTACCTCGGGAAACGTGGGGCTCAAGCCCTAATTTGGTATAAAAAGAGCATTTATAGTCACTCATGACTTCAAAATCCTTATTACTCGCTTTCAATGGTTTTATAGTCTCATTATTAATTTCAAGTTGAATTTTTTTACATTTTTAGTTGAAACAGATTAAAATTGAATGTTTACCTCGGGAAACGTTAAGCTAAAACCCTCTATTAACAGGAAGAGTCCATTTATTGTCGCTCATGCCTTCAAAAGCCTTATTACTCGCTTTAAATGGTTTTATAATCTCATTATCGATTTCAAGTTGACTTTTTTTACATTTTTTGTTAAAACAGATTATAATTGAATGTTTATCTTGGGAAACGTTAAGCTAAAACCCTCTATTAACAGGAAAAGTCTATTTATTGTTGCTCATGCCTTCAAAAGTCTTATTACACGCTTTAAATGGTTTCCTAATCTTAGTATTGATTTTAAGTTGAATGATTTTACATTTTTTTAAAATTGATTATAATTGAATGTTTACCTCGGGAAACGTGGGGCTTAAGCCTTAATTTGGTATAAAAAGAGCACTTATAGTCACTCATGCCTTCAAATTCCTTATTACTCGCTTTCAATGATTTTATAGTCTCATTATTGATTTCAAGTTGAATTTTTTTATATTTTTTGTTGAAACAGATTAAAATTGAATGTTTACCTCATGAAACTTTAAGCTAAAACCCTCTATTAATAGGAAAAGTTTATTTATTATCGCTCATGCCTTCAAAAGCCTTATTACACGCTTTAAATGGTGTCCTAATCTCATTATCGATTTTAAGTTGAATTTGTTTTCATTTCTTTTAAAATTGATTATAATTGAATGTTTACCTCAGGAAACGTGGGGCTAAAACCCTCATTTGACATAAAAAGAGCATTTATAGTCACTCTTGCCTTCAAAATCCTTATTACTCGTTTTCAATGGTTTTATAGTCTCATTATTGATTTCAAGTTGAATTTTTTTACATTTTTAGTTGAAACAGATTAAAATTGAATGTTTACCTCAGGAAACGTTAAGCTAAAACCCTCTATTAACAGGAAAAGTTCATTTATTGTCGCTCATGCCTTCAAAAGCCTTATTACTCGCATTAAATGGTTTTGTAATCTTATTATCGATTTCAAGTTGAATTTTTTTACATTTTTTGTTAAAACAGATTATAATTGAATGCTTGCGTTGGGTAACATGAAGCTAAAACCCTCTATTGACAAGAAAAGCCCACTTATTGTCGCTCATGCCTTCAAAAGCCTTATTACTCACTTTCAATGGTTTTATAATCTCATTATCGATTTCAAGTTGAATTTTTTTACATTTTTTGTTAAAACATATTATAATTTAATGCTTATCTTGGGAAACGTGAAGCCAAAACCCTCTATTGACAAGAAAAGTCCATTTACTGTCGCTCATGCCTACAAAAGCCTTATTAATCTCTTTAAATGGTTTTATAATCTCATTATTGATTTTAAGTTGAATTTTTTTACATTTTTATTTAAAACAGATTATAATTGAAAGTTTACCTCGGGAAACGTTAAGCTAAAACCCTCTATTAATAGGAAAAGTCCATTTATTGTCGCTCATGCCTTCAAAAGCCTTATTACTCGCATTAAATGGTTTTATAATCTTATTATCGATTTCAAGTTGAATTATTTTACATTTTTTCTTAAAACAGAATATAATTGAATGTTTACCTCAGCAAACGTTAAGCTAAAACCCTCTATTAATAGGAAAAGTCTATTTATTGTCGCTCATGTCTTCAAAAGCCTTATTACACGCTTTAAATGGTTTCCTAACCTCATTATTGATTTTAAGTTGAATTTTTTTTAATTTCTTTTAAAACTGATTATAATTGAATGTTTACCTCGGGAAACGTGGCGCTAAAGCCTTCATTTGACATAACAAGAGCATTTATAGTCACTCATGCCTTCAAAATCCTTATTACTCGCTTTCAATGGTTTTATAGTCTCATTATTGACTTCAAGTTGAATTTTTTTATTTTTAGTTAAAACAGATTATGATTGAATGTTTACCTTGGGAAACGTTAAGCTAAAACCCTCTATTAATAGGAAAAGTCCATTTATTGTCGCTCATGCCTTCAAAAGCCTTATTACTCGCATTAAATGGTTTTATAATCTCATTATCGATTTCAAGTTGCATTTTTTTACATTTTTAGTTGAAACAGATTATAATTGAATGTTTACCTCGGGAAACGTTAAGCTAAAACCCTCTATTAACAGGTAAAAGTCTATTTATTGTTGCTCATGCCTTCAAAAGTCTTATTACACGCTTTAAATGGTTTCCTAATCTCATTATTGATTTTAAGTTGAATGATTTTACATTTTTTTAACATTGATTATAATTGATTGTTTACCTTGGGAAACGTGGGGCTTATGCCTTCATTTGGTCTAAAGAGAGCATTTATAGTCACTCATGCCTTCAAATTCCTTATTACTCACTTTCAATGGTTTTATAGTCTCATTATTGATTTCAATTTCAATTTTTTTACATTTTTAGTTGAAACAAATTAAAATTGAATGTTTACCTCAGGAAACGTTAACCTAAAACCCTCTATTAACAGGAAAAGTCCATTTATTGTCGCTCATGCCTTCAAAAGCCTTATTAGTCGCTTTCAATGGTTTTATAATCTCATTATCAATTTCAAGTTGAATTGTTTTACATTTTTTGTTAAAACAGATTAAAATTGAATGCTTGCGTTGGGTAACATGAAGCTAAAACCCTCTATTAATAGGAAAAGTCCATTTATTGTCGCTCATGCCTTCAAAAGCCTTATTACTCGCTTTAAATGGTTTTATAATCTCATTATTGATTTTAAGTTGAATTTTTTTATATTTTTAAATAAAACAGATTATAATTGAATGTTTACGTCGAGAAACGTTAAGCTAAAACCCTCTATTAATAGGAAAAGTCCATTTATTATCGCCCATGCCTTCAAAAGCCTTAGTACTCGCATTAAATGGTTTTATAATCTCATTATCGATTTGAAGTTGAATTTTTTTACATTTTTTATTAAAACAGATTATAATTGAATGCTTGCCTCGGGTAACATGAACCAAAAACCCTCTATTGACAAGAAAAGTCCATTTATTCTCACTCATGCCTTCGAAAGCCGTATTACTCTCTTTAAATGGTTTTATAATCTTATTATCGATTTTAAGTTGAATATTTTTACATTTTTTCTTAAAACAGAATATAATTGAATGTTTACCTCGACAAACGTTAAGCTAAAACCCTGTATTAATAGGAAAAGTCCATTTATTGTCGCTTATGCCTTCAAAAGCCTTATTACACGCTTGAAATAGCTTTATAATCACATTATTGATTTTAAGTTGAAATTTTTTACATTGTTGGTTAAAACAAATTATAAATGATTGTTTACCTCGAGAAACATTAAGCTAAAATCCTCTATTAATAGAAAAAGTCCATTTATTGTCGCTCATGCCTTCAAAAGCCTTATTACCCGCTTTAAATGGTTTCACAATTTGATTATTGATTTTAAGTTGAATTTTTTACATTTTTTTTGAAAACATATTATATTTGAATGTTTACCTCGAAAAACATTAAGCTAAAACCCTCTATTAACAAGAAAAGTCTATTTATTGTTGCTCATGCCTTCAAAAGCCTTATTACACGCTTTAAATGATTTCCTAATCTCAGTATTGATTTTAAGTTGAATGATTTTACATTTTTTTAAAATTGATTATAATTGAATGTTTACCTCAGGAAACGTGGGGCTTAAGCCTTAATTCGGTATAAAAAGAGCATTTATAGTCACTCATGCCTTCAAATTCCTTATTACTCGCTTTCAATGATTTTATAGTCTCATTATTGATTTCAAGTTGAATTTTTTTACATTTTTTGTTGAAATAGATTATAATTGAATGCTTACCTTGGGAAACGTGAAGCTAAAACCCTCTATTCAGAAGAAAAGTCCATTTATTATCGCTCATGCCTATAAAAGCCTTATTACTCGCTTTAAATGGTTTTATAATCTCATTATTGATTTTAAGTTGAATTTTTTTACATTTTTTCTTAAAACAGAATATAATTAAATGTTTACCTCGGGAAACGTTAAGCTAAAACCCTCTATTAATAGGAAAAGCCTATTTATTGTCGCTCATGCTTTCGAAAGCCTTATTACTCGCTTTAAATGGTTTTATAATTTCATTATTAATTTTAAGTTGAATTTTTCTACATTTTTTTTAAAACAGATTATAATTGAATGCTTACCTTGGGAAACGTGAAGCTAAAACCCTCTATTGAAAAGAAAAGTCCATTTACTGTCGCTCATGCCTACAAAAGCCTTATTACTCGCTTTAAATAGTTTTATAATCTCATTATTGATTTTAAGTTGAATTTTTTTACATTTTTTCTCAAAACATAATATAATTGAATGTTTACCTCGGGAAACGTTAAGCTAAAACCCTTGACTAATAGGAAAAGTCTATTTATTGTCACTCATGCCTTCAAAAGCCTTATTACACGCTTTAAATGGTTTCCTAACCTCATTATTGATTTTAAGTTTAATTTTTTTTCATTTCTTTTAAAACTGATTATAATTGAATGTTTACCTCGGGAAACGTGGGGCTAAAGCCTTCATTTGACATAACAAGAGCATTTATAGTCACTCATGCCTTCAAAATCCTTATTACTCGCTTTCAATGGTTTTATAGTCTCATTATTGACTTCAAGTTGAATTTTTTTATTTTTAGTTAAAACAGATTATGATTGAATGTTTACCTTGGGAAATGTTAAGCTAAAACCCTCTATTAAAGGGAAAAGTCCATTTATTGTCGCTCATGCCTTCAAAGCCTTATTACTCGCTTTAAATGGTTTTATAATCTCATTATTGATTTCAAGTTGAATTTTTTTACATTTTTTGTTAAAACAGATTATAATTGAATGCTTACCTTGGGAAACGTGAAGCTAAAACCCTCTATTGATAAGAAAAGTGCATTTATCGTCACTCATGCCTTCGAAAGCCTTATTACTCGCTTTAAATGGTTTCACAATTTGACTATTGATTTTAAGTTGAATTTTTTGACATTTTTTTAAAAACAGATTATATTTGAATGTTTACGTCGAAAAACGTTAAGCTAAAACCCTCTATTAAACAGAAAAATCCATTTATTATTGCTCATGCCTGCACAAGCCTTATTACACGCTTTAAATGGTTTCAAGATTTCATTATTGATTTTAAGTTGAATTTTTTTACATTTTTTTTAAACTGATTATAATTGAATGTTTACCTCAGGAAACGTGGGGCTAAAGCCTTCATTTGACATAAAAAGAGCATTTATAGTCACTCATGGCTTCAAAATCCTTATTACTCGCTTTCAATGGTTTTATAGTCTCATTGTTGATTTCAAGTTAAATTTTTTTCATTTTTAATTAAAACAGAATATGATTGAATGTTCACCACGTGAAACGTTCAGCTAAAACCCTCTGTTAACAAGAAAAGTCAATTTATTATCACTCATGCCTTCAAAAGCCTTATTACTCGCTTTAAATGATTTTACAATCTCATCATTGATTTCAAGTTGAATTTTTTTACATTTTTGTTAAAAGAGATTATAATTGAATGCTTATCTTGGGAAACGTGAAGCTAAAACCCTCTATTGACAAGAAATGTGCATTTACTATCACTCATGCCCACAAAAGCCATATTACTCGCTTTAAATGGTTTTATAATCTCATTATTGATTTTAAGTTGAATTTTTTTATATTTTTATTTAAAACATATTGTAATCGAAAGTTTACCTCGGGAAACGTTAAGCTAAAACCCTCTATTAATAGGAAAAGTCCATTTACAGTTGCTCATGCCTTCAAAAGCCTTATTACTCGCATTAAATGGTTTTATAATCTCATTATCGATTTCGAGTTTAATTTTTTTACATTTTTTGTTAAAACAGATTATAATTGAATGCTTGCGTTGGGTAACATGAAGCTAAAATCCTCTATTGACAAGAAAAGTCCATTTATTGTCGCTCATGCCTTCAAAAGCCTTATTACTCACTTTACATGGTTTTATAATCCCATTATTGATTTTAAGTCCGCGTTTTTTTACATTTTTTCTTAAAACAGAATATAATTGAATGTTTACCTCGGGACACGTTAAGCTAAAACCCTCTATTAATAGGAAAAGTCTATTTATTGTCGCTCATGCCTTCAAAAGCCTTATTACACGCTTTAAATGGTTTCCTAATCTCATTATTGATTTTGAGTTGAATGTTTTTACATTTTTTTTAAAACCAATTATAATTGAATGTTTACCTCGGGAAACGTGCGGCTAAAGCCCTCATTTGACATAAAAAGAGCATTTATGGTCACTCATGCCTTCAAAATCCTTATTACTCGCTTTCAATGGTTTTATAGTCTCATTATTGATTTCAAGTTGAATTTTTTTATTTTTAGTTAAAACAGATTATGATTGACTGTTTACCAAGGCAAACGTTAAGCTAAAACCTTCTATTAACAGGAAAAGTCTATTTATTATCGCTCATGCCTTCAAAAGCCTTATTACTCGCTTTAAATGGTTTTATAATCTCATTATTGATTTCAAGTTGAATTTTTTTACATTTTTTGTTAAAACAGATTATAATTGAATGCTTGCCTTTGGAAACGTGAAGCTAAAACCCTCTATTGATAAGAGAAGTCCATTTATCGTCACCCATGCCTTCGAAAGCCTTATTACTCGCTTTAAATGGTTTTATAATCTCATTATTGATTTCAAGTTGAATATGTTTACATTTTTGTTAAAACAGATTATAATTGAATGCTTAACTTGGGAAACGTGAGGCTGAAACCATCTATTGATAAGAAAAGTCCATTTATCGTCACTTATGCCTTCGAAAGCCTTATTACTCGCTTTAAATGGTTTCATAATTTCATTATTAATTTTAAGTTGAATTTTTTTACATTTTTTTAAAACAGATTATAATTGAATGTTTACCTTGAGAAACGTGGGGCTAAAGCCCTCATTTGACATAAAAAGAGCATTTGTAGTCACTCATGCCATTAAAATCCTTATTACTCGCTTTCAATGGTTTTATAGTCTTATTATTGATTTCAAGTGGAATTCTTTTACATCTTTTGCTAAAACAGATTATAATTGAATGTTTACCTCGGGAAACGTTAAGCTAAAACCCTCTATTAATAGGAAAAGTCCATTTATTGTCGCTCATGCCTTCAAAAGCCTTATTACACGCTTTCAATGGTTTACTAATCTCATTATTGATTTTGAGTTGCATGTTTTTACATTTTTTAAAAAACTAATTATAATTGAATGTTTACCTCGGGAAACGTGAGGCTAAAGGCCTCAATTGACATAAAAAGAGTATTTATAGTCATTCATGCCTTCAAAATCCTTATTACTCGCTTTCAATGGTTTTATAGTCTCATTATTGATTTCAAGTTGAATTTTTTTATTTTTAGTTAAAACAGATTATGATTGAATGTTTACCATAGGAAACGTTAAGCTAAAACCCTCTATTAATAGGAAAAGTCCATTTATTGTCGCTCATGCCTTCAAAAGCCTTATTACTCGCTTTAAATGGTTTTATAATCTCATTATTGATTTCAAGTTGAATTTTTTTACATTTTTTGTTAAAACAGATTATAATTGAATGCTTACCTTGGGAAACGTGAAGCTAAAACCCTCTATTGATAAGAAAAGTCCATTTATCGTCACTTATGCCTTCGAAAGCCTTATTACTCGCTTTAAATGGTTTCATAATTTCATTATTAATTTTAAGTTGAATTTTTTTACATTTTTTTTAAAACAGATTATAATTGAATGTTTACCTGGTGAAACGTTATGCTAGAACCCTCTGTTAACATGAAAAGTCCATTTATTATCGCTCATGCCTTTAAAAGCCTTATTACTCGCTTTAAATATTTTCATGATCTCATTATTGATTTTAAGTTGAATTTTTTATATATATATTTTTTAAAAGTGATTATAATTGAATGTTTACCTCAGGAAACATGGGGCTAAAGCCTTCACTTTACATAAAAAGAGCATTTATAGTCACTCATGCCTTCAAAATCTTTATTACTCGCTTTCAATGGTTTTATAGTCTCATTATTGATTTTGAATGGAATTTTTTTACATCTTTTGTTAAAACAGATTATAATTGAATGTTTACCTTGAGAAACGTTAAGCTAAAACCCTCTATTAATAGGAAAAGTCCATTTATTGTCGCTAATGCCTTCAAAAGCCTTATTACATGCTTTAAATGGTTTCCTAATCTTATTATTGATTTTGAGTTGAATTATTTTATATTTTTTTAAAACTAATTATAATTGAATATTTACCTCGGGAAACGTGGGGCTAAAGCCCTCATTTGACATAAAAAGAGCATTTATAGTCACTCATGCCTTCAAAATCCTTATTACTCGCTTTCAATGGTTTTATAGTCTCATTATTGATTTCAAGTTGAATTTTTTTACATTTTTAGTTGAAACAGATTAAAATTGAATGTTTACCTCGGGAAACGTTGAGCTAAACCCTCTAATAACAAGAAAAGTCCATTTATTGTTACTCATGCCTTCAAAAGCCTTATTACTCGCTTTAAATGGTTTTATAATCTCATTATTGATTTGAAGTTGAATTTTTTACATTTTTTGTTAAAAGAGAATATAATTGAATGCTTATCTTGGGAAACATGAAGCTAAAACCCTCTATTAACAAGAAAAGTGCATTTACTGTCACTCATGCCTACAAAAACCTTATTACTCGCTTTAAATGGTTTTATAATCTCATTATTGATTTTAACTTGAATTTTTTTACATTTTTAGTTAAAACAGAATATGATTGAATGTTTACCAGAGGAAATATTAAGCTAAAACCCTCTATTAACAGGAAAAGTCTATTTATTGTCGCTCATGCCTTCAAAAGTCTTATTACTCGCTTTAAATGGTTTTATAATCTCATTATTGATTTTTAGTTGAATTTTTTTACATTTTTATTTAAAACAGATTATAATTGAAAGTTTACCTCGGGAAACGTTAAGCTAAAACCCTCTATTAATAGGAAAAGTTCATTTATTGTCGCTCATGCCTTCAAAACCATTATTACTCGCATTAAATGGTTTTATAATCTCATTATCGATTTCAAGTTGAATTTTTTTACATTTTTTGTTAAAACAGATTATAATTGAATGCTTGCGTTGGGTAACATGAAGCTAAAACCCTCTATTGATAAGAAAAGTCCATTTATTGTTGCTCATGCCTTCAAAAGCCTTATTACTCGTTTGAAATGGTTTTATAATCTCATTATTGATTTTAACTTGAATTTTTTTACATTTTTTCTTAACACAGAGTATAATTGAATGTTTACCTCGGGACACGTTAAGCTAAAACCCTCTATTAATAGGAAAAGTCTATTTATTGTCGCTCATGCCTTCAAAAGCCTTATTACACGCCTTAAATGGTTTCCTAATCTCATTATAGATTTTAAGTTGAATTTTTTTTCATTTCTTTTAAAACTGATTATAATTGAATGTTTACCTCGGGAAACGTGGGGCTAAAGCCTTCATTTGACATAAAAAGAGCATTTATAGTCACTCATGCCTTCAAAATCCTTATTACTCACTTTCAATGGTTTTATAGTCTCATTATTGATTTCAAGTTGAATGTTTTTACATTTTTTCTTAAAACAGAGTATAATTGAATGTTTACCTCGGGACACGTTAAGCTAAAACCCTCTATTAATAGGAAAAGTCTATTTATTGTCGCTCATGCCTTCAAAAGCCTTATTACACGCTTTCAATGGTTTCCTAATCTCATTATTGATTTTGAGTTGAATTTTTTTACATTTTCTTAAAACTAATTATAATTGAATGTTTACCTCGAAAAACGTGGGGCTAAAGCCCTCATTTGACAAAAAAAGAGCATTTATAGTCACTCATGCCTTCAAAATCCTTATTACTCGCTTTCAATGGTTTTATAGTCTCATTATTGATTTCAAGTTGAATTTCTTTATTTTTAGTTAAAACAGATTATGATTGAATGTTTACCATGGGAAACGTTAAGCTAAAACCCTCTATTAATAGGAAAAGTCCATTTATTGTCGCTTATGCCTTCAAAAGCCTTATTACTCGCTTTAAATGTTTTTATAATCTCATTATTGATTTCAAGTTAAAATTTTCTACATTTTTTGTTAAAATAGATTATAATTGAATGCTTACCTTGGGAAACGTGAAGCTAAAACCCTCTATTGATAAGAAAAGTCCATTTATCGTCACTGATGCCTTCGAAAACCTTATTACTCGCTTTAAATGGTTTCATAATTTCATTATTTATTTTAAGTTGAATTTTTTTACATTTTTTTAAAACAGATTATAATTAAATGTTTACCTCGAAAAACGTTAAGCTAAAACCCTCTATTAACAAGAAAAGTCCATTTATTATCGCTCATGCTTTCAGAAGCCTTAATACTCGCTTTAAATGGTTTCAAGATTTCATTATTGATTTTAAGTTGAATTTTTTTATATATTTTTTTTAAAATTGATTATAATTGAATGTTTACCTTGGGAAACGTGGGGTTAAAGCCTTCATTTGACATAAAAAGAGCGTTTATAGTCACTCATGCCTTCAAAATCCTTATTACTCGCTTTCAATAGTTTAATAGTCTCATTATTGATTTCAAGTTTAATTTTTTTACATTTTTAGTTAAAACAGAATATGATTGAATGTTTACCCAGGGAAACGTTAAGCTAAAGCCCTCTATTAACAGGAAAAGTCCATGTATTGTCACTCATGCCTTCAAAAGCCTTATTACTCGCTTTAAATGGTTTCAAGATTTCATTACTGATTTTAAGTTGAATTTTTTTACATTTTTTGTGAAACTGATTATAATTGAATGTTTACCATGGGAAACGTTAAGCTAAAACCCTTTATTAATAGGAAAAGTCCATTTATTGTCGCTCATGCCTTCAAAAGCCTTATTACTCGCTTTAAATGGTTTTATAATCTCATTATTGATTTCAAGTTGAATATTTTTATATTTTTGTTAAAACAGATTATAATTGAATGCTTAACTTGGGAAACGTGAGGCTGAAACCCTCTATTGATAAAAAAGTCCATTTATCGTCACTTATGCCTTCGAAAGCCTTATTGCTCGCTTTAAATGGTTTCATAATTTCATTATTAATTTTAAGTTGAATTTTTTTACATTTTTTTATAAAACAGATTATAATTGAATGTTTAGCTCGGGAAACGTGGGGCTAAAGCCTACATTTGACATAAAAAGAGCTTTTATAGTCACTCATGCCATGAAAATCCTTATTACTCGCTTTGAATGGTTTTATAGCCTCATTATTGATTTCAAATTGAATTTTTTTACATCTTTTGTTAAAACAGATTATAATTGAATGTTTACCTCCGGAAATGTTAAGCTAAAACTCTCTATTAATAGGAAAAGTCCATTTATTGTAGCTCATGCCTTCAAAAGCCTTATTACACGCTTTAAATGGTTTCCTAATCTCATTATTGATTTTGAGTTGAATTTTTTTACATTTTTTTAAAACTAATTATAATTGAATGTTTACCTCGAAAAACGTGGGGCTAAAGCCCTCATTTGACATAAAAAGAGCATTTATAGTCACTCATGCCTTCAAAATCCTTATTACTCGCTTTCAATGGTTTTATAGTCTCATTATTGATTTCATGTTGAATTTCTTTATTTTTCGTTAAAACAAAATATGATTGAATGTTTACCACTGGAAACGTTTAGCTAAAACCCTCTATTAACAGGAAAAGTCCATTTATTGTCGCTCATGCCTTCAAAAGCCTTATTACTCGCTTCAAATTGTTTTATAATCTCATTATTGATTTCAAGTTGAATTTTTTTACATGTTTTGTTAAAACAGATTATAATTGAATGCTTACCTTGAGAAAAGTGAAATTAAAACCCCCTATTGATAAGAAAAGTCCATTTATCGTCACTCATGCTTTCGAAAGCCTTATTACTCGCTTTAAATGGTTTTATAATCTCATTATCGATTTCAAGTTGAATATTTTTATATTTTTGTTAAAACAGATTATAATTGAACGCTTAACTTGGGAAACGTGAGGCTAAAACCCTCTATTGATAAGAAAAGTCCATTGATCGTCACTTATGCCTTCGAAACCCTTATTACTTGCTTTAAATGGTTTCATAATTTCATTATTAATTTTAAGTTGAATTTTTTTACATTTTTTTTAAAACTGATTATAATTGAATGTTTACCTCGGGAAACGTGGGGCTAAAGCCCTTATTTGACATAAAAAGAGCATTTATAGTCACTCATGCCTTCAAAATCCTTATTACTTGCTTTCAATGGTTTTATAGTCTCATTATTGATTTCAAGTGGAATTGTTTTACATCTTTTGTTAAAACAGATTATAATTGAATGTTTACCTCGGGAAACGTTATGCTAAAACCCTCTATTAATAGGAAAAGTCCATTTATTGTCGCTCATGCCTTCAAAAGCCTTATTACACGCTTTAAATGGTTTACTAATCTCATTATTGATTTTGAGTTGAATGTTTTTATATTTTTGTTAAAACAGATTATAATTGAATGCTTCACTTGGGAAACGTGAGGCTGAAACCCTCTATTGATAAAAAAGTCCATTTATCGTCACTTATGCCTTCGAAAGCCTTATTGCTCGCTTTAAATGGTTTCATAATTTCATTATTAATTTTAAGTTGAATTTTTTTACATTTTTTAATAAAACAGATTATAATTGAATGTTTAGCTCGGGAAACGTGGGGGTAAAGCCCTCATTTAACATAAAAAGAGCTTTTATAGTCACTCATGCCATCAAAATCCTTATTACTCGCTTTGAATGGTTTTATAGCCTCATTATTGATTTCAAATGGAATTTTTTTACATCTTTTGTTAAAACAGATTATAATTGAATGTTTACCTCGAGAAACGTGGGGCTAAAGCCCTTATTTGACATAAAAAGAGCATTTATAGTCACTCATGCCTTCAAAATCCTTATTACTCGCTTTCAATGGTTTTATAGTCTCATTATTGATTTCAAGTGGAATTGTTTTACATCTTTTGTTAAAACAGATTATAATTGAATGTTTACCTCGGGAAACGTTATGCTAAAACCCTCTATTAATAGGAAAAGTCCATTTATTGTCGCTCATGCCTTCAAAAGCCTTATTACACGCTTTAAATGGTTTACTAATCTCATTATTGATTTTGAGTTGAATGTTTTTATATTTTTGTTAAAACAGATTATAATTGAATGCTTAACTTGGGAAACGTGAGGCTGAAACCCTCTATTGATAAAAAAGTCCATTTATCGTCACTTATGCCTTCGAAAGCCTTATTGCTCGCTTTAAATGGTTTCATAATTTCATTATTAATTTTAAGTTGAATTTTTTTGCATTTTTTAATAAAACAGATTATAATTGAATGTTTAGCTCGGGAAACGTGGGGCTAAAGCCCTCATTTAACATAAAAAGAGCTTTTATAGTCACTCATGCCATCAAAATCCTTATTACTCGCTTTGAATGGTTTTATAGCCTCATTATTGATTTCAAATGGAATTTTTTTACATCTTTTGTTAAAACAGATTATAATTGAATGTTTACCACGGGAAACGTTAAGCTAAAACTCTCTATTAATAGGAAAAGTCCATTTATTGTAGCTCGTGCCTTCAAAAGCCTTATTACACGCTTTAAATGGTTTCCTAATTTCATTATTCATTTTGAGTTGAATTTTTTTACATTTTTTTAAAACTAATTATAATTGAATATTTACCTCGAAAAACGTGGGGCTAAAGCCCTCATTTGACATAAAAAGAGCATTTATAGTCACTCATGCCTTCAAAATCCTTATTACTCGCTTTCAATGGTTTTATAGTCTCATTATTGATTTCATGTTGAATTTCTTTATTTTTTGTTAAAACAGATTATGATTGAATGTTTACCATGGGAAACGTTAAGCTAAAACCCACTATTAATAGGAAAAGTCCATTTATTGTCGCTCATGCCTTCAAAAGCCTTATTACTCGCTTTAAATGGTTTTATAATCTCATTATTGATTTCAAGTTGAATTTTTTTACACTTTTTGTTAAAACAGAATATAATTGAATGCTTACCTTGGGAAACGTGGAGCTAAAACCCTCTATCGATAAGAAAAGTCGATTAATCGTCGTTTTTGCCTTCGAAAGCCTTATTACTCGCTTTAAATGGTTTCATAATTTCATTATTAATTTTAAGTTGAATTGTTTTACATTTTTTTAAAACAGATTATAATTGAATGTTTACCTCAGGAAACGTTAAGGTAAAACTCTCTATTAACAGGAAAAGTCCATTTATTATCGCTCATGCCTTCAAAAGCCTTGTTACTCGCTTTAAATGTGTTCATGATCTCATTATTGATTTTAAGTTGAATTTTTTTATATTTTTTTAAAAACTGATTATAGTTGAATGTTTACCTCGGGAAATACGGGGCTAAAGCCCTCATTTGACATGAAAAGAGCATTTATAGTCACTCATTCCTTCAAAATCCTTATTACTCGCTTTCAATGGTTTTATAGCCTCATTATTGATTTCAAGTGGAATTTTTTTACATCTTGTGTTAAAACAGAGTATAATTGAATGTTTACCTCGGGAAACGTTAAGCTAAAACCCTCTATAAATATGAAAAGTCCATTTATTGTCGCTCATGCCTTCAAAAGCCTTATTACACGTTTTAAATGATTTCAAGATTTCATTATTGATTTTAAGTTGAATTTTTTTACATATTTTTTAAACTGATTATAATTGAATGTTTACCTCGGGAAACGTGGGGCTAAAGCCTTCATTTGCCATAAAAAGAGCATTTATAGTGACTCATACCTTCAAAATCCTTATTACTCGCTTTCAATAGTTTTAGAATCTCATTATTGATTTCAAGTTGAATTCTTTTTACATTTTTAGTTAAAACAAAATATGATTGAATGTTTACCACTGGAAACGTTTAGCTAAAACCCTCTATTAACAGGAAAAGTCCATTTCTTGTCGCTCATGCCTTCAAAAGCCTTATTACTCGCTTTAAATGGTTTTATAATTTCATTATTGATTTCAAGTTGAATTGTTTTACATTTTATGTTAAAACAGTTTATAATTGAATGCTTACGTTGGGAAACGTGAAGCTAAAACCCTCTATTGATAAGGAAAGTCCATTTATCGTCACTTATGCCTTCGAAAGCCTTATTACTCGCTTTAAATGGTTTCATAATTTCATTATTAATTTTAAGTTGAATTTTTTTGCATTTTTTTAAAAACAGATTATAATTGAATGTTTACCTCGGGAAACGTTAAGCTAAAACACTCTATTAACAGGAGAAGTCCATTTATTATCGCTCATGCCTTCAAAAGCCTTATTACTTGCTTTAAATGTTTTCATGAACTCATTATTGATTTTAAGTTGAATTTTTTTATATTTTTTTTAAAACTGATTATAGTTGAATGTTTACCTCGGGAAACATGGGGCTAAAGCCTTCATTTGACATAAAAAGAGCATTTATAAACACTCATGCCTTCAAAATCTTTATTACTCGCTTTCAAGGGTTTTATAGTCTCATTATTGATTTTAAGTTGAAGTTTTTTACATTTTTAGTTAAAACAGAATATGATTGAATGTTTACCACGGGAAACGTTAACCTAAAACCCTCTATTAACAGGAAAAGTCCATTTATTGTCGCTCATGCCTTCAAAAGCCTTATTACTCGCTTTAAATGGTTTCATAATTTCATTATTAATTTTAAGTTGAATTTTTTTACATTTTTTTAAAACAGATTATAATTGAATGTTTACCTCGGTAAACGTGGGGCTAAAGCCCTCATTTGACATAAAAAGAGCATTTATAGTCACTCATGCGTTCAAAATCCTTATTACTCGGTTTCAATGGTTTTATAGTCTTATTATTGATTTAAAGTTGAATTGTTTTACATCTTTTGTTAAAACAGATTATAATTGAATGTTTCCCTCGGGCAACGTTACGCCAAAACCCTTTATTAATAGGAAAATTCCATTTATTGTCGCTCATGCCTTCAAAAGCCTTATTACACGCTTTAAATGGTTTACTAATCTCATTATTGATTTTGAGTTGAATGTTTTTACATTTTTTTAAACTAATTATAATTGAATTTTTACGTCGGGAAACGTGGGGCTAAAGCCCTCATTTGACATAAAAAGAGCATTTATAGTCACTCATGCATTCAAAATCCTTATTACTTGCTTTCAATGGTTTCATAGCCTCATTATTGATTTCAAGTGGAATTTTTTTACATCTTGTGTTAAAACAGAATATAATTGAATGTTTACCTCGGGAAACGTTAAGCTAAAACCCTCTATTAATAGGAAAAGTCCATTTATTGTCGCTCAAGCCTTCAAAAGCCTTATTACACGCTTTAAATGGTTTCAAGATTTCATTATTGATTTTAAGTTGAATTTTTTTACATTTTTTTTAAACTGATTATAATTGAATGTTTACCTCAGGAAACGTGAGGCTAAAGCCTTCATTTGACATAAAATGAGCATTTATAGTCACTCATGCCTTCAAAATCCTTATTACTCGCTTTCAATGGTTTTATAGTCTCATTATTGATTTCAAGTTGATTTTTTTTAAATTTTTAGATAAAACAAAATAGGATTGAATGTTTACCACGTGAAACGTTCAGCTAAAACCCTCTATTAACAGGAAAAGTCCATTTCTTGTCGCTCATGCCTTCAAAAGCCTTATTACTCGCTTTAAATGGTTTTATAATCTCATTATTGATTTCAAGTTGAATTTTTTTACATTTTTTGTTAAAACAGTTTATAATTGAATGCTTACGTTGGGAAACGTGAAGCTAAAACCCTCTATTGATAAGGAAAGTCCATTTATCGTCACTTATGCCTTCGAAAGCCTTATTACTCGCTTTAAATGGTTTCATAATTTCAGTATTAATTTTAAGTTGAATTTTTAAACATTTTTGTTAAAAGAGATTATAATTGAATGTTTACCTCGGGAAACGTTAAGCTAAAACCCTCTATTAACAGGAAAAGTCCATTTATTATCGCTCATGCCTTCAAAAACCTTATTACTCGCTTTAAATGTTTTCATGATCTCATTATTGATTTTAAGTTGAATTTTTTATATTTTTTTTAAAACTGATTATAATTGAATGTTTACCTCGGGAAACATGGTGCTAAAGCCTTCATTTGACATTAAAAGAGCATTTATAGTCGTTCATGCCTTCAAAATCCTTATTAGTCGCTTTCAATGGTTTTATAGTCTCATTATTGATTCCAAATGGAATTTTTTAACATCTTTTGTTAAAACAGATAATACTTGAATGTTTGCCTCGCGAAACGTTAAGCTAAAACCCTCTATTAGTAGGAAAAGTCCATTTATTGTCGCTCATACCTTCAAAAGCCTTATTACACGCTTTAAATGGTTTCCGAATCTCATTATTGATTTTGGGTTGAATTTTTTTACATTTTTTTAAACCTAATTATAATTGAATATTTACCTCGGGAAACGTGAAGCTAAAGCCCTCATTTGACATAAAAAGAGCATTTATAGTCACTCATGTCTTCAAAATCCGTATTACTCACTTTCAATGGTTTTATAGTCTCATTATTGATTTCAAGTTGAATTTTTTTACATTTTTAGTTGAAACAGATTAAAATTGAATGTTTACCTCGGCAAACGTTAAGCTAAAACCCTCTATTAACAAGAAAAGTCCATTTATTGTCACTCATGCCTTTAAAAACCTTATTACTCGCTTTAAATGGTTTTCTAATCTCATTATTGATTTCAAGTTGAATTTTTTTACATTTTTTGTTAAAAGAGATTATAATTGAATGCTTATCTTAGGAAACGTGAAGCTAAAACCCTCTATTGACAAGAAAAGTGCATTTACTGTCACTCATGCCTACAAAAGCTTTATTTCTCGCTTTAAATGGTTTTATAATCTCATTATTGATTTTAAATTAAATTTTTTTACATTTTTATTTAAAACAGATTATAATTGAATGTTTACCTCGAAAAACGTTAAGCCAAAACCCTCTATTAACAAGAAAAGTCCATTTATTATCGCTCTTGCCTTCAAAAGACTTAGTATTCACTTTAAAAGGTTTCAGGATTTCATTATTGATTTTAAGTTGAATTTTTTTACATTTTTTTTTAAATTGATTATAATTGAATGTTTACCTCGGGAAACGTGGGGCTAAAGCCTTCATTTGACATAAAAAGAGCATTTATACTCACTCATGCCTTCAAAATCCTTATTACTCGCTTTTAATGGTTTTATAATCTCATTATTGATTTCAAGTGGAATTTTTTTACATCTTGTGTTAAAACAGATTATAATTGAATGTTTACCTCGGGAAACGTTAAGCTAAAACCCTCTATTAATAGGAAAAGTCCATTTATTGTCGCTCATGCCTTCAAAAGCCTTATTACACGCTTTAAATGGTTCCCTAATCTCATTCTTGATTTTGAGTTGAATTTTTTTACATTTTTTCAAAACTAATTATATTTGAATTTTGACCTCAAAAAACGTGGGGCTAAAGCCCTCATTTGACATAAAAAGAGCATTTGTAGTCACTCACGCCTTCAAAATCCTTATTACTCGCTTTCAATGGTTTTATAGTCTCATTATTGATTTCAAGTTGAATTTTTTTTATTTTTAGTTAAAACAGATTATGATTGAATGTTTACCATGGGAAACGTTAAGCTAAAACCTTCTATTAATAGGAAAAGTCCATTTATTGTCGCTCATGCCTTCAAAAGCCTTATTACTCGCTTTAAATGGTTTTATAATCTCATTATTGATTTCAAGTTGAATTTCTTTACATTTTTCGTTAAAACAGATTATAATAGAATGCTTACCTTGGGAAACGTGAAGCTAAAACCCTCTATTGATAAGAAAAGTCCATTTATCGTCACTCATACCTTCGAAAACCTTATTACTCGGTTTAAATGGTTTCATAATTTCATTATTGATTTTAAGTTGCATTTTTTTACATTTTTTTAAAACAGATTATAATTGAATGTTTACCTCGAAAAACGTTAAGCCAAAACTCTCTATTCACAAGAAAAGTCCATTTATTATCGCTCTTGCCTTCAAAAGCCTTAGTACTCGCTTTAAAAGGTTTTAGGATTTCATTATTGATTTTAAGTAGAATTTTTTAACATTTTTTTTAAAATTGATTATAATTGAATGTTTACCTCGGGAAACCTGGGGCTAAAGCCTTCATTTGACATAAAAAGAGCATTTATAGTCACTCATGCCTTCAAAATTTTTATTACTCGCTTTCAATGGTTTTATAGTCTCATTATTGATTTTAAGTTTAATTTTTTTACATTTTTAGTTAAAACAGAATATGATTGAATGTTTACCACGGGAAACGTTAAGCTAAAACCCTCTATTAACAGGAAAAGTCCATTTATTGTCGCTCATGCCTTCAAAAGCCTTATTACTCGCTTCAAATTGTTTTATAATCTCATTATTGATTTCAAGTTGAATTTTTTTACATGTTTTGTTAAAACAGATTATAATTGAATGCTTACCTTGAGAAAAGTGAAGCTAAAACCCTCTATTGATAAGAAAAGTCTATTTATCGTCACTCATGCTTTCGAAAGCCTTATTACTCGCTTTAAATGGTTTTATAATCTCATTATCGATTTCAAGTTGAATATTTTTATATTTTTGTTAAAACAGATTATAATTGAACGCTTAACTTGGGAAACGTGAGGCTAAAACCCTCTATTGATAAGAAAAGTCCATTGATCGTCACTTATGCCTTCGAAACCCTTATTACTTGCTTTAAATGGTTTCATAATTTCATTATTAATTTTAAGTTGAATTTTTTTACATTTTTTTTAAAACTGATTATAATTGAATGTTTACCTCGGGAAACGTGGGGCTAAAGCCCTTATTTGACATAAAAAGAGCATTTATAGTCACTCATGCCTTCAAAATCCTTATTACTTGCTTTCAATGGTTTTATAGTCTCATTATTGATTTCAAGTGGAATTGTTTTACATCTTTTGTTAAAACAGATTATAATTGAATGTTTACCTCGGGAAACGTTATGCTAAAACCCTCTATTAATAGGAAAAGTCCATTTATTGTCGCTCATGCCTTCAAAAGCCTTATTACACGCTTTAAATGGTTTACTAATCTCATTATTGATTTTGAGTTGAATGTTTTTATATTTTTGTTAAAACAGATTATAATTGAATGCTTAACTTGGGAAACGTGAGGCTGAAACCCTCTATTGATAAAAAAGTCCATTTATCGTCACTTATGCCTTCGAAAGCCTTATTGCTCGCTTTAAATGGTTTCATAATTTCATTATTAATTTTAAGTTGAATTTTTTTGCATTTTTTAATAAAACAGATTATAATTGAATGTTTAGCTCGGGAAACGTGGGGCTAAAGCCCTCATTTAACATAAAAAGAGCTTTTATAGTCACTCATGCCATCAAAATCCTTATTACTCGCTTTGAATGGTTTTATAGCCTCATTATTGATTTCAAATGGAATTTTTTTACATCTTTTGTTAAAACAGATTATAATTGAATGTTTACCTCGAAAAACGTTAAGCTAAAACCCTCTATTAACAAGAAAAGTCCATTTATTATCGCTCATGCTTTCAGAAGCCTTAATACTCGCTTTAAATGGTTTCAAGATTTCATTATTGATTTTAAGTTGAATTTTTTTATATATTTTTTTTAAAATTGATTATAATTGAATGTTTACCTTGGGAAACGTGGGGTTAAAGCCTTCATTTGACATAAAAAGAGCGTTTATAGTCACTCATGCCTTCAAAATCCTTATTACTCGCTTTCAATAGTTTAATAGTCTCATTATTGATTTCAAGTTTAATTTTTTTACATTTTTAGTTAAAACAGAATATGATTGAATGTTTACCCAGGGAAACGCTAAGCTAAAGCCCTCTATTAACAGGAAAAGTCCATGTATTGTCACTCATGCCTTCAAAAGCCTTATTACTCGCTTTAAATGGTTTCAAGATTTCATTACTGATTTTAAGTTGAATTTTTTTATATTTTTTGTGAAACTGATTATAATTGAATGTTTACCATGGGAAACGTTAAGCTAAAACCCTTTATTAATAGGAAAAGTCCATTTATTGTCGCTCATGCCTTCAAAAGCCTTATTACTCGCTTTAAATGGTTTTATAATCTCATTATTGATTTCAAGTTGAATATTTTTATATTTTTGTTAAAACAGATTATAATTGAATGCTTAACTTGGGAAACGTGAGGCTGAAACCCTCTATTGATAAAAAAGTCCATTTATCGTCACTTATGCCTTCGAAAGCCTTATTGCTCGCTTTAAATGGTTTCATAATTTCATTATTAATTTTAAGTTGAATTTTTTTACATTTTTTTATAAAACAGATTATAATTGAATGTTTAGCTCGGGAAACGTGGGGCTAAAGCCTACATTTGACATAAAAAGAGCTTTTATAGTCACTCATGCCATGAAAATCCTTATTACTCGCTTTGAATGGTTTTATAGCCTCATTATTGATTTCAAATTGAATTTTTTTACATCTTTTGTTAAAACAGATTATAATTGAGTGTTTACCTCCGGAAATGTTAAGCTAAAACTCTCTATTAATAGGAAAAGTCCATTTATTGTAGCTCATGCCTTCAAAAGCCTTATTACACGCTTTAAATGGTTTCCTAATCTCATTATTGATTTTGAGTTGAATTTTTTTACATTTTTTTAAAACTAATTATAATTGAATGTTTACCTCGAAAAACGTGGGGCTAAAGCCCTCATTTGGCATAAAAAGAGCATTTATAGTCACTCATGCCTTCAAAATCCTTATTACTCGCTTTCAATGGTTTTATAGTCTCATTATTGATTTCATGTTGAATTTCTTTATTTTTCGTTAAAACAAAATATGATTGAATGTTTACCACTGGAAACGTTTAGCTAAAACCCTCTATTAACAGGAAAAGTCCATTTATTGTCGCTCATGCCTTCAAAAGCCTTATTACTCGCTTCAAATTGTTTTATAATCTCATTATTGATTTCAAGTTGAATTTTTTTACATGTTTTGTTAAAACAAATTATAATTGAATGCTTACCTTGAGAAAAGTGAAATTAAAACCCCCTATTGATAAGAAAAGTCCATTTATCGTCACTCATGCTTTCGAAAGCCTTATTACTCGCTTTAAATGGTTTTATAATCTCATTATCGATTTCAAGTTGAATATTTTTATATTTTTGTTAAAATAGATTATAATTGAACGCTTAACTTGGGAAACGTGAGGCTAAAACCCTCTATTGATAAGAAAAGTCCATTGATCGTCACTTATGCCTTCGAAACCCTTATTACTTGCTTTAAATGGTTTCATAATTTCATTATTAATTTTAAGTTGAATTTTTTTACATTTTTTTTAAAACTGATTATAATTGAATGTTTACCTCGGGAAACGTGGGGCTAAAGCCCTTATTTGACATAAAAAGAGCATTTATAGTCACTCATGCCTTCAAAATCCTTATTACTTGCTTTCAATGGTTTTATAGTCTCATTATTGATTTCAAGTGGAATTGTTTTACATCTTTTGTTAAAACAGATTATAATTGAATGTTTACCTCGGGAAACGTTATGCTAAAACCCTCTATTAATAGGAAAAGTCCATTTATTGTCGCTCATGCCTTCAAAAGCCTTATTACACGCTTTAAATGGTTTACTAATCTCATTATTGATTTTGAGTTGAATGTTTTTATATTTTTGTTAAAACAGATTATAATTGAATGCTTAACTTGGGAAACGTGAGGCTGAAACCCTCTATTGATAAAAAAGTCCATTTATCGTCACTTATGCCTTCGAAAGCCTTATTGCTCGCTTTAAATGGTTTCATAATTTCATTATTAATTTTAAGTTGAATTTTTTTACATTTTTTAATAAAACAGATTATAATTGAATGTTTAGCTCGGGAAACGTGGGGGTAAAGCCCTCATTTAACATAAAAAGAGCTTTTATAGTCACTCATGCCATCAAAATCCTTATTACTCGCTTTGAATGGTTTTATAGCCTCATTATTGATTTCAAATGGAATTTTTTTACATCTTTTGTTAAAACAGATTATAATTGAATGTTTACCTCGAGAAACGTGGGGCTAAAGCCCTTATTTGACATAAAAAGAGCATTTATAGTCACTCATGCCTTCAAAATCCTTATTACTCGCTTTCAATGGTTTTATAGTCTCATTATTGATTTCAAGTGGAATTGTTTTACATCTTTTGTTAAAACAGATTATAATTGAATGTTTACCTCGGGAAACGTTATGCTAAAACCCTCTATTAATAGGAAAAGTCCATTTATTGTCGCTCATGCCTTCAAAAGCCTTATTACACGCTTTAAATGGTTTACTAATCTCATTATTGATTTTGAGTTGAATGTTTTTATATTTTTGTTAAAACAGATTATAATTGAATGCTTAACTTGGGAAACGTGAGGCTGAAACCCTCTATTGATAAAAAAGTCCATTTATCGTCACTTATGCCTTCGAAAGCCTTATTGCTCGCTTTAAATGGTTTCATAATTTCATTATTAATTTTAAGTTGAATTTTTTTACATTTTTTTATAAAACAGATTATAACTGAATGTTTAGCTCGGGAAACGTGGGGCTAAAGCCCTCATTTAACATAAAAAGAGCTTTTATAGTCACTCATGCCATCAAAATCCTTATTACTCGCTTTGAATGGTTTTATAGCCTCATTATTGATTTCAAATGGAATTTTTTTACATCTTTTGTTAAAACAGATTATAATTGAATGTTTACCTCGGGAAACGTTAAGCTAAAACTCTCTATTAATAGGAAAAGTCCATTTATTGTAGCTCATGCCTTCAAAAGCCTTATTACACGCTTTAAATGGTTTCCTAATTTCATTATTGATTTTGAGTTGAATTTTTTTACATTTTTTTAAAACTAATTATAATTGAATATTTACCTCGAAAAACGTGGGGCTAAAGCCCTCATTTGACATAAAAAGAGCATTTATAGTCACTCATGCCTTCAAAATCCTTATTACTTGCTTTCAATGGTTTTATAGTCTCATTATTGATTTCATGTTGAATTTCTTTATTTTTTGTTAAAACAGATTATGATTGAATGTTTACCATGGGAAACGTTAAGCTAAAACCCACTATTAATAGGAAAAGTCCATTTATTGTCGCTCATGCCTTCAAAAGCCTTATTACTCGCTTTAAATGGTTTTATAATCTCATTATTGATTTCAAGTTGAATTTTTTTACACTTTTTGTTAAAACAGAATATAATTGAATGTTTACCTTGGGAAACGTGGAGCTAAAACCCTCTATCGATAAGAAAAGTCGATTTATCGTCGTTTTTGCCTTCGAAAGCCTTATTACTCGCTTTAAATGGTTTCATAATTTCATTATTAATTTTAAGTTGAATTGTTTTACATTTTTTTAAAACAGATTATAATTGAATGTTTACCTCAGGAAACGTTAAGGTAAAACTCTCTATTAACAGGAAAAGTCCATTTATTATCGCTCATGCCTTCAAAAGCCTTGTTACTCGCTTTAAATGTGTTCATGATCTCATTATTGATTTTAAGTTGAATTTTTTTATATTTTTTTAAAAACTGATTATAGTTGAATGTTTACCTCGGGAAATACGGGGCTAAAGCCCTCATTTGACATGAAAAGAGCATTTATAGTCACTCATTCCTTCAAAATCCTTATTACTCGCTTTCAATGGTTTTATAGCCTCATTATTGATTTCAAGTGGAATTTTTTTACATCTTGTGTTAAAACAGAGTATAATTGAATGTTTACCTCGGGAAACGTTAAGCTAAAACCCTCTATAAATAGGAAAAGTCCATTTATTGTCGCTCATGCCTTCAAAAGCCTTATTACACGTTTTAAATGATTTCAAGATTTCATTATTGATTTTAAGTTGAATTTTTTTACATATTTTTTAAACTGATTATAATTGAATGTTTACCTCGGGAAACGTGGGGCTAAAGCCTTCATTTGCCATAAAAAGAGCATTTATAGTGACTCATACCTTCAAAATCCTTATTACTCGCTTTCAATAGTTTTAGAATCTCATTATTGATTTCAAGTTGAATTCTTTTTACATTTTTAGTTAAAACAAAATATGATTGAATGTTTACCACTGGAAACGTTTAGCTAAAACCCTCTATTAACAGGAAAAGTCCATTTATTGTCGCTCATGCCTTCAAAAGCCTTATTACTCGCTTTAAATGGTTTTATAATCTCATTATTGATTTCAAGTTGAATTGTTTTACATTTTATGTTAAAACAGTTTATAATTGAATGCTTACGTTGGGAAACGTGAAGCTAAAACCCTCTATTGATAAGGAAAGTCCATTTATCGTCACTTATGCCTTCGAAAGCCTTATTACTCGCTTTAAATGGTTTCATAATTTCATTATTAATTTTAAGTTGAATTTTTTTGCATTTTTTTAAAAACAGATTATAATTGAATGTTTACCTCGGGAAACGTTAAGCTAAAACACTCTATTAACAGGAGAAGTCCATTTATTATCGCTCATGCCTTCAAAAGCCTTGTTACTTGCTTTAAATGTTTTCATGATCTCATTATTGATTTTAAGTTGAATTTTTTTATATTTTTTTTAAAACTGATTATAGTTGAATGTTTACCTCGGGAAACATGGGGCTAAAGCCTTCATTTGACATAAAAAGAGCATTTATAAACACTCATGCCTTCAAAATCTTTATTACTCGCTTTCAAGGGTTTTATAGTCTCATTATTGATTTTAAGTTGAAGTTTTTTACATTTTTAGTTAAAACAGAATATGATTGAATGTTTACCACGGGAAACGTTAACCTAAAACCCTCTATTAACAGGAAAAGTCCATTTATTGTCGCTCATGCCTTCAAAAGCCTTATTACTCGCTTTAAATGGTTTCATAATTTCATTATTAATTTTAAGTTGAATTTTTTTACATTTTTTTTTAAAACAGATTATAATTGAATGTTTACCTCGGTAAACGTGGGGCTAAAGCCCTCATTTGACATAAAAAGAGCATTTATAGTCACTCATGCGTTCAAAATCCTTATTACTCGGTTTCAATGGTTTTATAGTCTTATTATTGATTTAAAGTTGAATTGTTTTACATCTTTTGTTAAAACAGATTATAATTGAATGTTTACCTCGGGCAACGTTACGCCAAAACCCTTTATTAATAGGAAAATTCCATTTATTGTCGCTCATGCCTTCAAAAGCCTTATTACACGCTTTAAATGGTTTACTAATCTCATTATTGATTTTGAGTTGAATGTTTTTACATTTTTTTAAACTAATTATAATTGAATTTTTATGTCGGGAAACGTGGGGCTAAAGCCCTCATTTGACATAAAAAGAGCATTTATAGTCACTCATGCATTCAAAATCCTTATTACTTGCTTTCAATGGTTTTATAGCCTCATTATTGATTTCAAGTGGAATTTTTTTACATCTTGTGTTAAAACAGAATATAATTGAATGTTTACCTCGGGAAACGTTAAGCTAAAACCTTCTATTAATAGGAAAAGTCCATTTATTGTCGCTCAAGCCTTCAAAAGCCTTATTACACGCTTTAAATGGTTTCAAGATTTCATTATTGATTTTAAGTTGAATTTTTTTACATTTTTTTTAAACTGATTATAATTGAATGTTTACCTCAGGAAACGTGGGGCTAAAGCCTTCATTTGACATAAAATGAGCATTTATAGTCACTCATGCCTTCAAAATCCTTATTACTCGCTTTCAATGGTTTTATAGTCTCATTATTGATTTCAAGTTGATTTTTTTTAAATTTTTAGATAAAACAAAATATGATTGAATGTTTACCACGTGAAACGTTCAGCTAAAACCCTCTATTAACAGGAAAAGTCCATTTCTTGTCGCTCATGCCTTCAAAAGCCTTATTACTCGCTTTAAATGGTTTTATAATCTCATTATTGATTTCAAGTTGAATTTTTTTACATTTTTTGTTAAAACAGTTTATAATTGAATGCTTACGTTGGGAAACGTGAAGCTAAAACCCTCTATTGATAAGGAAAGTCCATTTATCGTCACTTATGCCTTCGAAAGCCTTATTACTCGCTTTAAATGGTTTCATAATTTCAGTATTAATTTTAAGTTGAATTTTTAAACATTTTTGTTAAAAGAGATTATAATTGAATGTTTACCTCGGGAAACGTTAAGCTAAAACCCTCTATTAACAGGAAAAGTCCATTTATTATCGTTCATGCCTTCAAAAACCTTATTACTCGCTTTAAATGTTTTCATGATCTCATTATTGATTTTAAGTTGAATTTTTTATATTTTTTTTAAAACTGATTATAATTGAATGTTTACCTCGGGAAACATGGTGCTAAAGCCTTCATTTGACATTAAAAGAGCATTTATAGTCGTTCATGCCTTCAAAATCCTTATTAGTCGCTTTCAATGGTTTTATAGTCTCATTATTGATTCCAAATGGAATTTTTTAACATCTTTTGTTAAAACAGATAATACTTGAATGTTTGCCTCGCGAAACGTTAAGCTAAAACCCTCTATTAGTAGGAAAAGTCCATTTATTGTCGCTCATACCTTCAAAAGCCTTATTACACGCTTTAAATGGTTTCCGAATCTCATTATTGATTTTGGGTTGAATTTTTTTACATTTTTTTAAACCTAATTATAATTGAATATTTACCTCGGGAAACGTGAAGCTAAAGCCCTCATTTGACATAAAAAGAGCATTTATAGTCACTCATGTCTTCAAAATCCGTATTACTCACTTTCAATGGTTTTATAGTCTCATTATTGATTTCAAGTTGAATTTTTTTACATTTTTAGTTGAAACAGATTAAAATTGAATGTTTACCTCGGCAAACGTTAAGCTAAAACCCTCTATTAACAAGAAAAGTCCATTTATTGTCACTCATGCCTTTAAAAACCTTATTACTCGCTTTAAATGGTTTTCTAATCTCATTATTGATTTCAAGTTGAATTTTTTTACATTTTTTGTTAAAAGAGATTATAATTGAATGCTTATCTTAGGAAACGTGAAGCTAAAACCCTCTATTGACAAGAAAAGTGCATTTACTGTCACTCATGCCTACAAAAGCTTTATTTCTCGCTTTAAATGGTTTTATAATCTCATTATTGATTTTAAATTAAATTTTTTTACATTTTTATTTAAAACAGATTATAATTGAATGTTTACCTCGAAAAACGTTAAGCCAAAACCCTCTATTAACAAGAAAAGTCCATTTATTATCGCTCTTGCCTTCAAAAGACTTAGTATTCACTTTAAAAGGTTTCAGGATTTCATTATTGATTTTAAGTTGAATTTTTTTACATTTTTTTTTAAATTGATTATAATTGAATGTTTACCTCGGGAAACGTGGGGCTAAAGCCTTCATTTGACATAAAAAGAGCATTTATACTCACTCATGCCTTCAAAATCCTTATTACTCGCTTTTAATGGTTTTATAATCTCATTATTGATTTCAAGTGGAATTTTTTTACATCTTGTGTTAAAACAGATTATAATTGAATGTTTACCTCGGGAAACGTTAAGCTAAAACCCTCTATTAATAGGAAAAGTCCATTTATTGTCGCTCATGCCTTCAAAAGCCTTATTACACGCTTTAAATGGTTCCCTAATCTCATTCTTGATTTTGAGTTGAATTTTTTTACATTTTTTCAAAACTAATTATATTTGAATTTTGACCTCAAAAAACGTGGGGCTAAAGCCCTCATTTGACATAAAAAGAGCATTTGTAGTCACTCACGCCTTCAAAATCCTTATTACTCGCTTTCAATGGTTTTATAGTCTCATTATTGATTTCAAGTTGAATTTTTTTTATTTTTAGTTAAAACAGATTATGATTGAATGTTTACCATGGGAAACGTTAAGCTAAAACCTTCTATTAATAGGAAAAGTCCATTTATTGTCGCTCATGCCTTCAAAAGCCTTATTACTCGCTTTAAATGGTTTTATAATCTCATTATTGATTTCAAGTTGAATTTCTTTACATTTTTCGTTAAAACAGATTATAATAGAATGCTTACCTTGGGAAACGTGAAGCTAAAACCCTCTATTGATAAGAAAAGTCCATTTATCGTCACTCATACCTTCGAAAACCTTATTACTCGGTTTAAATGGTTTCATAATTTCATTATTGATTTTAAGTTGCATTTTTTTACATTTTTTTAAAACAGATTATAATTGAATGTTTACCTCGAAAAACGTTAAGCCAAAACTCTCTATTCACAAGAAAAGTCCATTTATTATCGCTCTTGCCTTCAAAAGCCTTAGTACTCGCTTTAAAAGGTTTTAGGATTTCATTATTGATTTTAAGTAGAATTTTTTAACATTTTTTTTAAAATTGATTATAATTGAATGTTTACCTCGGGAAACCTGGGGCTAAAGCCTTCATTTGACATAAAAAGAGCATTTATAGTCACTCATGCCTTCAAAATTTTTATTACTCGCTTTCAATGATTTTATAGTCTCATTATTGATTTTAAGTTTAATTTTTTTACATTTTTAGTTAAAACAGAATATGATTGAATGTTTACCACGGGAAACGTTAAGCTAAAACCCTCTATTAACAGGAAAAGTCCATTTATTGTCGCTCATGCCTTCAAAAGCCTTATTACTCGCTTCAAATTGTTTTATAATCTCATTATTGATTTCAAGTTGAATTTTTTTACATGTTTTGTTAAAACAGATTATAATTGAATGCTTACCTTGAGAAAAGTGAAGCTAAAACCCTCTATTGATAAGAAAAGTCCATTTATCGTCACTCATGCTTTCGAAAGCCTTATTACTCGCTTTAAATGGTTTTATAATCTCATTATCGATTTCAAGTTGAATATTTTTAAATTTTTGTTAAAACAGATTATAATTGAACGCTTAACTTGGGAAACGTGAGGCTGAAACACTCTATTGATAAGAAAAGTCCATTTATCGTCACTTATGCCTTCGAAACCCTTATTACTTGCTTTAAATGGTTTCATAATTTCATTATTAATTTTAAGTTGAATTTTTTTACATTTTTTTTAAAACAGATTATAATTGAATGTTTACCTCGGGAAACGTGGGGCTAAAGCCCTTATTTGACATAAAAAGAGCATTTATAGTCACTCATGCCTTCAAAATCCTTATTACTCGCTTTCAATGGTTTAATAGTCTCATTATTGATTTCAAGTGGAATTGTTTTACATCTTTTGTTAAAACAGATTATAATTGAATGTTTACCTCGGGAAACGTTATGCTAAAACCCTCTATTAATAGGAAAAGTCCATTTATTGTCGCTCATGCCTTCAAAAGCCTTATTACACGCTTTAAATGGTTTACTAATCTCATTATTGATTTTGAGTTGAATGTTTTTATATTTTTGTTAAAATAGATTATATTTGAATGCTTAACTTGGGAAACGTGAGGCTGAAACCCTCTATTGATAAAAAAGTCCATTTATCGTCACTTATGCCTTCGAAAGCCTTATTGCTCGCTTTAAATGGTTTCATAATTTCATTATTAATTTTAAGTTGAATTTTTTTACATTTTTTTATAAAACAGATTATAATTGAATGTTTAGCTCGGGAAACGGGGGGCTAAAGCCCTCATTTAACATAAAAAGAGCTTTTATAGTCACTCATGCCATCAAAATCCTTATTACTCGCTTTGAATGGTTTTATAGCCTCATTATTGATTCCAAATGGAATTTTTTTACATCTTTTGTTAAAACAGATTATAATTGAATGTTTACCTCGGGAAACGTTAAGCTAAAACTCTCTATTAATAGGAAAAGTCCATTTATTGTAGCTCATGCCTTCAAAAGCCTTATTACACGCTTTAAATGGTTTCCTAATCTCATTATTGATTTTGAGTTGAATTTTTTTACATTTTTTTAAAACTAATTATAATTGAATGTTTACCTCGAAAAACGTGGGGCTAAAGCCCTCATTTGACATAAAAAGAGCATTTATCGTCACTCATGCCTTCAAAATCCTTATTACTCGCTTTCAATGGTTTTATAGTCTCATTATTGATTTCAAGTTGAATTTTTTTATTTTTAGTTAAAACAGATTATGATTGAATGTTTACCATGGGAAACGTTAAGCTAAAACCTTCTATTAATAGGAAAAGTCCATTTATTGTCGCTCATGCCTTCAAAAGCCTTATTACTCGCTTTAAATGGTTTTATAATCTCATTATTGATTTCAAGTTAAATTTCTTTACATTTTTCGTTAAAACAGATTATAATAGAATGCTTACCTTGGGAAACGTGAAGCTAAAACCCTCTATTGATAAGAAAACTCCATTTATCGTCACTCATACCTTCGAAAACCCTATTACTCGGTTTAAATGGTTTCATAATTTCATTATTGATTTTAAGTTGAATTTTTTTACATTTTTTTAAAACAGATTATAATTGAATGTTTACCTCGAAAAACGTTAAGCCAAAACTCTCTATTCACAAGAAAAGTCCATTTATTATCGCTCTTGCCTTCAAAAGCCTTAGTACTCGCTTCAAAAGGTTTTAGGATTTCATTATTGATTTTAAGTTGAATTTTTTTTATTTTTTTTAAAATTGATTATAATTTAATGTTTACCTCGGGAAACCTGGGGCTAAAGCCTTCATTTGACATAAAAAGAGCATTTATAGTCACTCATGCCTTCAAAATTTTTATTACTCGCTTTCAATGGTTTTATAGTCTCATTATTGATTTTAAGTTTAATTTTTTTACATTTTTAGTTAAAACAGAATATGATTGAATGTTTACCACGGGAAACGTTAAGCTAAAACCCTCTATTAACAGGAAAAGTCCATTTATTGTCGCTCATGCCTTCAAAAGCCTTATTACTCGCTTCAAATTGTTTTATAATCTCATTATTGATTTCAAGTTGAATTTTTTTACATGTTTTGTTAAAACAGATTATAATTGAATGCTTACCTTGAGAAAAGTGAAGCTAAAACCCTCTATTGATAAGAAAAGTCCATTTATCGTCACTCATGCTTTCGAAAGCCTTATTACTCGCTTTAAATGGTTTTATAATCTCATTATCGATTTCAAGTTGAATATTTTTATATTTTTGTTAAAACAGATTATAATTGAACGCTTAACTTGGGAAACGTGAGGCTGAAACACTCTATTGATAAGAAAAGTCCATTTATCGTCACTTATGCCTTCGAAACCCTTATTACTTGCTTTAAATGGTTTCATAATTTCATTATTAATTTTAAGTTGAATTTTTTTACATTTTTTTTAAAACAGATTATAATTGAATGTTTACCTCGGGAAACGTGGGGCTAAAGCCCTTATTTGACATAAAAAGAGCATTTATAGTCACTCATGCCTTCAAAATCCTTATTACTCGCTTTCAATGGTTTTATAGTCTCATTATTGATTTCAAGTGGAATTGTTTTACATCTTTTGTTAAAACAGATTATAATTGAATGTTTACCTCGGGAAACGTTATGCTAAAACCCTCTATTAATAGAAAAAGTCCATTTATTGTCGCTCATGCCTTCAAAAGCCTTATTACACGCTTTAAATGGTTTACTAGTCTCATTATTGATTTTGAGTTGAATGTTTTTATATTTTTGTTAAAACAGATTATAATTGAATGCTTAACTTGGGAAACGTGAGGCTGAAACCCTCTATTGATAAAAAAGTCCATTTATCGTCACTTATGCCTTCGAAAGCCTTATTGCTCGCTTTAAATGGTTTCATAATTTCATTATTAATTTTAAGTTGAATTTTTTTACATTTTTTTATAAAACAGATTATAATTGAATGTTTAGCTCGGGAAACGTGGGGCTAAAGCCCTCATTTAACATAAAAAGAGCTTTTATAGTCACTCATGCCATCAAAATCCTTATTACTCGCTTTGAATGGTTTTATAGCCTCATTATTGATTTCAAATGGAATTTTTTTACATCTTTTGTTAAAACAGATTATAATTGAATGTTTACCTCGGGAAACGTTAAGCTAAAACTCTCTATTAATAGGAAAAGTCCATTTATTGTAGCTCATGCCTTCAAAAGTCTTATTACATGCTTTAAATGATTTACTAATCTCATTATTGATTTTGAGTTGAATGTTTTTACATTTGTTTAAAACTAATTATAATTGAATGTTGACCCCGAAAAACGTGGGGCTAAAGCCCTCATTTGACATAAAAAGAACATTTGTAGTCACTCACGCCTTCAAAATCCTTATTACTCGCTTTCAATGGTTTTATAGTCTCATTATTGATTTCAAGTTGAATTTTTTTATTTTTAGTTAAAACAGATTATGATTGAATGTTTACCATGGGAAACGTTAAGCTAAAACCTTCTATTAATAGGAAAAGTCCATTTATTGTCGCTCATGCCTTCAAAAGCCTTATTACTCGCTTTAAATGGTTTTATAATCTCATTATTGATTTCAAGTTGAATTTCTTTACATTTTTCGTTAAAACAGATTATAATCGAATGCTTACCTTGGGAAATGTGAAGCTAAACCCCTCTATTGATAAGAAAAGTCCATTTATCGTCACTCATACCTTCGAAAACATTATTACTCGGTTTAAATGGTTTCATAATTTCATTATTGATTTTAAGTTGAATTTTTTTACATTTTTTTAAAACAGATTATAATTGAATGTTTACCTCGAAAAACGTTAAGCCAAAACCCTCTATTAACAAGAAAAGTCCATTTATTATTGCTCTTGCCTTCAAAAGACTTAGTATTCGCTTTAAAAGGTTTCAGGATTTCATTATTGATTTTAAGTTGATTTTTTTTTATTTCTTTTAAAACTGATTATAATTGAATGTTTACCTCGGGAAACGTGGGGCTAAAGCCTTCATTTGACATAAAAAGAGCATTTATAGTCACTCATGCCTTCAAAATCCTTATTACTCGCTTTCAATGGTTTTATAGTCTCATTATTGATTTCAAGTGGAATTTTTTTACATCTTGTGTTAAAACAGATTATAATTGAATGTTTACCTCGGGAAACGTTAAGCTAAAACCCTCTATTAATAGGAAAAGTCCATTTATTGTCGCTCATGCCTTCAAAAGCCTTATTACACGCTTTAAATGGTTTCCTAATCTCATTATTGATTTTGAGTTAAATTTTTTTACATTTTTTCAAAACTAATTATATTTGAATGTTTACCTCAAAAAACGTGGGGCTAAAGCCCTCATTTGACATAAAAAGAGCATTTGTAGTCACTCACGCCTTCAAAATCCTTATTACTCGCTTTCAATGGTTTTATAGTCTCATTATTCATTTCAAGTTGAATTTTTTTATTTTTAGTTAAAACAGATTATGATTGAATGTTTACCGTGGGAAACGTTAAGCTAAAATCTTCTATTAATAGGAAAAGTCCATTTATTGTCGCTCATGCGTTCAAAAGCCTTATTACTCGCTTTAAATGGTTTTATAATCTCATTATTGATTTCAAGTTGAATTTCTTTACATTTTTCGGTAAAACAGATTATAATAGAATGCTTACCTTGGGAAACGTGAAGCTAAAACCCTCTATTGATAAGAAAAGGCCATTTATCGTCACTCATACCTTCGAAAACCTTATTACTCGGTTTAAATGGTTTCATAATTTCATTATTGATTTTAAGTTGAATTTTTTTACATTTTTTTAAAACAGATTATAATTGAATGTTTACCTCGAAAAACGTTAAGCCAAAACCCTCTATTAACAAGAAAAGTCCATTTATTATCGCTCTTGCCTTCAAAAGCCTTTGTACTCGCTTTAAAAGGTTTTAGGATTTCATTATTGATTTTAAGTTGAATTTTTTTACATTTTTTTTAAAATTGATTATAATTGAATGTTTACCTCGGGAAACCTGGGGCTAAAGCCTTCATTTGACATAAAAAGAGCATTTATAGTCACTCATGCCTTCAAAATTTGTATTACTCGCTTTCAATGGTTTTATAGTCTCATTATTGAATTTAAGTTAATATTTTTACATTTTTAGTTAAAACAGAATATGATTGAATGTTTACCACGGGAAACGTTAAGCTAAAACCCTCTATTAACAGGAAAAGTCCATTTATTGTCGCTCATGCCTTCAAAAGCCTTATTACTCGCTTCAAATTGTTTTATAATCTCATTATTGATTTCAAGTTGAATTTTTTTACATGTTTTGTTAAAACAGATTATAATTGAATGCTTACCTTGAGAAAAGTGAAGCTAAAACCCTCTATTGATAAGAAAAGTCCATTTATCGTCACTCATGCTTTCGAAAGCCTTATTACTCGCTTTAAATGGTTTTATAATCTCATTATCGATTTCAAGTTGAATATTTTTATATTTTTGTTAAAACAGATTATAATTAAACGCTTAACTTGGGAAACGTTAGGCTGAAACCCTCTATTGATAAGAAAAGTCCATTTATCGTCACTTATGCCTTCGAAACCCTTATTACTTGCTTTAAATGATTTCATAATTTCATTACTAATTTTAAGTTGAATTTGTTTACATTTTTTTTAAAACAGATTATAATTGAATGTTTACCTCGGGAAACGTGGGGCTAAAGCCCTTATTTGACATAAAAAGAGCATTTATAGTCACTCATACCTTCAAAATCCTTATTACTCGCTTTCAATGGTTTTATAGTCTCATTATTGATTTCAAGTGGCATTGTTTTACATCTTTTGTTAAAACAGATTATAATTGAATGTTTACCTCGGGAAACGTTATGCTAAAACCCTCTATTAATAGGAAAAGTCCATTTATTGTCGCTCATGCCTTCAAAAGCCTTATTACACGCTTTAAATGGTTTACTAATCTCATTATTGATTTTGAGTTGAATGTTTTTACATTTTTTTAAAACTAATTATAATTGAATGTTTACCTCGAAAAACGTGAGGCTAAAGCCCTCATTTGACATAAAAAGAGCATTTGTAGTCACTCACGCCTTCAAAATCCTTATTACTCGCTTTCAATGGTTTTATAGTCTCATTATTCATTTCAAGTTGAATTTTTTTATTTTTACTTAAAACAGATTATGATTGAATGTTTACCATTGGAAACGTTAAGCTAAAACCTTCTATTAATAGGAAAAGTCCATTTATTGTCGCTCATGCCTTCAAAAGCCTTATTACTCGCTATAAATGGTTTTATAATCTCATTATTGATTTCAAGTTGAATTTCTTTACATTTCTCGTTAAAACAGATTATAATCGAATGCTTACCTTGGGAAACGTGAAGCTAAAACCCTCTATTGATAAGAAAAGTCCATTTATCGTCACTCATACCTTCGAAAACCATATTACTCGGTTTAAATGGTTTCATAATTTCATTATTGATTTTAAGTTGAATTTTTTTACATTTTTTTAAAACAGATTATAATTGAATGTTTACCTCGAAAAACGTTAAGCCAAAACCCTCTATTAACAAGAAAAGTCCATTTATTATCGCTCTTGCCTTCAAAAGACTTAGTATTCGCTTTAAAAGGTTTCAGGATTTCATTATTGATTTTAAGTTGAATTTTTTTTTATTTCTTTTAAAACTGATTATAATTGAATGTTTACCTCGGGAAACGTGGGGCTAAAGCCCTTATTTGACATAAAAAGACCATTTATAGTCACTCATGCCTTCAAAATCCTTATTACTCGCTTTCAATGGTTTTATAGTCTCATTATTGATTTCAAGTAGAATTGTTTTACATCTTTTGTTAAAACAGATTATAATTGAATGTTTACCTCGGGAAACGTTATGCTAAAACCCTCTATTAATAGGAAAAGTCCATTTATTGTCGCTCATGCCTTCAAAAGCCTTATTACACGGTTTAAATGGTTTACTAATCTTATTATTGATTTTGAGTTGAAAGTTTTTACATTTTTTTAAAACTAATTATAATTGAATGTTTACCCCGAAAAACGTGGGGCTAAAGCCCTCATTTGACATAAAAAGAGCATTTGTAGTCACTCACGCCTTCAAAATCCTTATTACTCGCTTTCAATGGTTTTATAGTCTCATTATTCATTTCAAGTTGAATTTTTTTATTTTTACTTAAAACAGATTATGATTGAATGTTTACCATGGGAAACGTTAAGCTAAAACCTTCTATTAATAGGAAAAGTCCATTTATTGTCGCTCATACCTTCAAAAGCCTTATTACTCGCTTTAAATGGTTTTATAATCTCATTATTGATTTCAAGTTGAATTTCTTTACATTTTTCGTTAAAACAGATTATAATAGAATGCTTACCTTGGGAAACGTGAAGCTAAAACCCTCTATTGATAAGAAAAGTCCATTTATCGTCACTCATACCTTCGAAAACCCTATTACTCGGTTTAAATGGTTTCATAATTTCATTATTGATTTTAAGTTGAATTTTTTTACATTTTTTAAAATAGATTATAATTGAATGTTTACCTCGAAAAACGTTAAGCCAAAACTCTCTATTCACAAGAAAAGTCCATTTATTATCGCTCTTGCCTTCAAAAGCCTTAGTATTCGCTTCAAAAGGTTTTAGGATTTCATTATTGATTTTAAGTTGAATTTTTTTACATTTTTTTTAAAATTGATTATAATTGAATGTTTACCTCGGGAAACCTGGGGCTAAAGCCTTCATTTGACATAAAAAGAGCATTTATAGTCACTCATGCCTTCAAAATTTTTATTACTCGCTTTCAATGGTTTTATAGTCTCATTATTGATTTTAAGTTTAATTTTTTTACATTTTTAGTTAAAACAGAATATGATTGAATGTTTACCACGGGAAACGTTAAGCTAAAACCCTCTATTAACAGGAAAAGTCCATTTATTGTCGCTCATGCCTTCAAAAGCCTTATTACTCGCTTCAAATTGTTTTATAATCTCATTATTGATTTCAAGTTGAATTGTTTTACATGTTTTGTTAAAACAGATTATAATTGAATGCTTACCTTGAGAAAAGTGAAGCTAAAACCCTCTATTGATAAGAAAAGTCCATTTATCGTCACTCATGCTTTCGAAAGCCTTATTACTCGCTTTAAATGGTTTTATAATCTCATTATCGATTTCAAGTTGAATATTTTTATATTTTTGTTAAAACAGATTATAATTGAACGCTTAACTTGGGAAACGTGAGGCTGAAACACTCTATTGATAAGAAAAGTCCATTTATCGTCACTTATGCCTTCGAAACCCTTATTACTTGCTTTAAATGGTTTCATAATTTCATTATTAATTTTAAGTTGAATTTTTTTACATTTTTTTTAAAACAGATTATAATTGAATGTTTACCTCGGGAAACGTGGGGCTAAAGCCCTTATTTGACATAAAAAGAGCATTTATAGTCACTCATGCCTTCAAAATCCTTATTACTCGCTTTCAATGGTTTTATAGTCTCATTATTGATTTCAAGTGGAATTGTTTTACATCTTTTGTTAAAACAGATTATAATTGAATGTTTACCTCGGGAAACGTTATGCTAAAACCCTCTATTAATAGGAAAAGTCCATTTATTGTCGCTCATGCCTTCAAAAGCCTTATTACACGCTTTAAATGGTTTACTAATCTCATTATTTATTTTGAGTTGAATGTTTTTATATTTTTGTTAAAACAGATTATAATTGAATGCTTAACTTGGGAAACGTGAGGCTGAAACCGTCTATTGATAAAAAAGTCCATTTATCGTCACTTATGCCTTCGAAAGCCTTATTGCTCGCTTTAAATGGTTTCATAATTTCATTATTAATTTTAAGTTGAATTTTTTTACATTTTTTTATAAAACAGATTATAATTGAATGTTTAGCTCGGGAAACGTGGGGCTAAAGCCCTCATTTAACATAAAAAGAGCTTTTATAGTCACTCATGCCATCAAAATCCTTATTACTCGCTTTGAATGGTTTTATAGCCTCATTATTGATTTCAAATGGAATTTTTTTACATCTTTTGTTAAAACAGATTATAATTGAATGTTTACCTCGGGAAACGTTAAGCTAAAACTCTCTATTAATAGGAAAAGTCCATTTATATTAGCTCATGCCTTCAAAAGTCTTATTACATGCTTTAAATGGTTTACTAATCTCATTATTGATTTTGAGTTGAATGTTTTTACATTTTTTTAAAACTAATTATAATTGAATGTTTACCCCGAAAAACGTGGGGCTAAAGCCCTCATTTGACATAAAAAGAGCATTTGTAGTCACTCACGCCTTCAAAATCCTTATTACTCGCTTTCAATGGTTTTATAGTCTCATTATTGATTTCAAGTTGAATTTTTTTATTTTTATTTAAAACAGATTATGATTGAATGTTTACCATGGGAAACGTTAAGCTAAAACCTTCTATTAATAGGAAAAGTCCATTTATTGTCGCTCATGCCTTCAAAAGCCTTATTACTCGCTTTAAATGGTTTTATAATCTCATTATTGATTTCAAGTTGACATTCTTTACATTTTTCGTTAAAACAGATTATAATCGAATGCTTACCTTGGGAAATGTGAAGCTAAAACCCTCTATTGATAAGAAAAGTCCATTTATCGTCACTCATACCTTCGAAAACCTTATTACTCGGTTTAAATGGTTTCATAATTTCATTATTGATTTTAAGTTGAATTTTTTTACATTTTTTTAAAACAGATTATAATTGAATGTTTACCTCAAAAAACGTTAAGCCAAAACCCTCTATTAACAAGAAAAGTCCATTTATTATTGCTCTTGCCTTCAAAAGACTTAGTATTCGCTTTAAAAGGTTTCAGGATTTCATTATTGATTTTAAGTTGAATTTTTTTTATTTCTTTTAAAACTGATTATAATTGAATGTTTACCTCGGGAAACGTGGGGCTAAAGCCTTCATTTGACATAAAAAGAGCATTTATAGTCACTCATGCCTTCAAAATCCTTATTACTCGCTTTCAATGGTTTTATAGTCTCATTATTGATTTCAAGTGGAATTTTTTTACATCTTGTGTTAAAACAGATTATAATTGAATGTTTACCTCGGGAAACGTTAAGCTAAAACCCTCTATTAATAGGAAAAGTCCATTTATTGTCGCTCATGCCTTCAAAAGCCTTATTACACGCTTTAAATGGTTTCCTAATCTCATTATTGATTTTGAGTTGAATTTTTTTACATTTTTTTAAAACTAATTATAATTGAATGTTTACCTCGAAAAACGTGGGGCTAAAGCCCTCATTTGACATAAAAAGAGCATTTATCGTCACTCATGCCTTCAAAATCCTTATTACTCGCTTTCAATGGTTTTATAGTCTCATTATTGATTTCAAGTTGAATTTTTTTATTTTTAGTTAAAACAGATTATGATTGAATGTTTACCATGGGAAACGTTAAGCTAAAACCTTCTATTAATAGGAAAAGTCCATTTATTGTCGCTCATGCCTTCAAAAGCCTTATTACTCGCTTTAAATGGTTTTATAATCTCATTATTGATTTCAAGTTAAATTTCTTTACATTTTTCGTTAAAACAGATTATAATAGAATGCTTACCTTGGGAAACGTGAAGCTAAAACCCTCTATTGATAAGAAAACTCCATTTATCGTCACTCATACCTTCGAAAACCCTATTACTCGGTTTAAATGGTTTCATAATTTCATTATTGATTTTAAGTTGAATTTTTTTACATTTTTTTAAAACAGATTATAATTGAATGTTTACCTCGAAAAACGTTAAGCCAAAACTCTCTATTCACAAGAAAAGTCCATTTATTATCGCTCTTGCCTTCAAAAGCCTTAGTACTCGCTTCAAAAGGTTTTAGGATTTCATTATTGATTTTAAGTTGAATTTTTTTTATTTTTTTTAAAATTGATTATAATTTAATGTTTACCTCGGGAAACCTGGGGCTAAAGCCTTCATTTGACATAAAAAGAGCATTTATAGTCACTCATGCCTTCAAAATTTTTATTACTCGCTTTCAATGGTTTTATAGTCTCATTATTGATTTTAAGTTTAATTTTTTTACATTTTTAGTTAAAACAGAATATGATTGAATGTTTACCACGGGAAACGTTAAGCTAAAACCCTCTATTAACAGGAAAAGTCCATTTATTGTCGCTCATGCCTTCAAAAGCCTTATTACTCGCTTCAAATTGTTTTATAATCTCATTATTGATTTCAAGTTGAATTTTTTTACATGTTTTGTTAAAACAGATTATAATTGAATGCTTACCTTGAGAAAAGTGAAGCTAAAACCCTCTATTGATAAGAAAAGTCCATTTATCGTCACTCATGCTTTCGAAAGCCTTATTACTCGCTTTAAATGGTTTTATAATCTCATTATCGATTTCAAGTTGAATATTTTTATATTTTTGTTAAAACAGATTATAATTGAACGCTTAACTTGGGAAACGTGAGGCTGAAACACTCTATTGATAAGAAAAGTCCATTTATCGTCACTTATGCCTTCGAAACCCTTATTACTTGCTTTAAATGGTTTCATAATTTCATTATTAATTTTAAGTTGAATTTTTTTACATTTTTTTTAAAACAGATTATAATTGAATGTTTACCTCGGGAAACGTGGGGCTAAAGCCCTTATTTGACATAAAAAGAGCATTTATAGTCACTCATGCCTTCAAAATCCTTATTACTCGCTTTCAATGGTTTTATAGTCTCATTATTGATTTCAAGTGGAATTGTTTTACATCTTTTGTTAAAACAGATTATAATTGAATGTTTACCTCGGGAAACGTTATGCTAAAACCCTCTATTAATAGAAAAAGTCCATTTATTGTCGCTCATGCCTTCAAAAGCCTTATTACACGCTTTAAATGGTTTACTAGTCTCATTATTGATTTTGAGTTGAATGTTTTTATATTTTTGTTAAAACAGATTATAATTGAATGCTTAACTTGGGAAACGTGAGGCTGAAACCCTCTATTGATAAAAAAGTCCATTTATCGTCACTTATGCCTTCGAAAGCCTTATTGCTCGCTTTAAATGGTTTCATAATTTCATTATTAATTTTAAGTTGAATTTTTTTACATTTTTTTATAAAACAGATTATAATTGAATGTTTAGCTCGGGAAACGTGGGGCTAAAGCCCTCATTTAACATAAAAAGAGCTTTTATAGTCACTCATGCCATCAAAATCCTTATTACTCGCTTTGAATGGTTTTATAGCCTCATTATTGATTTCAAATGGAATTTTTTTACATCTTTTGTTAAAACAGATTATAATTGAATGTTTACCTCGGGAAACGTTAAGCTAAAACTCTCTATTAATAGGAAAAGTCCATTTATTGTAGCTCATGCCTTCAAAAGTCTTATTACATGCTTTAAATGATTTACTAATCTCATTATTGATTTTGAGTTGAATGTTTTTACATTTTTTTAAAACTAATTATAATTGAATGTTGACCCCGAAAAACGTGGGGCTAAAGCCCTCATTTGACATAAAAAGAACATTTGTAGTCACTCACGCCTTCAAAATCCTTATTACTCGCTTTCAATGGTTTTATAGTCTCATTATTGATTTCAAGTTGAATTTTTTTATTTTTAGTTAAAACAGATTATGATTGAATGTTTACCATGGGAAACGTTAAGCTAAAACCTTCTATTAATAGGAAAAGTCCATTTATTGTCGCTCATGCCTTCAAAAGCCTTATTACTCGCTTTAAATGGTTTTATAATCTCATTATTGATTTCAAGTTGAATTTCTTTACATTTTTCGTTAAAACAGATTATAATCGAATGCTTACCTTGGGAAATGTGAAGCTAAACCCCTCTATTGATAAGAAAAGTCCATTTATCGTCACTCATACCTTCGAAAACATTATTACTCGGTTTAAATGGTTTCATAATTTCATTATTGATTTTAAGTTGAATTTTTTTACATTTTTTTAAAACAGATTATAATTGAATGTTTACCTCGAAAAACGTTAAGCCAAAACCCTCTATTAACAAGAAAAGTCCATTTATTATTGCTCTTGCCTTCAAAAGACTTAGTATTCGCTTTAAAAGGTTTCAGGATTTCATTATTGATTTTAAGTTGATTTTTTTTTATTTCTTTTAAAACTGATTATAATTGAATGTTTACCTCGGGAAACGTGGGGCTAAAGCCTTCATTTGACATAAAAAGAGCATTTATAGTCACTCATGCCTTCAAAATCCTTATTACTCGCTTTCAATGGTTTTATAGTCTCATTATTGATTTCAAGTGGAATTTTTTTACATCTTGTGTTAAAACAGATTATAATTGAATGTTTACCTCGGGAAACGTTAAGCTAAAACCCTCTATTAATAGGAAAAGTCCATTTATTGTCGCTCATGCCTTCAAAAGCCTTATTACACGCTTTAAATGGTTTCCTAATCTCATTATTGATTTTGAGTTAAATTTTTTTACATTTTTTCAAAACTAATTATATTTGAATGTTTACCTCAAAAAACGTGGGGCTAAAGCCCTCATTTGACATAAAAAGAGCATTTGTAGTCACTCACGCCTTCAAAATCCTTATTACTCGCTTTCAATGGTTTTATAGTCTCATTATTCATTTCAAGTTGAATTTTTTTATTTTTAGTTAAAACAGATTATGATTGAATGTTTACCGTGGGAAACGTTAAGCTAAAATCTTCTATTAATAGGAAAAGTCCATTTATTGTCGCTCATGCGTTCAAAAGCCTTATTACTCGCTTTAAATGGTTTTATAATCTCATTATTGATTTCAAGTTGAATTTCTTTACATTTTTCGGTAAAACAGATTATAATAGAATGCTTACCTTGGGAAACGTGAAGCTAAAACCCTCTATTGATAAGAAAAGGCCATTTATCGTCACTCATACCTTCGAAAACCTTATTACTCGGTTTAAATGGTTTCATAATTTCATTATTGATTTTAAGTTGAATTTTTTTACATTTTTTTAAAACAGATTATAATTGAATGTTTACCTCGAAAAACGTTAAGCCAAAACCCTCTATTAACAAGAAAAGTCCATTTATTATCGCTCTTGCCTTCAAAAGCCTTTGTACTCGCTTTAAAAGGTTTTAGGATTTCATTATTGATTTTAAGTTGAATTTTTTTACATTTTTTTTAAAATTGATTATAATTGAATGTTTACCTCGGGAAACCTGGGGCTAAAGCCTTCATTTGACATAAAAAGAGCATTTATAGTCACTCATGCCTTCAAAATTTGTATTACTCGCTTTCAATGGTTTTATAGTCTCATTATTGAATTTAAGTTAATATTTTTACATTTTTAGTTAAAACAGAATATGATTGAATGTTTACCACGGGAAACGTTAAGCTAAAACCCTCTATTAACAGGAAAAGTCCATTTATTGTCGCTCATGCCTTCAAAAGCCTTATTACTCGCTTCAAATTGTTTTATAATCTCATTATTGATTTCAAGTTGAATTTTTTTACATGTTTTGTTAAAACAGATTATAATTGAATGCTTACCTTGAGAAAAGTGAAGCTAAAACCCTCTATTGATAAGAAAAGTCCATTTATCGTCACTCATGCTTTCGAAAGCCTTATTACTCGCTTTAAATGGTTTTATAATCTCATTATCGATTTCAAGTTGAATATTTTTATATTTTTGTTAAAACAGATTATAATTAAACGCTTAACTTGGGAAACGTTAGGCTGAAACCCTCTATTGATAAGAAAAGTCCATTTATCGTCACTTATGCCTTCGAAACCCTTATTACTTGCTTTAAATGATTTCATAATTTCATTACTAATTTTAAGTTGAATTTGTTTACATTTTTTTTAAAACAGATTATAATTGAATGTTTACCTCGGGAAACGTGGGGCTAAAGCCCTTATTTGACATAAAAAGAGCATTTATAGTCACTCATACCTTCAAAATCCTTATTACTCGCTTTCAATGGTTTTATAGTCTCATTATTGATTTCAAGTGGCATTGTTTTACATCTTTTGTTAAAACAGATTATAATTGAATGTTTACCTCGGGAAACGTTATGCTAAAACCCTCTATTAATAGGAAAAGTCCATTTATTGTCGCTCATGCCTTCAAAAGCCTTATTACACGCTTTAAATGGTTTACTAATCTCATTATTGATTTTGAGTTGAATGTTTTTACATTTTTTTAAAACTAATTATAATTGAATGTTTACCTCGAAAAACGTGAGGCTAAAGCCCTCATTTGACATAAAAAGAGCATTTGTAGTCACTCACGCCTTCAAAATCCTTATTACTCGCTTTCAATGGTTTTATAGTCTCATTATTCATTTCAAGTTGAATTTTTTTATTTTTACTTAAAACAGATTATGATTGAATGTTTACCATTGGAAACGTTAAGCTAAAACCTTCTATTAATAGGAAAAGTCCATTTATTGTCGCTCATGCCTTCCAAAGCCTTATTACTCGCTATAAATGGTTTTATAATCTCATTATTGATTTCAAGTTGAATTTCTTTACATTTCTCGTTAAAACAGATTATAATCGAATGCTTACCTTGGGAAACGTGAAGCTAAAACCCTCTATTGATAAGAAAAGTCCATTTATCGTCACTCATACCTTCGAAAACCATATTACTCGGTTTAAATGGTTTCATAATTTCATTATTGATTTTAAGTTGAATTTTTTTACATTTTTTTAAAACAGATTATAATTGAATGTTTACCTCGAAAAACGTTAAGCCAAAACCCTCTATTAACAAGAAAAGTCCATTTATTATCGCTCTTGCCTTCAAAAGACTTAGTATTCGCTTTAAAAGGTTTCAGGATTTCATTATTGATTTTAAGTTGAATTTTTTTTTATTTCTTTTAAAACTGATTATAATTGAATGTTTACCTCGGGAAACGTGGGGCTAAAGCCCTTATTTGACATAAAAAGACCATTTATAGTCACTCATGCCTTCAAAATCCTTATTACTCGCTTTCAATGGTTTTATAGTCTCATTATTGATTTCAAGTAGAATTGTTTTACATCTTTTGTTAAAACAGATTATAATTGAATGTTTACCTCGGGAAACGTTATGCTAAAACCCTCTATTAATAGGAAAAGTCCATTTATTGTCGCTCATGCCTTCAAAAGCCTTATTACACGGTTTAAATGGTTTACTAATCTTATTATTGATTTTGAGTTGAAAGTTTTTACATTTTTTTAAAACTAATTATAATTGAATGTTTACCCCGAAAAACGTGGGGCTAAAGCCCTCATTTGACATAAAAAGAGCATTTGTAGTCACTCACGCCTTCAAAATCCTTATTACTCGCTTTCAATGGTTTTATAGTCTCATTATTCATTTCAAGTTGAATTTTTTTATTTTTACTTAAAACAGATTATGATTGAATGTTTACCATGGGAAACGTTAAGCTAAAACCTTCTATTAATAGGAAAAGTCCATTTATTGTCGCTCATACCTTCAAAAGCCTTATTACTCGCTTTAAATGGTTTTATAATCTCATTATTGATTTCAAGTTGAATTTCTTTACATTTTTCGTTAAAACAGATTATAATAGAATGCTTACCTTGGGAAACGTGAAGCTAAAACCCTCTATTGATAAGAAAAGTCCATTTATCGTCACTCATACCTTCGAAAACCCTATTACTCGGTTTAAATGGTTTCATAATTTCATTATTGATTTTAAGTTGAATTTTTTTACATTTTTTAAAACAGATTATAATTGAATGTTTACCTCGAAAAACGTTAAGCCAAAACTCTCTATTCACAAGAAAAGTCCATTTATTATCGCTCTTGCCTTCAAAAGCCTTAGTATTCGCTTCAAAAGGTTTTAGGATTTCATTATTGATTTTAAGTTGAATTTTTTTACATTTTTTTTAAAATTGATTATAATTGAATGTTTACCTCGGGAAACCTGGGGCTAAAGCCTTCATTTGACATAAAAAGAGCATTTATAGTCACTCATGCCTTCAAAATTTTTATTACTCGCTTTCAATGGTTTTATAGTCTCATTATTGATTTTAAGTTTAATTTTTTTACATTTTTAGTTAAAACAGAATATGATTGAATGTTTACCACGGGAAACGTTAAGCTAAAACCCTCTATTAACAGGAAAAGTCCATTTATTGTCGCTCATGCCTTCAAAAGCCTTATTACTCGCTTCAAATTGTTTTATAATCTCATTATTGATTTCAAGTTGAATTGTTTTACATGTTTTGTTAAAACAGATTATAATTGAATGCTTACCTTGAGAAAAGTGAAGCTAAAACCCTCTATTGATAAGAAAAGTCCATTTATCGTCACTCATGCTTTCGAAAGCCTTATTACTCGCTTTAAATGGTTTTATAATCTCATTATCGATTTCAAGTTGAATATTTTTATATTTTTGTTAAAACAGATTATAATTGAACGCTTAACTTGGGAAACGTGAGGCTGAAACACTCTATTGATAAGAAAAGTCCATTTATCGTCACTTATGCCTTCGAAACCCTTATTACTTGCTTTAAATGGTTTCATAATTTCATTATTAATTTTAAGTTGAATTTTTTTACATTTTTTTTAAAACAGATTATAATTGAATGTTTACCTCGGGAAACGTGGGGCTAAAGCCCTTATTTGACATAAAAAGAGCATTTATAGTCACTCATGCCTTCAAAATCCTTATTACTCGCTTTCAATGGTTTTATAGTCTCATTATTGATTTCAAGTGGAATTGTTTTACATCTTTTGTTAAAACAGATTATAATTGAATGTTTACCTCGGGAAACGTTATGCTAAAACCCTCTATTAATAGGAAAAGTCCATTTATTGTCGCTCATGCCTTCAAAAGCCTTATTACACGCTTTAAATGGTTTACTAATCTCATTATTTATTTTGAGTTGAATGTTTTTATATTTTTGTTAAAACAGATTATAATTGAATGCTTAACTTGGGAAACGTGAGGCTGAAACCGTCTATTGATAAAAAAGTCCATTTATCGTCACTTATGCCTTCGAAAGCCTTATTGCTCGCTTTAAATGGTTTCATAATTTCATTATTAATTTTAAGTTGAATTTTTTTACATTTTTTTATAAAACAGATTATAATTGAATGTTTAGCTCGGGAAACGTGGGGCTAAAGCCCTCATTTAACATAAAAAGAGCTTTTATAGTCACTCATGCCATCAAAATCCTTATTACTCGCTTTGAATGGTTTTATAGCCTCATTATTGATTTCAAATGGAATTTTTTTACATCTTTTGTTAAAACAGATTATAATTGAATGTTTACCTCGGGAAACGTTAAGCTAAAACTCTCTATTAATAGGAAAAGTCCATTTATATTAGCTCATGCCTTCAAAAGTCTTATTACATGCTTTAAATGGTTTACTAATCTCATTATTGATTTTGAGTTGAATGTTTTTACATTTTTTTAAAACTAATTATAATTGAATGTTTACCCCGAAAAACGTGGGGCTAAAGCCCTCATTTGACATAAAAAGAGCATTTGTAGTCACTCACGCCTTCAAAATCCTTATTACTCGCTTTCAATGGTTTTATAGTCTCATTATTGATTTCAAGTTGAATTTTTTTATTTTTATTTAAAACAGATTATGATTGAATGTTTACCATGGGAAACGTTAAGCTAAAACCTTCTATTAATAGGAAAAGTCCATTTATTGTCGCTCATGCCTTCAAAAGCCTTATTACTCGCTTTAAATGGTTTTATAATCTCATTATTGATTTCAAGTTGACATTCTTTACATTTTTCGTTAAAACAGATTATAATCGAATGCTTACCTTGGGAAATGTGAAGCTAAAACCCTCTATTGATAAGAAAAGTCCATTTATCGTCACTCATACCTTCGAAAACCTTATTACTCGGTTTAAATGGTTTCATAATTTCATTATTGATTTTAAGTTGAATTTTTTTACATTTTTTTAAAACAGATTATAATTGAATGTTTACCTCAAAAAACGTTAAGCCAAAACCCTCTATTAACAAGAAAAGTCCATTTATTATTGCTCTTGCCTTCAAAAGACTTAGTATTCGCTTTAAAAGGTTTCAGGATTTCATTATTGATTTTAAGTTGAATTTTTTTTATTTCTTTTAAAACTGATTATAATTGAATGTTTACCTCGGGAAACGTGGGGCTAAAGCCTTCATTTGACATAAAAAGAGCATTTATAGTCACTCATGCCTTCAAAATCCTTATTACTCGCTTTCAATGGTTTTATAGTCTCATTATTGATTTCAAGTGGAATTTTTTTACATCTTCTGTTAAAACAGATTATAATTGAATGTTTACCTCGGGAAACGTTAAGCTAAAACCCTCTATTAATAGGAAAAGTTCATTTATTGTCGCTCATGCCTTCAAAAGCCTTATTACACGCTTTAAATGGTTTCCTAATCTCATTATTGATTTTAAGTTAAATTTTTTTACATTTTTTCAAAACTAATTATATTTGAATGTTTACCTCAAAAAACGTGGGGCTAAAGCCCTCATTTGACATAAAAAGAGCATTTGTAGTCACTCACGCCTTCAAAATCCTTATTACTCGCTTTCAATGGTTTTATAGTCTCATTATTCATTTCAAGTTGAATTTTTTTATTTTTAGTTAAAACAGATTATGATTGAATGTTTACCGTGGGAAACGTTAAGCTAAAATCTTCTATTAATAGGAAAAGTCCATTTATTGTCGCTCATGCGTTCAAAAGCCTTATTACTCGCTTTAAATGGTTTTATAATCTCATTATTGATTTCAAGTTGAATTTCTTTACATTTTTCGGTAAAACAGATTATAATAGAATGCTTACCTTGGGAAACGTGAAGCTAAAACCCTCTATTGATAAGAAAAGGCCATTTATCGTCACTCATACCTTCGAAAACCTTATTACTCGGTTTAAATGGTTTCATAATTTCATTATTGATTTTAAGTTGAATTTTTTTACATTTTTTTAAAACAGATTATAATTGAATGTTTACCTCGAAAAACGTTAAGCCAAAACCCTCTATTAACAAGAAAAGTCCATTTATTATCGCTCTTGCCTTCAAAAGCCTTTGTACTCGCTTTAAAAGGTTTTAGGATTTCATTATTGATTTTAAGTTGAATTTTTTTACATTTTTTTTAAAATTGATTATAATTGAATGTTTACCTCGGGAAACCTGGGGCTAAAGCCTTCATTTGACATAAAAAGAGCATTTATAGTCACTCATGCCTTCAAAATTTGTATTACTCGCTTTCAATGGTTTTATAGTCTCATTATTGAATTTAAGTTAATATTTTTACATTTTTAGTTAAAACAGAATATGATTGAATGTTTACCACGGGAAACGTTAAGCTAAAACCCTCTATTAACAGGAAAAGTCCATTTATTGTCGCTCATGCCTTCAAAAGCCTTATTACTCGCTTCAAATTGTTTTATAATCTCATTATTGATTTCAAGTTGAATTTTTTTACATGTTTTGTTAAAACAGATTATAATTGAATGCTTACCTTGAGAAAAGTGAAGCTAAAACCCTCTATTGATAAGAAAAGTCCATTTATCGTCACTCATGCTTTCGAAAGCCTTATTACTCGCTTTAAATGGTTTTATAATCTCATTATCGATTTCAAGTTGAATATTTTTATATTTTTGTTAAAACAGATTATAATTAAACGCTTAACTTGGGAAACGTTAGGCTGAAACCCTCTATTGATAAGAAAAGTCCATTTATCGTCACTTATGCCTTCGAAACCCTTATTTCTTGCTTTAAATGATTTCATAATTTCATTATTAATTTTAAGTTGAATTTGTTTACATTTTTTTTAAAACAGATTATAATTGAATGTTTACCTCGGGAAACGTGGGGCTAAAGCCCTTATTTGACATAAAAAGAGCATTTATAGTCACTCATACCTTCAAAATCCTTATTACTCGCTTTCAATGGTTTTATAGTCTCATTATTGATTTCAAGTGGCATTGTTTTACATCTTTTGTTAAAACAGATTATAATTGAATGTTTACCTCGGGAAACGTTATGCTAAAACCCTCTATTAATAGGAAAAGTCCATTTATTGTCGCTCATGCCTTCAAAAGCCTTATTACACGCTTTAAATGGTTTACTAATCTCATTATTTATTTTGAGTTGAATGTTTTTATATTTTTGTTAAAACAGATTATAATTGAATGCTTAACTTGGGAAACGTGAGGCTGAAACCGTCTATTGATAAAAAAGTCCATTTATCGTCACTTATGCCTTCGAAAGCCTTATTGCTCGCTTTAAATGGTTTCATAATTTCATTATTAATTTTAAGTTGAATTTTTTTACATTTTTTTATAAAACAGATTATAATTGAATGTTTAGCTCGGGAAACGTGGGGCTAAAGCCCTCATTTAACATAAAAAGAGCTTTTATAGTCACTCATGCCATCAAAATCCTTATTACTCGCTTTGAATGGTTTTATAGCCTCATTATTGATTTCAAATGGAATTTTTTTACATCTTTTGTTAAAACAGATTATAATTGAATGTTTACCTCGGGAAACGTTAAGCTAAAACTCTCTATTAATAGGAAAAGTCCATTTATATTAGCTCATGCCTTCAAAAGTCTTATTACATGCTTTAAATGGTTTACTAATCTCATTATTGATTTTGAGTTGAATGTTTTTACATTTTTTTAAAACTAATTATAATTGAATGTTTACCCCGAAAAACGTGGGGCTAAAGCCCTCATTTGACATAAAAAGAGCATTTGTAGTCACTCACGCCTTCAAAATCCTTATTACTCGCTTTCAATGGTTTTATAGTCTCATTATTGATTTCAAGTTGAATTTTTTTATTTTTATTTAAAACAGATTATGATTGAATGTTTACCATGGGAAACGTTAAGCTAAAACCTTCTATTAATAGGAAAAGTCCATTTATTGTCGCTCATGCCTTCAAAAGCCTTATTACTCGCTTTAAATGGTTTTATAATCTCATTATTGATTTCAAGTTGACATTCTTTACATTTTTCGTTAAAACAGATTATAATCGAATGCTTACCTTGGGAAATGTGAAGCTAAAACCCTCTATTGATAAGAAAAGTCCATTTATCGTCACTCATACCTTCGAAAACCTTATTACTCGGTTTAAATGGTTTCATAATTTCATTATTGATTTTAAGTTGAATTTTTTTACATTTTTTTAAAACAGATTATAATTGAATGTTTACCTCAAAAAACGTTAAGCCAAAACCCTCTATTAACAAGAAAAGTCCATTTATTATTGCTCTTGCCTTCAAAAGACTTAGTATTCGCTTTAAAAGGTTTCAGGATTTCATTATTGATTTTAAGTTGAATTTTTTTTATTTCTTTTAAAACTGATTATAATTGAATGTTTACCTCGGGAAACGTGGGGCTAAAGCCTTCATTTGACATAAAAAGAGCATTTATAGTCACTCATGCCTTCAAAATCCTTATTACTCGCTTTCAATGGTTTTATAGTCTCATTATTGATTTCAAGTGGAATTTTTTTACATCTTGTGTTAAAACAGATTATAATTGAATGTTTACCTCGGGAAACGTTAAGCTAAAACCCTCTATTAATAGGAAAAGTTCATTTATTGTCGCTCATGCCTTCAAAAGCCTTATTACACGCTTTAAATGGTTTCCTAATCTCATTATTGATTTTGAGTTAAATTTTTTTACATTTTTTCAAAACTAATTATATTTGAATGTTTACCTCAAAAAACGTGGGGCTAAAGCCCTCATTTGACATAAAAAGAGCATTTGTAGTCACTCACGCCTTCAAAATCCTTATTACTCGCTTTCAATGGTTTTATAGTCTCATTATTCATTTCAAGTTGAATTTTTTTATTTTTGGTTAAAACAGATTATGATTGAATGTTTACCGTGGGAAACGTTAAGCTAAAATCTTCTATTAATAGGAAAAGTCCATTTATTGTCGCTCATGCGTTCAAAAGCCTTATTACTCGCTTTAAATGGTTTTATAATCTCATTATTGATTTCAAGTTGAATTTCTTTACATTTTTCGGTAAAACAGATTATAATAGAATGCTTACCTTGGGAAACGTGAAGCTAAAACCCTCTATTGATAAGAAAAGGCCATTTATCGTCACTCATACCTTCGAAAACCTTATTACTCGGTTTAAATGGTTTCATAATTTCATTATTGATTTTAAGTTGAATTTTTTTACATTTTTTTAAAACAGATTATAATTGAATGTTTACCTCGAAAAACGTTAAGCCAAAACCCTCTATTAACAAGAAAAGTCCATTTATTATCGCTCTTGCCTTCAAAAGCCTTTGTACTCGCTTTAAAAGGTTTTAGGATTTCATTATTGATTTTAAGTTGAATTTTTTTACATTTTTTTTAAAATTGATTATAATTGAATGTTTACCTCGGGAAACCTGGGGCTAAAGCCTTCATTTGACATAAAAAGAGCATTTATAGTCACTCATGCCTTCAAAATTTGTATTACTCACTTTCAATGGTTTTATAGTCTCATTATTGAATTTAAGTTAATATTTTTACATTTTTAGTTAAAACAGAATATGATTGAATGTTTACCACGGGAAACGTTAAGCTAAAACCCTCTATTAACAGGAAAAGTCCATTTATTGTCGCTCATGCCTTCAAAAGCCTTATTACTCGCTTCAAATTGTTTTATAATCTCATTATTGATTTCAAGTTGAATTTTTTTACATGTTTTGTTAAAACAGATTATAATTGAATGCTTACCTTGAGAAAAGTGAAGCTAAAACCCTCTATTGATAAGCAAAGTCCATTTATCGTCACTCATGCTTTCGAAAGCCTTATTACTCGCTTTAAATGGTTTTATAATCTCATTATCGATTTTAAGTTCAATATTTTTATATTTTTGTTAAAACAGATTATAATTAAACGCTTAACTTGGGAAACGTTAGGCTGAAACCCTCTATTCATAAGAAAAGTCCATTTATCGTCACTTATGCCTTCGAAACCCTTATTACTTGCTTTAAATGGTTTCATAATTTCATTATTAATTTTAAGTTGAATTTTTTTACATTTTTTTTAAAACAGATTATAATTGAATGTTTACCTCGGGAAACGTGGGGCTAAAGCCCTTATTTGACATAAAAAGACCATTTATAGTCACTCATGCCTTCAAAATCCTTATTACTCGCTTTCAATGGTTTTATAGTCTCATTATTGATTTCAAGTAGAATTGTTTTACATCTTTTGTTAAAACAGATTATAAATGAATGTTTACCTCGGGAAACGTTATGCTAAAACCCTCTATTAATAGGAAAAGTCCATTTATTGTCGCTCATGCCTTCAAAAGCCTTATTACACGCTTTAAATGTTTTACTAATCTCATTATTGATTTTGAGTTGAATGTTTTTACATTTTTTTAAAACTAATTATAATTGAATGTTTACCCCGAAAAACGTGGGGCTAAAGCCCTCATTTGACATAAAAAGAGCATTTGTAGTCACTCACGCCTTCAAAATCCTTATTACTCGCTTTCAATGGTTTTATAGTCTCATTATTCATTTCAAGTTGAATTTTTTTATTTTTACTTAAAACAGATTATGATTGAATGTTTACCATGGGAAACGTTAAGCTAAAACCTTCTATTAATAGGAAAAGTCCATTTATTGTCGCTCATACCTTCAAAAGCCTTATTACTCGCTTTAAATGGTTTTATAATCTCATTATTGATTTCAAGTTCAATTTCTTTACATTTTTCGTTAAAACAGATTATAATCGAATGCTTACCTTGGGAAACGTGAAGCTAAAACCCTCTATTGATAAGAAAAGTCCATTTATCGTCACTCATACCTTCGAAAACCTTATTACTCGGTTTAAATGGTTTCATAATTTCATTATTGATTTTAAGTTGAATTTTTTTACATTTTTTTAAAACAGATTATAATTGAATGTTTACCTCGAAAAACGTTAAGCCAAAACCCTCTATTAACAAGAAAAGTCCATTTATTATCGCTTTTGCCTTTAAAAGACTTAGTATTCACTTTAAAAGGTTTCAGGATTTCATTATTGATTTTAAGTTGAATTTTTTTACATTTTTTTTAAATGGATTATAATTGAATGTTTACCTTGGGAAACGTGGGGCTAAAGCCTTCATTTGACATAAAAAGAGCATTTATAGTCACTCATGCCTTCAAAATCCTTATTACTCGCTTTCAATGGTTTTATACTCTCATTATTGATTTCAAGTGGAATTTTTTTACATCTTGTGTTAAAACAAATTATAATTGAATGTTTACCTCGAGAAACGTTATGCGAAAACCCTCTATTAATAGGAAAAGTCCATTTATTGTCGCTCATGCCTTCAAAAGCCTTATTACACGCTTTAAATGGTTTCCTAATCTCATTATTGATTTTCAGTTGAATTTTTTTACATTTTTTCAAAACTAATTATATTTGAATTTTTACCCCAAAAAACATGGGGCTAAAGCCCTCATTTGACATAAAAAGAGCATTTGTAGTCACTCACGCCTTCAAAATCCTTATTACTCGCTTTCAATGGTTTTATAGTCTCATTATTGATTTCAAGTTGAATTTTTTTATTTTTAGTTAAAACAGATTATGATTGAATGTTTACCATGGGAAACGTTAAGCCAAAACCCTCTATTAACAAGAAAAGTCCATTTGTTATCGCTCTTGCCTTCAAAAGACTTAGTATTCACTTTAAAAGGTTTCAGGATTTCATTACTGATTTTAAGTTGAATTTTTTTACATTTTTTTTAAATTGATTATAATTGAATGTTTACCTCGGGAAACGTGGGGCTAAAACCTTCATTTGACATAAAAAGAGCATTTATAGTCACTCATGCCTTCAAAATCTTTATTACTCGCTTTCAATGGTTTTATAGTCTCATTGTTGATTTCAAGTTGAATTTTTTAAAATTTTTAGTTAAAACAGAATATGATTGAATGTTTACCACGTGAAACGTTAAGCTAAAACCCTCTATTAATAGGAAAAGTCCATTTATTGTCGCTCATGCCTTCAAAAGCTTTATTACTCGCTTTAAATGGTTTTATAATCTCATTATTGATTTCAAGTTCAATATTTTTACATTTTTGTTAAAACAGATTATAATTGAATGCTTAACTTGGGAAACGTGAGGCTGAAACCCTCTTTTGATAAGAAAAGTCCATTTATCGTCACTTATGCCTTCGAAAGCCTTATTGCTCGCTTTAAATGGTTTCATAATTTCATTATTAATTTTACGTTAAATTTTTTTACATTTTTTTATAAAACAGATTATAATTGAATGTTTAACTCGGGAAACGTGGGGCTAAAGCCCTCATTTAACATAAAAAGAGCATTTATAGTCACTCATGCCATCAAAATCCTTATTACTCGCTTTGAATGGTTTTATAGCCTCATTATTGATTTCAAATGGAATTTTTTTACATCTTTTGTTAAAACAGATTACAATTGAATGTTTACCTCGGGAAACGTTAAGCTAAAACCCTCTATTAATAGGAAAAGTCCATTTATTGTAGCTCATGCCTTCAAAAGCCTTAATACACGCTTTAAATGGTTTCCTAATCTCATTATTGATTTTGAGTTGAATTTTTTTACATTTTCTTAAAACTAATTATAATTGAATGTTTACCTCGAAAAACGTGGGGCTAAAGCCCTCATTTGACATAAAAAGAGCATTTATAGTCACTCATGCCTTCAAAATCCTTATTACTCGCTTTCAATGGTTTTAGAGTCTCATTATTGATTTGAAGTTGAATTTTTTTACATTTTTAGTTGAAACAAATGAAAATTGAATGTTTACCTCGGGAAACGTTAAGCTAAAACCCTCTATGAATAGGAAAAGTCCATTTATTGTCGCTCATGCCTTCAAAAGCCTTATTACTCGTTTTCAATGGTTTTGTAATCTCATTATTGATTTCAAGTTGAATTTTTTTACACTTTTTGTTAAAACAGATTATAATTGAATGTTTACCTTGGGAAACGTTAAACTAAAACCCTCTGTTGATAAGAAAAGTCCATTTATCATCCCTTTTGCCTTCGAAAGCCTTATTACTCGCTTTAAATGGTTTTATAATTTCATTATTAATTTTAAGTTAAATTGTTTTACATTTTTTATAAAACAGATCATAATTGAATGTTTACCTCGGGAAACGTTAAGGTAAAACTCTCTATTAACAGGAAAAGTCCATTTATTATCGCTCATGCCTTCAAAAGCCTTGTTACTCGCTTTAAATGTGTTCATGATCTCATTATTGATTTTAAGTTGAATTTTTTTATATATTTTTCACAACTGATTATAGTTGAATGTTTACCTCGGAAAATACGGGGCTAAAGCCCTCGTTTGACATGAAAAGAGCATTTATAGTCACTCATGCCTTCAAAATCCTTATTACTCGCTTTCAATGGTTTTATAGCCTCATTAATGATTTCAAGTGGAATTTTTTTACATCTTGTGTTAAAACAGATTATAATTGAATGTTTACCTCGGGAAACGTTAAGCTAAAACCCTCTATTAATAGGAAAAGTCCATTTATTGTCGTTCATGCCTTCAAAAGTCTTATTACACGCTTTAAATGATTTCAAGATTTCATTATTGATTTTAAGTTGAATTTTTTTACATATTTTTAAACTGATTATAATTGAATGTTTACCTCGGGAAACGTGGGGCTAAAGCCTTCATGTGCCATAAAAGAGCATTTATAGTCACTCATACCTTCAAAATCCTTATTACTCGCTTTCAATGGTTTTAGAATCTCATTATTGATTTCAAGTTGAATTCTTTTTACATTTTTAGTTAAAAAAAAATACGATTGAATGTTTACCACTGGAAACGTTTAGCTAAAACCCTGTATTAACAGGAAAAGTCCATTTATTGTCGCTCATGCCTTCAAAAGCCTTATTACGCGCTTTAAATGGTTTTATAATCTCATTATTGATTTCAAGTTGAATTTTTTTACATTTTATGTTAAAACAGTTTATAATTGAATGCTTACGTTGGGAAACATGAAGCTAAAACCCTATATTGATAAGGAAAGTCCATTATCGTCACTTATACCTTCGAAAGCCTTATTACTCGCTTTAAATGGTTTCATAATTTCATTATTAATTTTAAGTTGAATTTTTTTACATTTTTTTTAAAACAGATTATAATTGAATGTTTACCTCGAGAAGCGTTAAAACACTTTATTAACAGGAGAAGTCCATTTATTATCGCTCATGCCTTCAAAAGCCTTATTACTCGCTTTAAATGTTTTCATGATCTCATTATTGATTTTAAGTTGAATTTTTTTATATTTTTTTTAAAACTGATTATAGTTGAATGTTTACCTCGGGAAACACGGGGCTAAAGCCTTCATTTGACATAAAAAGAGCATTTATAAACACTCATGCCTTCAAAATCCTTATTACTCACTTTCAAGGGTTTTATAATCTCATTATTGATTTCAAGTTGAATTTTTTTACATTTTTAGTTAAAACAGAATATGATTGAATGTTTACCACGGGAAACGTTAACCTAAAACCCTCTATTAACAGGAAAAGTTCATTTATTGTCGCTCATGCCTTCAAAAACCTGATTACTCTCTTTAAATGGTTTCATAATTTCATTATTAATTTTAAGTTGAATTTTTTTACATTTTTTTTAAAACAGATTATAATTGAATGTTTACCTCGGTAAACGTGGGGCTAAAGCCCTCATTTTACATAAAAAGAGCATTTATAGTCACTCATGCCTTCAAAATCCTTATTACTCGCTTTCAATGGTTTTATAGTCTCATTATTGATTTAAAGTTGAATTGTTTTACATCTTTTGTTAAAACAGATTATAATTGAATGTTTACCTCGGGCAACGTTACGCCAAAACCCTTTATTAATAGGAAAATTCCATTTATTGTCACTCATGCCTTCAAAAGCCTTATTACACTCTTTAAATGGTTTACTAATCTCATTATTGATTTTGAGTTGAATGTTTTTACATTTTTTTAAACTAATAATAATTGAATGTTTACCTCGGAAAACGTGGGGCTAAAGCCCTCATTTGACATAAAAAGAGCATTTATAGTCACTCATGCCTTCAAAATCCTTATTACTTGCTTTCAATGGTTTTATAGCCTCATTATTGATTTCAAGTGGAATTTTTTTACATCTTGTGTTAAAACAGATTATAATTGAATGTTTACCTCGGGAAACGTTAAGCTAAAACCCTCTATTAATAGGAAAAGTCCATTTATTGTCACTCAAGCCTTCAAAAGCCTTATTACACGCTTTAAATGGTTTCAAGATTTCATTATTGATTTTAAGTTGAATTTTTTTACATTTTTTTTAAGCTGATTATAATTGAATGTTTACCTCAGGAAACGTGGGGCTAAAGCCTTCATTTGACATAAAATGAGCATTTATAGTCACTCATGCCTTCAAAATCCTTATTACTCGCTTTCAATGGTTTTATAGTCTCATTATTGATTTCAAGTTGAATTTTTTTAAATTTTTAGTTAAAACAGAATATGATTGAATGTTTACCACGTGAAACGTTCAGCTAAAACCCTCTATTAACAGGAAAAGTCCATTTATTGTCGCTCATGCCTTCAAAAGCCTTATTACTCGCTTTAAATGGTTTTATAATCTCATTATTGATTTCAAGTTGAATTTTTTTACATTTTTTGTTAAAACAGTTTATAATTGAATGCTTACGTTAGGAAACGTGAAGCTAAAACCCTCTATTGATAAGGAAAGTCCATTTATCGTCACTTATGCCTTCGAAAGCCTTATTACTCGCTTTAAATGGTTTCATAATTTCATTATTAATTTTAAGTTGAATTTTTAAACATTTTTTTTAAAACAAATTATAATTGAATGTTTACCTCGGGAAACGTTAAGCTAAAACCCTCTATTAACAGGAAAAGTCCATTTATTATCGCTCATGCCTTCAAAAGCCTTATTACTCGCTTTAAATGTTTTCATGATCTAATGATTGATTTTAAGTTGAATTTTTTTATATTTTTTTTAAAACTGATTATAATTGAATGTTTACCTCGAGAAACATGGTGCTAAAGCCTTCATTTGACATGAAAAGAGCATTTATAGTCGTTCATGCCTTCAAAATCCTTATTACTCGCTTTCAATGGTTTTATAGTCTCATTATTGATTCCAAATGGAATTTTTTTACATCTTTTGTCAAAACAGATAATAATTGAATGTTTGCCTCGAGAAACGTTAAGCTAAAACCCTTTATTAGTAGGAAAAGTCCATTTATTGTCGCTCATACCTTCAAAAGCCTTATTATACGCTTTAAATGGTTTCCTAATCTCATTATTGATTTTGGGTTGAATTTTTTTATATTTTTTTAAACCTAATTATAATTGAAGATTTACCTCGAGAAACGTGAAGCTAAAGCCCTCATTTGACATAAAAAGAGCTTTTATAGTCACTCATGTCTTCAAAATCCTTATTACTCACTTTCAATGGTTTTATAGTCTCATTATTGATTTCAAGTTGAATTTTTTTACATTTTTAGTTGAAACAGATTAAAATTGAATGTTTACCTCGGCAAACGTTAAGCTAAAACCCTCTATTAATAACAAAATTCCATTTATTGTCACTCATGCCTTCAAAAACCTTATTACTCGCTTTAAATGGTTTTATAATCTCATTATTGATTTCAAGTTGAATTTTTTTACATTTTTTGTTAAAAGAGATTATAATTGAATGCTTATCTTGGGAAACGTGACGCTAAAACCCTCTATTGACAAGAAAATTGCATTTACTGTCACTCATGCCTACAAAAGCTTTATTACTCGCTTTAAATGGTTTTATAATCTCATTATTGATTTTAAGTTGAATTTTTTTACATTTTTATTTAAAACAGATTATAATTGAAAGTTTACCTCGAGAAACGTTAAGCTAAAACCCTCTATTAATAGGAAAAGTCTATTTATTGTCGCTCATGCCTTCAAAAGCCTTATTACACGCTTTAAATGGTTTCCTAATCTCATTATTGATTTTAAGTTGAATTTTTTTTTATTTCTTTTAAAACTGATTATAATTGAATGTTTACCTCGGGAAACGTGGGGCTAAAGCCTTCATTTGACATAAAAAAAGCATTTATAGTCACTCATGCCTTCAAAATCCTTATTACTCGGTTTCAATGGTTTTATAGTCTCATTATTGATTTCAAGTGGAATTTTTTTACATCTTGTGTTAAAACATATTATAATTGAATGTTTACCTCGGGAAACGTTAAGCTAAAACCCTCTATTAATAGAAAAAGTTCATTTATTGTCGCTCATGCCTTCAAAAGCCTTATTACACGATTTAAATGGTTTCCTAATCTCATTATTGATTTTGAGTTGAATTTTTTTACATTTTTTCAAAAATAATTATAATTGAATGTTTACCTCGAAAAACGTGAGGCTAAAGCCCCCATTTGACATAAAAAGAGCATTTGTAGTCACTCACGCCTTCAAAATCCTTATTACTCGCTTTCAATGGTTTTATAGTCTCATTATTGATTTCAAGTTGAATTTTTTTATTTTTAGTTAAAACAGATTATGATTGAATGTTTACCATGGGAAACGTTAAGCTAAAACCTTGTATTAATAGGAAAAGTCAGTTTATTGTCGCTAATGCCTTCAAAAGCCTTACTACTCGCTTTAAATGGTTTTATAATCTCATTATTGATTTCAAGTTGAATTTCTTTACATTTTTCGTTAAAACAGATTATAATCGAATGCTTACCTTGGGAAACGTGAAGCTAAAACCCTCTATTGATAGGAAAAGTCCATTTATCGTCACTCATACCTTCGAAAACCTTATTACTCGGTTTAAATGGTTTCATAATTTCATTATTGATTTTAAGTTGAATTTTTTTACATTTTTTTAAAACAAATTATAATTGAATGTTTACCTCGAAAAACGTTAAGCCAAAACTCTCTATTAACAAGAAAAGTCCATTTATTATCGCTCTTGCTTTCAAAAGACTTAGTACTCGCTTTAAAAGGTTTCAGGATTTCATTATTGATTTTAAGTTGAATTTTTTTACATTTTTTTTAAAATTGATTATAATTGAATGTTTACCTCGGGAAACGTGGGGCTAAAGCCTTCATTTGACATAAAAAGAGCATTTATAGTCACTCATGCCTTCAAAATCCTTATTACTCGCTTTCAATGGTTTTATAGTCTCATTATTGATTCTAAGTTTAATTTTTTTACATTTTTAGTTAAAACAGAATATGATTGAATGTTTACCATGGGAAACGTTAAGCTAAAACCCTCTATTAACAGGAAAAGTCCATTTATTGTCGTTCATGCCTTTAAAAGCCTTATTACTCGCTTTAAATGGTTTTATAATCTCATTATTGATTTCAAGTTGAATTTTTTTACATGTTTTGTTAAAACAGATTATAATTGATTGCTTACCTTGAGAAATGTGAAGCTAAAACCCTCTATTGATAAGAAAAGTCCATTTATCATCACTCATGCCTTCGAAAGCCTTATTACTCGCTTTAAATGGTTTTATAATCTCATTATCGATTTCAAGTTGAATATTTTTATATTTTTGTTAAAACAGATTATAATTGAATGCTTAACTTGGGAAACGTGAGGCTGAAACACTCTATTGATAAAAAAAGTCCATTTATCGTCACTTATGCCTTCGAAACCCTTATTAGTTACTTTAAATGGTTTCATAATTTCATTATTAATTTTAAGTTGAATTTTTTTACATTTTTTTTAAAACAGATTATAATTGAATATTTACCTCGGGAAACGTGGGGCTAAAGCCCTCATTTGACATAAAAAGAGCATTTATTGTCACTCGTGCCTTCAAAATCCTTATTACTCGCTTTCAATTGTTTTATAGTCTCATTATTGATTTCAAGTGGAATTGTTTTACATCTTTTGTTAAAACAGATTATAATTGAACGTTTACCTCGGGAAACGTTATGCTAAAACCCTCTATTAATAGGAAAAGTCCATTTATTGTCGCTCATGCCTTCAAAAGCCTTATTACACGCTTTAAATGGTTTACTAATCTCATTATTGATTTTGAGTTGAATGTTTTTACATTTTTTTAAAACTAATTGTAATTCAATGTTTACCTCGAAAAATGTTGGGCTAAAGCCCTCATTTGACATAAAAAGAGCATTTATAGTCACTCACGCCTTCAAAATCCTTATTACTCGCTTTCAATAGTTTTATAGTCTCAATATTGATTTCAAGTTGAATTTTTTTACAGTTTTAGTTAAAACAAAATATGATTAAATGTTTACCACGGGAAACGTTCAACTAAAACCCTCTATTAACAGAAAAAGTCCATTTATTATCGCTCATGCCTTCAAATGCCTTATTACTTGCTTTAAATGGTTTTATAATCTCATTATTGATTTCAAGTTGAATTTGTTTTTGCATTTTTTGTTAAAACAGATTATAATTGAATGCTTACCTTGGGAAACGTGAAGCTAAAACCCTCTATTGATAAGAAAAGTCCATTTATCGTCACTCGTGCCTTCGAAAACCTTATTACTCGCTTTAAATGGTTTCATAATTTCATTCTTGATTTTAAGTTGAATTTTTTTACATTTTTTTTAAAACAGATTATAATTGAACGTTCACCTTGAAAAACGTTAAGCTAAAACCCTCTATTCACAAGAAAAAGTCCATTTATTATCGCTCATGCCTTCAAAAGCCTTATTACTCGCTCTAAATGGTTTCAAGATTTCATTATTGATTTTAAGTTGAATTTTTTTACATTTTTTTAAAAAATTGATTATAGTTGAATGTTTACCTCGGGAAACGTGGGGCTAAAGCCTTCATTTGACATAAAAAGAGCATTTATAGTCACTCATGCCTTCAAATACCTTATAACTCGCTTTCAATGCTTTTATAGTCTCATTATTGATTTCAAGTTTAATTTTTTTACATTTTTAGTTAAAACAGAATATGATTAAATGTTTACCACGGGAAACGTTAAGCTAAAAACCTCTATTTACAAGAAAAGTCCATTTATTGTCACTCATGCCTTCAAAAGCCTTATTACTCGCTTTAAATGGTTTTGTAATCTCATTATTGATTTCAAGTTGAAGATTTTTACATTTTTTTTAAAACTGATTATAATTGAATGCTTAACTTGGGAAACGTGAGGCTGAAACCCTCTATTGATAAGAAAAGTCCATTTATCGTCACTTATGCCTTCGAAAGCCTTATAACTTGCTTTAAATGGTTTCATAATTTCATTATTAATTTTAAGTTGAATTTTTTTACATTTTTTAAAAACAGATTATAATTGAATGTTTTCCTCGGGAAACGTGGGGCTAAAGCTCTCATTTGACATAAAAAGAGCATTTATTGTCACTCATACCTTCAAAATCCTTATTACTCGCTTTCAATGGTTTTATAGTCTAATTATTGATTTCAAGTGGAATTGTTTTACATCTTTTGTTAAAACAGATTAAAATTGAATGTTTACGTCGAGAAACGTTAAGGTAAAACCCTGTATTAAAAGGAAAAGTCCATTTATTGTCGCTCATACCTTCAAAAGCCTTATTACATGCTTTAAATGGTTTACTAATCTCATTATTGATTTTGAGTTGAATGTTTTTACATTTTTTTTAGAACTACTTATAATTGAATGTTTTCCTCAGGAAACATGGGGCTAAAGCCCTCATTTGACATAAAAAGAGCATTTATAGTCACTCATGCCTTCAAAATCCTTATTGCTCGCTTTCAATGGTTTGATAGTCTCATTATTGATTTCAAGTTGAATTTTTTTATAGTTTTAGTTAAAACAGAATATGATTGAATGTTTACCACGGGAAACGTTCAGCTAAAACCCTCTATTAAAAGGAAAAGTTCATTTATTGTCGCTCATGCCTTCAAATGCCCTATTACTCGCTTTAAATGGTTTTATAATCTCATTATTGATTTCAAGTTGAATTTTTTTACATTTTTTGTTAAAACAGATTATAATTGAATGCGTACCTTGGGAAACGTGAAGCTAAAACCCTCTATTGATAAGAAAAGTCCATTTATCGTCACTTATGTCTTCGAAAGCCTTATTACTCGCTTTAAATGGTTTCATAATTTCATTATTAATTTTAAGTTGAATTTTTTTACAGTTTTTTTTTAAAACAGAATATAATTGAACGTTTGCCTCGGGAAACGTTAAGCCAAAACCCTCTATTAACAGGAAAAGTCCATTTATTATCGCTCATGCCTTCAAAAGCCTTATTACTCGCTTTAAATGTTTTCATGATCTCACTATTGATTTTAAGTTGAATTTTTTTATATTTTTTTTAAAACTGATTATAATTGATTCTTTAGCTCGGGAAACCTGGGGCTAAAGCCTTCATTGGACATAAAAAGAGCATGTATAGTCACTCGTGCCTTCAAAATCCTTATTACTCGCTTTCAATGGTTTTATAGTCTCATTATTGATTTCAAGTTTAATTTTTTTACATTTTTAGTTCAAACAGAATATGATTGAAAGTTTACCACGGGAAACGTTAAGCTAAAACCCTCTATTTACAGGAAAAGTCCAGTTATTGTCTCTCATGCCGTCAAAAGCCTTATTACTCGCTCTAAATGGTTTTGTAATCTCATTATTGATTTCAAGTTGAATATTTTTACATTTTTTTTTAAAACAGATTATAATTGAATGCTTAACTTGGGAAACGTGAGGCTGAAACCCTCTATTGATAAGAAAAGTCCATTTATCATCACTTATGCCTTCGAAAGCCTTATTACTCGCTTTAAATGGTTTCATAATTTCATTATTAATTTTAAGTTGAATTTTTTTACACTTTTTTAAAAACAGATTATAATTGAATGTTTACCTCGGGAAACGTGGGGTTAAAGCCTTCATTTGACATAAAAAGAGCATTTATAGTCACTCATGCCTTCAAAATCCTTATTACTCGCTTTCAGTGGTTTTATAGTCTCATTATTGATTTCAAGTGGAATTTTTTTACATCTTGTGTTAAAACAGATTATAATTGAATGTTTACCTCGAGAAACGTTAAGCTAAAACCCTCTATTAATAGGAAAAGTCCATTTATTGTCGCTCATGCCTTCAAAAGCCTTATTACACGCTTTAAATGGTTTGCTAATCTCATTATTGAGTTTGAGTTGAATTTTTTTTTATTTTTTCAAAACTAATTATAATTGAATGTTTACCTCGAAAAACGTGAGGCTAAAGCCCTCATTTGACATAAAAAGAGCATTTGTAGTCACTCACGCCTTCAAAATCCTTATTACTCGCTTTCAATGGTTTTATAGTCTCATTATTGATTTCAAGTTGAATTTTTTTATTTTTAGTTAAAACAGATTATGATTCAATGTTTACCATGGGAAACGTTAAGCTAAAACCTTCTATTAATAGGAAAAGTCCATTTATTGTCGCTCATGCCTTCAAAAGCCTTATTACTCGCTTTAAATGGTTTTATAATCTTATTATTGATTTCAAGTTGAATTTCTTTACATTTTTCGTTAAAACAGATTATAATCGAATGCTTACCTTGGGAAACGTGAAGCTAAAACCCTCAATTGATAAGAAAAGTCCATTTATCGTCACTCATAGCTTCGAAAACCTTATTACTATGTTTAAATGGTTTCATAATTTCATTATTGATTTTAAGTTGAATTTTTTTGCATTTTTTTAAAACAGATTATAATTGAATGTTTACCTCGAAAAACGTTAAGCCAAAACCCTCTATTAACAAGAAAAGTCTATTTATTATCGCTCTTGCCTTCAAAAGCCTTAGTACTCGCTTTAAAAGGTTTCAGGATTTCATTATTGATTTTAAGTTAAATTTTTTTACATTTTTTTTAAAATTGATTATAATTGAATGTTTACCTTGGGAAACGTGGGGCTAAAGCCTTCATTTGACATAAAAAGAGCATTTATAGTCACTCATGCCTTCAAAATCCTTATTACTCGCTTTCAATGGTTTTATAGTCTCATTATTGATTTTAAGTTTAATTTTTTTACATTTTTAGTTAAAACAGAATATGATTGAATGTTTACCACGGGAAACGTTAAGCTAAAACCCTCTATTAACAGGAAAAGTCCATTTATTGTCGCTCATGCCTTCAAAAGCCTTATTACTTGCTTTAAATGGTTTTATAATCTCATTATTGATTTCAAGTTTAATTTTTTTACATGTTTTGTTAAAACAGATTATAATTGAATGCTTACCTTGAGAAACGTGAAGCTAAAACCGTCTATTGATAAGAAAAGTCCATTTATCATCACTCTTGCCTTCGAAAGCCATATTACTCGTTTTAAATGGTTTTATAGTCTCATTATCGATTTCAAGTTGAATATTTTTATATTTTTGTTAAAACAGATTATAATTGAATGCTTAACTTGGGAAACGTGAGGCTGAAACCCTCTATTGATAAGAAAAGTCCATTTCTCGTCACTTATGCCTTCGAAACCCTTATTACTTGCTTTAAATGGTTTCATAATTTCATTATTAATTTTAAGTTGAATTTTTTTACATTTTTTTAAAACAGATTATAATTGAATGTTTACCTCGGGAAACGTGGGGCTAAAGCCATCATTTCACATAAAAAGAGCATTTATACTCACTCATGCCTTCAAAATCCTTATTACTCGCTTTCAATCGTTTTAGAGTCTCATTATTGATTTCAAGTGGAATTGTTTTGCATCTTTTGTTAAAACAGATTATAATTGAATGTTTACCTCAGGAAACGTTAAGCTAAAACCCTCTATTAATAGGAAAAGTCCATTTATTGTCGCTCATGCCTTCAAAAGCCTTATTACACGCTATAAATGGTTTACTAATCTCATTATTGATTTTGAGTTGAATGTTTTTACATTTTTTTAAAACTAATTGTAATTGAATGTTTACCTCGAAAAACATGGGGCTAAAGCCCTCATGTGACATAAAAAGAGCATTTATAGTCACTCACGCCTTCAAAATCCTTATTACTCGCTTTCAATGGTTTTATAGTCTCATTATTGATTTCAAGTTGAATTTTTTTACAGTTTTAGTTAAAACAGAATATGATAGAATGTTTACCACGGGAAACGTTCAACTAAAACCCTCTATTAACAGAAAAAGTCCATTTATTATTGCTCATGCCTTCAAATGCCTTATTACTTGCTTTAAATGGTTTTATAATCTCATTATTGATTTCAAGTTGAATTTGTTTTTGCATTTTTTGTTAAAACAGATTATAATTGAATGCTTACCTTGGGAAACGTGAAGCTAAAACCCTCTATTGGTAAGAAAAGTCCATTTATCGTCACTCGAGCCTTCAAAAACCTTATTACTCGCTTGAAATGGTTTCATAATTTCATTATTGATTTTCAGTTGAATTTTTTTACATTTTTTTTAAAACAGATTATAATTGAATGTTCACCTTGAAAAACGTTAAGCTAAAACCCTCTATTCACAAGAAAAGTCCATTTATTATCGCTCATGCCTTCAAAAGCCTTATTACTCGCTTTAAATGATTTCAGGATTTAATTATTGATTTTAAGTTGAATTTTTTTACATTTTTTTAAAAATTGATTATAGTTGAATGTTTACCTCGGGAAACGTGGGGCTAAAGCCTTCATTTGACATAAAAAGAGCATTTATAGTCTCTCATGCCTTTAAAATCCTTATTACTCGCTTTCAATGGTTTTATAGTCTCATTATTGATTTCAAGTTTAATTTTTTTACATTTTTAGTTAAAACAGAATATGATTGAAAGTTTACCATGGGAAACGTTAAGCTACAAACCTCTATTTACAGGAAAAGTCCATTTATTGTCACTCATGCCTTCAAAAGCTTTATTACTCGTTTTCAATTGTTTTGTAATCTCATTATTGATTTCAAGTTGAATATTTTTATATTTTTTTTTTAAAAAATTATAATTGAATGCTTAACCGGGGAAACGTGAGGCTGAAACCCTCTATTGATAAGAAAAGTCCATTTATCGTCACTTATGCCTTCGAAAGCCTTATTACTCGCTTTAAATGGTTTCATAATTTCATTATTAATTTTAAGTTGAATTTTTTTACATTTTTTTAAAGAGAGATTATAATTGAATGTTTAGCTCGGGAAACGTGGGGCTAAAGCCCTCATTTGACATAAAAAGAGCATTTATAGTCACTCATACCTTCAAAATCCTTATTACTCGCTTTCAATGGTTTTATAGTCTCATTATTGATTTCAAGTGGAATTGTTTTACATCTTTTGTTAAAACAAATTATAATTGAATGTTTACCTCGTGAAACGTTAAGCTAAAACCCTCTATTAAGAGGAAAAGTCCATTTATTGTCGCTCATGCCTTCAAAAGCCTTATTACATGCTTTAAATGGTTTACTAATCTCATTATTGATTTTGAGTTGAATGTTTTTTTATTTTTTTTAAAACTACTTATAATTGAATGTTTTCCTCGGGAAACATGGGGCTAAAGCCCTCATTTGACATAAAAAGAGCATTTATAGTCACTCATGCCTTCAAAATCCTTTTTGCTCGTTTTCAATGGTTTGATAGTCTCATTATTGATTTCAAGTTGAATTTTTTTACAGTTTTAGTTAAAACAGAATATGATTGAATGTTTACCACGGGAAACGTTCAGCTAAAACCCTCTATTAAAAGGAAAAGTCCATTTATTGTCGCTCATGCCTTCAAATGCCTTATTACTCGCTTTAAATGGTTTTATAATCTCATTATTGATTTCAAGTTGAATTTTTTTACATTTTTTGTTAAAACAGATTATAATTGAATGCGTACCTTGGGAAACGTGAAGCTAAAACCCTCTATTGATAAGAAAAGACCAGTTATCGTCACTTATGCCTTCGAAAGCCTTATTACTCGCTTTAAATGGTTTCATAATTTCATTATTAATTTCAAGTTGAATTTTCTTACAGTTTTTTTTAAAATAGAATATAATTGAACGTTTGCCTCGGGAAACGTTAAGCCAAAACCCCCTATTAACAGGAAAAGTCCATTTATTATCGCTCATGCCTTCAAAAGCCTTATTACTCGCTTTAAATGTTTTCATGATCTCATTATTGATTTTAAGTTGAATTTTTTTATATTTTTTTTAAAACTGATTATAATTGAATGTTTAGCTCGGGAAACGTGGGGCTAAAGCCTTCATTTGACATAAAAAAAGCATTTATAGTCACTCATGCCTTCAAAATCCTTATTACTCGCTTTCAATGGTTTGATAGTCTCATTATTGATTTCAAGTTTAATTTTTTTACTTTTTTACTTAAAACAGAATATGATTGAAAGTTTACCACGGGAAACGTTAAGCTAAAAACCTCTATTTACAGGAAAAGTCCATTTATTGTCACTCATGCCTTCGAAAGCCTTATTACTCGCTTTAAATGGTTTTGTAATCTCATTAGTGATTTCAAGTTGAATATTTTTACATTTTTTAAAAAAAGATTATAATTGAATGCTTAACTTGGGAAACGTGAGGCTGAAACCCTCTATTGATAAGAAAAGTCCATTTATCGTCACTTATGCCTTCGAAAGCCTTATTACTCGCTTTAAATGGTTTCATAATTTCATTATTAATTTTAAGTTGAATTTTTTTACATTTTTTTAAAAACAGATTATAATTGAATGTTTACCTAGGGAAACGTGGGGCTAAAGCCCTCATTTGACATAAAAAGAGCATTTATAGTCACTCATGCCTTCAAAATCCTTATTTCTCGCTTTCAGTGATTTTATAGTCTCATTATTGATTTCAAGTGGAATTGTTTTACATCTTTTGTTAAAACAGATTATAATTGAATGTTTACCTCGAGAAAGGTTAAGCTAAAACCCTCTATTAAGAGAAAATGTCCATTTATTGTCGGTCATGCCTTCAAAAGCCTTATTACATGCTTTAAATGGTTTACTAATCTTATTATTGATTTTGAGTTGAATGTTTTTACATTTTTCTTAAAACTACTTATAATTGAATGTTTTTCTCGGGAAACGTGGGGCTAAAGCCCTCATTTGACATAAAAAGAGCATTTATAGTCACTCATGCCTTCAAAATCCTTATTGCTCGCTTTCAATGGTTTGATAGTCTCACTTTTGATTCCAAGTTGAATTTTTTTACAGTTTTAGCTAAAACAGAATATGATTGAATGTTTACGACGGGAAACGTTCAGCTAAAACTCACTATTAACAGGAAAAGTCCATTTATTGTCGCTCATGCCTTCAAATGCCTTATTACTCGCTTTAAATGGTTTTATAATCTCATTATTGATTTCAAGTTGAATGTTTTTACATTTTTTGTTAAAACAGATTATAATTGAATGCGTACCTTGGGAAACGTGAAGCTAAAACCCTCTATTGATAAGAAAAGTCCATTTATCGTCACTTATGCCTTCGAAAGCCTTATTACTCGCTTTAAATGGTTTCATAATTTCATTATTAATTTTAAGTTGAATTTTTTTACAGTTTTTTTTAAAACAGAATATAATTGAACGTTTGCCTCGGGAAACGTTAAGCCAAAACCCCCTATTAACAGGAAAAGTCCATTTATTATTGCTCATGCCTTCAAAAGCTTTATTACTCGCTTTAAATGTTTTCATGATCTCATTATTGATTTTAAGTTGAATTTTTTTATAATTTTTTTAAAACTGATTATAATTGAATGTTTAGCTCGGGAAACATGGGGCTAAAGCCTTCATTTGACATAAAAAGAGCATTTATAGTCACTCATGCTTTCAAAATCCTTATTACTCGCTTTCAATGGTTTTATAGTCTCATTATTGAGTTCAAATGGAATTTTTTTACATCTTTTGTTAAAACAGATTATAATTGAATGTTTACCTCGAGAAACGTTAAGCTAAAGCCCTCTATTAATAGGAAAAATCCATTTATTGTCGCTCATGCCTTCAAAAGCTTTATTACACGCTTTAAATGGTTTCCTAATCTCATTATTGATTTTGGGTTGAATTTTTTTACATTTTTTTAAAACTAATTATAATTGAATATTTACTTCGGGAAACGTGGGGCTAAAGCCCTCATTTGACATAAAAAGAGCATTTATAGTCACTCATGCCTTCAAAATCCTTATTACTCGCTTTCAATGGTTTGATAGTCTCATTATTGATTTCAAGTTGAATTTTTTTACATTTTTAGTTAAAACAGAATATGATTGAATGTTTACCATGGGAAACGTTCAGCTAAAACCCTCTATTAACAGGAAAAGTCCATTTATTGTCGTTCATGCCTTCAAAAGCCTTATTACTCGCTTTAAATGGTTTTATAATCTCATTATTGATTGAAAGTTGAATTTTTTAACATTTTTAGTTAAAACAGATTATAATTGAACGCTTACCTTGGGAAACGTGAAGCTAAAACCCTCTATTGATAAGAAAAGTCCATTTATCATAACTCATGCCTTCGAAAGCCTTATTGCTCGCTTTAAATGGTTTCATTATTTCATTATTGATTTTAAGTTGAATATTTTTACATTTTTGTTAAAACAGATTATAATTGAATGCTTAACTTGGGAAACGTGAAGCTGAAACCCTCTATTGATAAGAAAAGTCCATCTATCGTCACTTATGCCTTCGAAAGCCTTATTGCTCGCTTTAAATGGTTTCATAATTTCATTATTAATTTTAAGGTTAATTTTTTTGCATTTTTTTTAAAACAGATTTTAATTGAATGCTTACCTCAGGAAACGTGGGGCTAAAGCCCTCATTTGATAAGAAAAGTCCATTTATCGTCACTCATCCCTTCGAAATCCTTATTACTCGCTTTAAATGGTTTTATAATCTCATTATTGATTTCAGGTTGAATTTTTTTACATTTTTTTAAAAACAGATTATAATTGAATGTTTCCCTCGGGAAACGTGGGGCTAAAGCCCTCATTTGACATAAAAAGAGCATTTATTGTCACTCATACCTTCAAAATCCTTATTACTCGCTTTCAATGGTTTTATAGTCTAATTATTGATTTCAAGTGGAATTGTTTTACATCTTTTGTTAAAACAGATTAAAATTGAATGTTTACATCGAGAAACGTTAAGGTAAAACCCTGTATTAAAAGGAAAAGTCCATTTATTGTCGCTCATACCTTCAAAAGCCTTATTACATGCTTTAAATGGTTTACTAATCTCATTATTGATTTTGAGTTGAATGTTTTTACATTTTTTTTAGAACTACTTATAATTGAATGTTTTCCTCAGGAAACATGGGGCTAAAGCCCTCATTTGACATAAAAAGAGCATTTATAGTCACTCATGCCTTCAAAATCCTTATTGCTCGCTTTCAATGGTTTGATAGTCTCATTATTGATTTCAAGTTGAATTTTTTTATAGTTTTAGTTAAAACAGAATATGATTGAATGTTTACCACGGGAAACGTTCAGCTAAAACCCTCTATTAAAAGGAAAAGTTCATTTATTGTCGCTCATGCCTTCAAATGCCCTATTACTCGCTTTAAATGGTTTTATAATCTCATTATTGATTTCAAGTTGAATTTTTTTACATTTTTTGTTAAAACAGATTATAATTGAATGCGTACCTTGGGAAACGTGAAGCTAAAACCCTCTATTGATAAGAAAAGTCCATTTATCATCACTTATGTCTTCGAAAGCCTTATTACTCGCTTTAAATGGTTTCATAATTTCATTATTAATTTTAAGTTGAATTTTTTTACAGTTTTTTTTTAAAACAGAATATAATTGAACGTTTGCCTCGGGAAACGTTAAGCCAAAACCCTCTATTAACAGGAAAAGTCCATTTATTATCGCTCATGCCTTCAAAAGCCTTATTACTCGCTTTAAATGTTTTCATGATCTCACTATTGATTTTAAGTTCAATTTTTTAAAATTTTTTTTAAAACTGATTATAATTGATTCTTTAGCTCGGGAAACCTGGGGCTAAAGCCTTCATTTGACATAAAAAGAGCATTTATAGTCACTCGTGCCTTCAAAATCCTTATTACTCGCTTTCAATGGTTTTATAGTCTCATTATTTATTTCAAGTTTAATTTTTTTACATTTTGAGTTCAAACAGAATATGATTGAAAGTTTACCACGGGAAACGTTAAGCTAAAACCCTCTATTTACAGGAAAAGTCCAGTTATTGTCACTCATGCCGTCAAAAGCCTTATTACTCGCTCTAAATGGTTTTGTAATCTCATTATTGATTTCAAGTTGAATATTTTTACATTTTTTTTAAAACAGATTATAATTGAATGCTTAACTTGGGAAACGTGAGGCTAAAACCCTCTATTGATAAGAAAAGTCCATTTATCGTCACTTATGCCTTCGAAAGCCTTATTACTCGCTTTAAATGGTTTCATAATTTCATTATTAATTTTAAGTTGAATTTTTTTACACTTTTTTAAAAACAGATTATAATTGAATGTTTACCCCGGGAAACGTGGGGTTAAAGCCTTCATTTGACATAAAAAAAGCATTTATAGTCACTCATGCCTTCAAAATCCTTATTACTCGCTTTCAGTGGTTTTATAGTCTCATTATTGATTTCAAGTGGAATTTTTTTACATCTTGTGTTAAAACAGATTATAATTGAATGTTTACCTCGGGAAACGTTAAGCTAAAACCCTCTATTAATAGGAAAAGTCCATTTATTGTCGCTCATGCCTTCAAAAGCCTTATTACACGCTTTAAATGGTTTCCTAATCTCATTATTGAGTTTGAGTTGAATTTTTTTTTATTTTTTCAAAACTAATTATAATTGAATGTTTACCTCGAAAAACGTGAGGCTAAAGCCCTCATTTGACATAAAAAGAGCATTTGTAGTCACTCACGCCTTCAAAATCCTTATTACTCGCTTTCAATGGTTTTATAGTCTCATTATTGATTTCAAGTTGATTTTTTTTATTTTTAGTTAAAACAGATTATGATTGAATGTTTACCATGGGAAACGTTAAGCTAAAACCTTCTATTAATAGGAAAAGTCCATTTATTGTCGCTCATGCCTTCAAAAGCCTTATTACTCGCTTTAAATGGTTTTATAATCTTATTATTGATTTCAAGTTGAATTTCCTTACATTTTTCGTTAAAACAGATTATAATCGAATGCTTACCTTGGGAAACGTGAAGCTAAAACCCTCTATTGATAAGAAAAGTCCATTTATCATCACTCATAGCTTCGAAAACCTTATTACTATGTTTAAATGGTTTCATAATTTCATTATTGATTTTAAGTTGAATTTTTTTACATTTTTTTAAAACAGATTATAATTGAATGTTTACCTCGAAAAACGTTAAGCCAAAACCCTCTATTAACAAGAAAAGTCTATTTATTATCGCTCTTGCCTTTAAAAGCGTTAGTACTCGCTTTAAAAGGTTTCAGGATTTCCTTATTGATTTTAAGTTGAATTTTTTTACATTTTTTTTAAAATTGATTATAATTGAATGTTTACCTTGGGAAACGTGGGGCTAAAGCCTTCATTTGACATAAAAAGAGCATTTATAGTCACTCATGCCTTCAAAATCCTTATTACTCGCTTTCAATGGTTTTATAGTCTCATTATTGATTTTAAGTTTAATTTTTTTACATTTTTAGTTAAAACAGAATATGATTGAATGTTTACCACGGGAAACGTTAAGTTAAAACCCTCTATTAACAGGAAAAGTCCATTTATTGTCGCTCATGCCTTCAAAAGCCTTATTACTTGCTTTAAATGGTTTTATAATCTCATTATTGATTTCAAGTTGAATTTTTTTACATGTTTTGTTAAAACAAATTATAATTGAATGCTTACCTTGAGAAACGTGAAGCTAAAACCGTCTATTGATAAGAAAAGTCCATTTATCATCACTCTTGCCTTCGAAAGCCTTATTACTCGTTTTAAATGGTTTTATAATCTCATTATCGATTTCAAGTTGAATATTTTTATATTTTTGTTAAAACAGATTATAATTGAATGCTTAACTTGGGAAACGTGAGGCTGAAACCCTCTATTGATAAGAAAAGTCCATTTATCGTCACTTATGCCTTCGAAACCCTTATTACTTGCTTTAAATGGTTTCATAATTTCATTATTAATTTTAAGTTGAATTTTTTTACATTTTTTTTAAAACAGATTATAATTGAATGTTTACCTCGGGAAACGTGGGGCTAAAGCCATCATTTCACATAAAAAGAGCATTTATACTCACTCATGCCTTCAAAATCCTTATTACTCGCTTTCAATCGTTTTAGAGTCTCATTATTGATTTCAAGTGGAATTGTTTTGCATCTTTTGTTAAAACAGATTATAATTGAATGTTTACCTCAGGAAACGTTAAGCTAAAACCCTCTATTAATAGGAAAAGTCCATTTATTGTCGCTCATGCCTTCAAAAGCCTTATTACACGCTATAAATGGTTTACTAATCTCATTCTTGATTTTGAGTTGAATGTTTTTACATTTTTTTAAAACTAATTGTAATTGAATGTTTACCTCGAAAAACATAGGGCTAAAGCCCTCATGTGACATAAAAAGAGCATTTATAGTCACTCACGCCTTCAAAATCCTTATTACTCGCTTTCAATGGTTTTATAGTCTCATTATTGATTTCAAGTTGAATTTTTTTACAGTTTTAGTTAAAACAGAATATGATAGAATGTTTACCACGGGAAACGTTCAACTAAAACCCTCTATTAACAGAAAAAGTCCATTTATTATTGCTCATGCCTTCAAATGCCTTATTACTTGCTTTAAATGGTTTTATAATCTCATTATTGATTTCAAGTTGAATTTGTTTTTGCATTTTTTGTTAAAACAGATTATAATTGAATGCTTACCTTGGGAAACGTGAAGCTAAAACCCTCTATTGGTAAGAAAAGTCCATTTATCGTCACTCGAGCCTTCAAAAACCTTATTACTCGCTTTAAATGGTTTCATAATTTCATTATTGATTTTCAGTTGAATTTTTTTACATTTTTATTAAAACAGATTATAATTGAATGTTCACCTTGAAAAACGTTAAGCTAAAACCCTCTATTCACAAGAAAAGTCCATTTATTATCGCTCATGCCTTCAAAAGCCTTATTACTCGCTTTAAATGATTTCAGGATTTAATTATTGATTTTAAGTTGAATTTTTTTATATTTTTTTAAAAATTGATTATAGTTGAATGTTTACCTCGGGAAACGTGGGGCTAAAGCCTTCATTTGACATAAAAAGAGTATTTATAGTCACTCATGCCTTTAAAATCCTTATTACTCGCTTTCAATGGTTTTATAGTCTCATTATTGATTTCAAGTTTAATTTTTTTACATTTTTAGTTAAAACAGAATATGATTGAAAGTTTACCACGGGAAACGTTAAGCTAAAAACCTCTATTTACAGGAAAAGTCCATTTATTGTCACTCATGCCTTCAAAAGCTTTATTACTCGCTTTAAATTGTTTTGTAATCTCATTATTGATTTCAAGTTGAATATTTTTACATTTTTTAAAAAAAAATTATAATTGAATGCTTAACTGGGGAAACGTGAGGCTGAAACCCTCTATTGATAAGAAAAGTCCATTTATCGTCACTTATGCCTTCGAAAGCCTTATTACTCGCTTTAAATGGTTTCATAATTTCATTATTAATTTTAAGTTGAATTTTTTTACATTTTTTTAAAAACAGATTATAATTGAATGTTTACCTCGGGAAACGTGGGGCTAAAGCCCTCATTTGACATAAAAAGAGCATTTATAGTCACTCATACCATCAAAATCCTTATTACTCGCTTTCAATGGTTTTATAGTCTCATTATTGATTTCAAGTGGAATTGTTTTACATCTTTTGTTAAAACAGATTATAATTGAATGTTTACCTCGTGAAACGTTAAGCTAAAACCCTCTATTAAGAGGAAAAGTCCATTTATTGTCGCTCATGCCTTCAAAAGCCTTATTACATGCTTTAAATGGTTTACTAATCTCATTATTGATTTTGAGTTGAATGTTTTTTCATTTTTTTTAAAACTACTTATAATTGAATGTTTTCCTCGGGAAACATGGGGCTAAAGCCCTCATTTGACATAAAAAGAGCATTTATAGTCACTCATGCCTTCAAAATCCTTATTGCTCGCTTTCAATGGTTTGATAGTCTCATTATTGATTTCAAGTTGAATTTTTTTACTGTTTTAGTTAAAACAGAATATGATTGAATGTTTACCACGAGAAACGTTCAGCTAAAACCCTTTATTAAAAGGAAAAGTCCATTTATTGTCGCTCATGCCTTCAAATGCCTGATTACTCGCTTTAAATGGTTTTATACTCTCATTATTGATTTCAAGTTGAATTTTTTTATATTTTTTGTTAAAACAGATTATAATTGAATACGTACCTTGGGAAACGTGAAGCTAAAACCCTCTATTGATAAGAAAAGTCCATTTATCGTCACTTATGCCTTCGAAAGCCTTATTACTCGCTTTAAATGGTTTCATAATTTCATTATTAATTTCAAGTTGAATTTTTTTACAGTTTTTTTTAAAATAGAATATAATTGAACGTTTGCCACGGGAAACGTTAAGCCAAAACCCCCTATTAACAGGAAAAGTCCATTAATTATCGCTCATGCCTTCAAAAGCCTTATTACTCGCTTTAAATGTTTTCATGATCTCATTATTGATTTTAAGTTGAATTTTTTTTATATTTTTTTTAAAACTGATTATAATTGAATGTTTAGTTAGGGAAACGTGGGGCTAAAGCCTTCATTTGACATAAAAAGAGCATTTATAGTCACTCACGCCTTCAAAATCCTTATTACTCGCTTTCAATGGTTTTATAATCTCATTATTGATTTCAAGTTGAATTTTTTTATAGTTTTAGTTAAAACAGAATATGATTGAATGTTGACCACGGGGAACGTTCAACTAAAACCCTCTATTAACAGAAAAAGTCCATTTATTATTGCTCAAGCCTTCAAATGCCTTATTACTTGCTTTAAATGGTTTTATAATCTCATTATTGATTTCAAGTTGAATTTTTTTTGCATTTTTTGTTAAAACAGATTATAATTGAATGCTTACCTTGGGAAACGTGAAGCTAAAACCCTCTATTGGTAAGAAAAGTCCATTGATTGTCACTCATGCCTTCGAAAACCTTATTACTCGCTTTAAATGGTTTCATAATTTCATTCTTGATTTTAAGTTGAATTTTTTTACATTTTTTTTAAAACAGATTATAATTGAATGTTCACCTTGAAAAACGTTAAGCTAAAACCCTCTATTCACAAGAAAAGTCCATTTATTATCGCTCATACCTTCAAAAACCTTATTACTCGCTTTAAATGGTTTCAGGATTTCATTATTGATTTTAAGTTGAATTTTTTTACATTTTTTTTAAAATTGATTATAGTTGAATGTTTACCTCGGTAAACGTGGGGCTAAAGCCTTCATTTGACATAAAAAGAGCTTTTATAGTCACTCATGCCTTTAAAATCCTTATTACTCGCTTTCAATGGTTTTATAGTCTCATTATTGATTTCAAGTTTAATTTTTTTACATTTTTAGTTAAAACAGAATATGATTGAAAGTTTACCACGGGAAACGTTAAGCTAAAAACCTCTATTTACAGAAAAAGTCCATTTATTGTCACTCATGCCTTCAAAAGCCTTATTACTCGCTTTAAATGGTTTTGTAATCTCATTATTGATTTCAAGTTGAATATTTTTACATTTTTTTTAAAACAGATTATAATTTAATGCTTAACTTGGGAAACGTGAGGCTGAAACCCTCTATTGATAAGAAAAGTCCATTTATCGTCACTTATGCCTTCGAAAGCCTTATTACTCGCTTTAAATGGTTTCATAATTTCATTATTAATTTTAAGTTGAATTTTTTTACATTTTTTTAAAAACAGATTATAATTGAATGTTTACCTCGGGAAACGTGGGGCTAAAGCCCTCATTTGACATAAAAAGAGCATTTATAGTCACTCATACCTTCAAAATCCTTATTACTCGCTTTCAATGGTTTTATAGTCTCATTATTGATTTCAAGTGGAATTGTTTTACAACTTTTGTTAAAACAGATTATAATTGAATGTTTACCTCGAGAAACGTTAAGCCAAAACCCTCTATTAAGAGGAAAAGTCCATTTATTGTGGCTCATGCCTTCAAAAGCCTTATTACATGCTTTAAATGGTTTACTAATCTCATTATTGATTTTGAGTTGAATGTTTTTACATTTTTTTTAAAACTACTTATAATTGAATGTTTTCCTCGGGAAACATGGGGCTAAAGCCCTCATTTGACATAAAAAGAGCATTTATAGTCACTCATGCCTTCAAAATCCTTATTGCTCATTTTCAATGGTTTGATAGTCTCATTATTGATTTCAAGTTGAATTTTTTTACAGTTTTAGTTAAAACAGAATATGATTGAATGTTTACCACGGGAAACGTTCAGCTAAAACCCTCTATTAAAAGGAATAGTCCATTTATTGTCGCTCATGCCTTCAAATGCCTTATTACTCGCTTTAAATGGTTTTATAATCTCATTATTGATTTCAAGTTAAATTTTTTTACATTTTTTGTTAAAACAGATTATAATTGAATGCGTACCTTGGGAAACGTGAAGTTAAAACCCTCTATTGATAAGAAAAGACCAGTTATCGTCACTTATGCCTTCGAAAGCCTTATTACTCGCTTTAAATGGTTTCATAATTTCATTATTAATTTCAAGTTGAATTTTTTTACAGTTTTTTTTAAAATAGAATATAAATGAACGTTTGCCTCGGGAAACGTTAAGCCAAAACCCCCTATTAATAGGAAAAGTCCATTTATTATCGCTCATGCCTTCAAAAGCCTTATTACTCGCTTTAAATGTTTTCATGATCTCATTATTGATTTTAAGTTGAATTTTTTTATATTTTTTTTAAAACTGATTATAATTGAATGTTTAGCTCGGGAAACGTGGGGCTAAAGCCTTCATTTGACATAAAAAGAGCATTTATAGTCACTCATGCCTTCAAAATCCTTATTACTCGCTTTCAATGGTTTGATAGTCTCATTATTGATTTCAAGTTTAATTTTTTTACTTTTTTACTTAAAACAGAATATGATTGAAAGTTTACCACGGGAAACGTTAAGCTAAAAACCTCTATTTACAGGAAAAGTCCATTTATTGTCACTCATGGCTTCGAAAGCCTTATTACTCGCTTTAAATGGTTTTGTAATCTCATTAGTGATTTCAAGTTGAATATTTTTATATTTTTTTAAAAAAAGATTATAATTGAATGCTTAACTTGGGAAACGTGAGGCTGAAACCCTCTATTGATAAGAAAAGTCCATTTATCGTCACTTATGCCTTCGAAAGCCTTATTACTCGCTTTAAATGGTTTCATAATTTCATTATTAATTTTAAGTTGAATTTTTTTACATTTTTTTAAAAACAGATTATAATTGAATGTTTACCTCGGGAAACGTGGGGCTAAAGCCCTCATTTGACATAAAAAGAGCATTTATAGTCACTCATGCCTTCAAAATCCTTATTTCTCGCTTTCAGTGATTTTATAGTCTCATTATTGATTTCAAGTGGAATTGTTTTACATCTTTTGTTAAAACAGATTATAATTGAATGTTTACCTCGAGAAAGGTTAAGCTAAAACCCTCTATTAAGAGAAAAAGTCCATTTATTGTCGGTCATGCCTTCAAAAGCCTTATTACATGCTTTAAATGGTTTACTAATCTTATTATTGATTTTGAGTTGAATGTTTTTACATTTTTCTTAAAACTACTTATAATTGAATGTTTTTCTCAGGAAACGTGGGGCTAAAGCCCTCATTTGACATAAAAAGAGCATTTATAGTCACTCATGCCTTCAAAATCCTTATTGCTCGCTTTCAATGGTTTGATAGTCTCACTATTGATTCCAAGTTGAATTTTTTTACAGTTTTAGCTAAAACAGAATATGATTGAATGTTTACGACGGGAAACGTTCAGCTAAAACCCACTATTAACAGGAAAAGTCCATTTATTGTCGCTCATGCCTTAAAATGCCTTATTACTCGCTTTAAATGGTTTTATAATCTCATTATTGATTTCAAGTTGAATTTTTTTACATTTTTTGTTAAAACAGATTATAATTGAATGCGTACCTTGGGAAACGTGAAGCTAAAACCCTCTATTGATAAGAAAAGTCCATTTATCGTCACTTATGCCTTCGAAAGCCTTATTACTCGCTTTAAATGGTTTCATAATTTCATTATTAATTTTAAGTTGAATTTTTTTACAGTTTTTTTTAAAACAGAATATAATTGAACGTTTGCCTAGGGAAACGTTAAGCCAAAACCCCCTATTAACAGGAAAAGTCCATTTATTATTGCTCATGCCTTCAAAAGCTTTATTACTCGCTTTAAATGTTTTCATGATCTCATTATTGATTTTAAGTTGAATTTTTTTATAATTTTTTTAAAACTGATTATAATTGAATGTTTAGCTCGGGAAACATGGGGCTAAAGCCTTCATTTGACATAAAAAGAGCATTTATAGTCACACATGCCTTCAAAATCCTTATTACTCGCTTTCAATGGTTTTATAGTCTCATTATTGATTTCAAATGGAATTTTTTTACATCTTTTGTTAAAACAGATTATAATTGAATGTTTACCTCGAGAAACGTTAAGCTAAAGCCCTCTATTAATAGGAAAAATCCATTTATTGTTGCTCATGCCTTCAAAAGCTTTATTACACGCTTTAAATGGTTTCCTAATCTCATTATTAATTTTGGGTTGAATTTTTTTACATTTTTTTAAAACTAATTATAATTGAATATTTACTTCGAGAAACGTGGGGCTAAAGCCCTCATTTGACATAAAAAGAGCATTTATAGTCACTCATGCCTTCAAAATCCTTATTACTCGCTTTCAATGGTTTGATAGTCTCATTATTGATTTCAAGTTGAATTTTTTTACATTTTTAGTTAAAACAGAATATGATTGAATGTTTACCATGGGAAACGTTCAGCTAAAACCCTCTATTAACAGGAAAAGTCCATTTATTGTCGTTCATGCCTTCAAAAGCCTTATTACTCGCTTTAAATGGTTTTATAATCTCATTATTGATTGAATGTTGAATTTTTTAACATTTTTAGTTAAAACAGATTATAATTGAACGCTTACCTTGGGAAACGTGAAGCTAAAACCCTCTATTGATAAGAAAAGTCCATTTATCATAACTCATGCCTTCGAAAGCCTTATTGCTCGCTTTAAATGGTTTCATTATTTCATTATTGATTTTAAGTTGAATATTTTTATATTTTTGTTAAAACAGATTATAATTGAATGCTTAACTTGGGAAACGTGAAGCTGAAACCCTCTATTGATAAGAAAAGTCCATCTATCGTCACTTATGCCTTCGAAAGCCTTATTTCTCGCTTTAAATGGTTTCATAATTTCATTATTAATTTTAAGGTTAATTTTTTTGCATTTTTTTTAAAACAGATTTTAATTGAATGTTTACCTCAGGAAACGTGGGGCTAAAGCCCTCATTTCATAAGAAAAGTCCATTTATCGTCACTCATCCCTTCGAAAGCCTTATTACTCGCTTTAAATGGTTTTATAATCTCATTATTGATTTCAAGTTGAATTTTTTTACATTTTTTGTTAAAATAGATTATAATTGAATGTTTACCTCAGGAAACGTGGGTCTAAAGCCCTCATTTGACATAAAAAGAGCATTTACAATCACTCATGCCTTCAAAATCCTTATTACTCGCTTTCAATGGTTTTATAGTCTCATTATTGAGTTCAAGTTGAATTTTTTTACATTTTTAGTTAAAACAGATTATGATTGAATGTTTACCACGGGAAACTTTAAGCTAAAACCCTTTAATAACAAGAAAAGTCCGTTTATAGTCGCTCATGTCTTCAAAAGCCTTATTACTCACTTTAAATGGTTTTATAATCTCATTATTGATTTCAAGTTGAATTTTCTTACATTTTTTGTTAAAACAGATTATAATTGAATGCTTACCTTGGGAAACGTGAAGCTAAAACCCTCTATTGATAAGAAAAGTCCATTTACCGTCACTTATGCCTTCGAAAGCCTTATTACTCGCTTTAAATGGTTTCATAATTTTATTATTAATTTTAGTTGAATTTTTTTATATTTTTTTAAAACATATTATAATTGAATGTTTACCTCGGGAAAGGTGGGGCTACACCCCTCATTTGACATAAAAAGAGCATTTATTGTCACTCATGTCTTCAAAATCCTTATTACACACTTTCAATGGTTTTATAGTCATATTATTGATTTCAAGTGGAATTGCTTTACATCTTTTGTTAAAACATATTATAATTGAATGTTTACCTCAAGAAACGTTAAGCTAAAACCCTCTATTAACAGGAAAAGTCCATTTATTGTCGCTCATGCCTTCAAAACCCTTATTACTCGCTTTAAATGGTTTTATAATCTCATTATTGATTTCAAGTTGAATTTTTTTACATTTTTTGTTAAAACATATTATAATTGAATGCTTACCTTGGGAAACGTGAAGCTAAAACCCACTATTGATAAGAAAAGTCCATTTATCGTCACTCATGCCTTCGAAAGTCTTATTACTCGCTTTAAATGGTTTTATAATCTCATTATTGATTTCAAGTTGAATATTCTTACATTTTTGTTAAAACATATTATAATTGAATGCTTACGTTGGGAAACGTGAAGCTAAAACTCTCTATTGATAAGAAAAGTCCATTTACCGTCACTTATGCCTTCGAAAGCCATATTACTCGCTTTAAATGGTTTCATAATTTTTTTATTAATTTTAGTTTAATTTTTTTACATTTTTTATAAACAAATTATAAGTGAATGTTTACCTCGGGAAACGTGAGGCTAAACCCCTCATTTGACATAGAAAGAGCATTTATAGTCACTAAAGCCTTCAAAATCCTTATTACACGCTTTCAATGGTTTTATAGTCATATTATTGATTTCAAGTGGAATTGTTTTACATCTTTTGTTAAAACAAATTATAATTGAATGTTTACCTCAAGAAACGTTAAGCTAAAACCCTCTATTAACAGGAAAAGTTCATTTATTGTCGCTCATGCCTTCAAAAGCCTTATTACTCGCTTTAAATGCTTTTATAATCTCATTATTGATTTCAAGTTGAATATTTTTACATTTTGTTAAAATAGATTATAATTGAATGTTTACCTCGGGAAACGTTAAGCTAAAACCCTCTATTAATAGCAAAAGTCCATTTATTGTAGCTCATGCCTTCAAAAGCCTTATTAATTGCTTTAAATGGTTTTATAATCTCATTATTGATTTCAAGTTGAATTTTTTTACATTTTTTTGTTAAAACAGATTATAATTGAATGCTTACCTCGGGAAGCATGAAGCCAAAACCCTCTATTGATAAGAAAAGTCCATTTACCGTCACCTATGCCTTCGAAAGCCTTATTACTCGCTTTAAATGGTTTCAGGATTTCATTATTGATTTGAAGTTGAATTTTTTTACATTTTTTTAAAAATTGATTATAATTGAATGTTTACCATGGGAAACGTGTGGCTAAAGTCTTCATTTGACATAAAAAGAGCATTTATAGTCACTCATGCCTTCAAAATCCTTATTACTCGCTTTCAATGGTTTTATAGTCTCATTATTGATTTCAAGTTGAATTTTTTTATATTTTTATTTAAAACAGAATATGATTGAATGTTTACCACGGCAAACGTTAAGCTAAAACCCTCTATTAACAGGAAAAGTCTATTTATTATCGCTCATTCCTCCAAAAGCCTTACTACTCGCTTTAAATGGTTTTATAATCTCATTATTGATTTCAAGTGGAATTGTTTTACATCTTTTGTTAAAACAGATTATGATTGAATGTTTACCTCAAGAAACGTTAAGCTAAAACCCTCTATTAATAGGAAAAGTCCATTTATTGTCGCTCATGCCTTCAAAAGCCTTATTACTCGCATTAAATGGTTTTATAATCTCATTATCGATTTCAAGTTGAATTTTTTTACATTTTTATTTAAAACAGATTATAATTGAATGTTTACCTCGAGAAACGTTAAGCTAAAACCCTCTATTAATAGGAAAAGTCTATTTATTGTCGCTTATGCCTTCAAAAGCTTTATTACACGCTTTAAATGGTTTTATAATCTCATTATTGCTTTCAAGTTGAATTTTTTTACATTTTTTGTTAAAACAGATTATAATTGAATGCTTACCTTGAGAAACGTGAAGCTAAAACCCTCTATTGATAAGAAAAGTGCATTTATCGTCACTCATGCCTTCGAAAGCCTTATTACTCGCTTTAAATGGTTTTATAATCTCATTATTGATTTGAAGTGGAATTGTTTTACATCTTTTGTTAAAACAGATTATAATTGAATGTTTATCTCAAGAAATGTTAAGCTAAAACCCTCTATTAATAGGAAAAGTCCATTTATTGTCGCTCATGCCTTCAAAAGCCTTATTACTCGCTTTAAATGGTTTTATAATCTCATTATTGATTTCAAGTTGAATTGTTTTACATTTTTTGTTAAAACAGATTATAATTAAATGCTTGCCTTGGGAAACGTGAAGCTAAAACCCACTATTGATAAGAAAAGTCCATTTATCGTCACTCATGCGTTCGAAAGCCTTATTACTCGCTTTAAATGGTTTCATAATTTTAGTATTAATTTTAGTTGAATTTTTTTATATTTTTTTTAAAACAGATTATAATTGAATGTTTACCTCGGGAAACGTTAAGCTAAAACCCTCTATTAATAGGAAAAGTCCATTTATTGTCGCTCATGCCTTCAAAAGCCTTATTACTTGCTTTAAATGCTTTTCTAATCTCATTATTGATGTCAAGCTGAATATTTTAACATTTTTGTTAAAATAGATTATAATTGAATGCTTACCTTGGGAAACGTGAAGCTAAAACCCTCTATTGATAAGGAAAGTCCATTTACCGTCACTTATGCCTTCGAAAGCCTTATTACTCGCTTTAAATGGTTTCATAATTTTATTATTAATTTTAGTTGAATTTCTGAACATTTTTTTTAAAACAGATTATAATTGAATGTTTACCTCGGGAAACGTGGGGCTAAACCCCTCATTTGACATAAAAAGAGCATTTATAGTCTCTCATGCCTTCAAAATCCTTATTACACGCTTTCAATGGTTTTATAGTCATATTATTGATTTCAAGTGGAATTGTTTTACATCTTTTGTTAAAACATATTATAATTGAATGTTTACCTCAAGAAACATTAAGCTAAAACCCTCTATTAACAAGAAAAGTCCATTTATTGTCGCTCATGCCTTCAAATACCTTATTACTCGCTTGAAATGGTTTTATAATCTCATTATTGATTTCAAGTTGAATTTTTTTACATATTTTGTTAAAACAGATTATAATTGAATGCTTACCTTGGGAAACGTGAAGCTAAAACCCACTATTGATAAGAAAAGTCCATTTATCGTCACCCATGCCTTCGAAAGCCTTATTACTCGCTTTAAATGGTTTTATAATCTTATTATTGATTTCACGTTGATAATTTTTACATTTTTGTTAAAACAGATTATAATTGAATGCTTACCTCGGGAAACATGAAGCTAAAACCCTCTATTGATAAGAAAAGTCCATTTACTGTCACCTATGCCTTCGAAAGCCTTATTACTCGCTTTAAATGGTTTCATAATTTCATTATTGATTTTAAGTTGAATTTTTTTACATTTTTTTAAAAACAGATTATAATTAAAAGTTTACCTCGAAAAACGTTAAGCTAAAACCCTCTATTAACAAGAAAAGTCTATTTATTATCGCTCATGCCTTCAAAAGCCTTATTACTCGCTTTAAATGGTTTCAGGATTTCATTATTGATTTTAGGTTGAATTTTTTTACATTTTTTTAAAAATTGATTATAATTGAATGTTTACCTCGGGAAACGTGGGGCTAAAGCCTTCATTTGACATAAAAAGAGCGTTTATAGTCACTCATGCCTTCAAAATCCTTATTACTCGCTTTCAATGGTTTTATAGTCTCATTATTGATTTCAAGTTGAATTTTTTTATATTTTTAGTTAAAACAGAATATGATTGAATGTTTACCACGGGAAACGTTAAGGTAAAACCCTCTATTAACAGGAAAAGTCTATTTGTTATTGCTCATACCTCCAAAAGCCTTATTACTCGCTTTAAATGGTTTTATAATCTCATTATTGATTTCAAGTGGAATTGTTTTGCATCTTTTGTTATAACATATTATACATGAATGTCTACCTCAAGAAACGTTAAGCTAAAACCCTCTATTAATAGGAAAAGTCCATTTATTATCGCTCATGCCTTCAAATGCCTTATTACTCGCATTGAATGGTTTTATAATCTCATTATCGATTTCAAGTTGAATTTTTTTACATTTTTATTTAAAACAGATTATAATTGAATGTTTACCTCAGGAAATGTTAAGCTAAAACCCTCTATTAATAGAAAAAGTCCATTTATTGTCGCTCATGCCTTCAAAAGCCTTATTACTCGCTTTAAATGGTTTTATAATCTCATTATTGATTTCAAGTTGAATTTTTTTACATTTTTTGTTAAAACAGATTATAATTGAATGCTTACCTTGGGAAACGTGAAGCTAAAACCCTCTATTAATAAGAAAAGTCCATTTATCGTCACTCATACCTTCGAAAGCCTTATTACTCGCTTTAAATGGTTTTATAATCTCATTATTGATTTCAAATTGAATTGTTTTACATCTTTTGTTAAAACAGATTATACTTGAATGTTTACCTCCAGAAACGTTAAGCTAAAACCCTCTATTAATAGGAAAAGTCCATTTATTGTCGCTCATGCCTTCAAAAGCCTTATTACTCGCATTAAATGGTTTTATAATTTCATTATCGATTTCAAGTTGGATTTTTTTACATTTTTATTTAAAACAGATTATAATTGAATGTTTATCTCGGGAAAGGTAAAGCTAAAACCCTCTATTAATAGGAGAAGTCCATTTACTGTAGCGCATGCCTTCAAAAGCCTTATTAATTGCTTTAAATGGTTTTATAATCTTATTATTGATTTCAAGTTGAATTTTTTTACATTTTTTGTTAAAACAGATCATAATTGAATGCTTACCTTGGGAAACGTGAAGCTAAAACCCTCTATTAATAAGAAAAGTCCATTTATCGTCACTCATACCTTCGAAAGCCTTATTACTCGCTTTAAATGGTTTTATAATCTCATTATTGATTTCAAATTGAATTGTTTTACATCTTTTGTTAAAACAGATTATAATTGAATGTTTACCTCCAGAAACGTTAAGCTAAAACCCTCTATTAATAGGAAAAGTCCATTTATTGTCGCTCATGCCTTCAAAAGCCTTATTACTCGCATTAAATGGTTTTATAATTTCATTATCGATTTCAAGTTGGATTTTTTGACATTTTTATTTAAAATAGATTATAATTGAATGTTTACCTCGGGAAAGGTTAAGCTAAAACCCTCTATTAATAGGAGAAGTCAAGTTATTGTAACGCATGCCTTCAAAAGCCTTATCAATTGCTTTAAATGGTTTTATAATCTCATTATTGATTTCAAGTTGAATTTTTTTACATTTTTTGTTAAAACATATCATAATTGAATGCTTACCTTGGGAAACGTGAAGCTAAAACCCTCTATTAATAAGAAAAGTCCATTTATCGTCACTCATACCTTCGAAAGCCTTATTACTCGCTTTAAATGGTTTTATAATCTCATTATTGATTTCAAATTGAATTGTTTTACATCTTTTGTTAAAACATATTATAATTGAATGTTTACCTCCAAAAACGTTAAGCTAAAACCCTCTATTAATAGGAAAAGTCCATTTATTGTCGCTCATGCCTTCAAAAGGCTTATTACTCGCATTAAATGGTTTTATAATTTCATTATCGATTTCAAGTTGGATTTTTTTACATTTTTATTTAAAACAGATTATAATTGAATGTTTACCTCGGGAAAGGTTAAGCTAAAACCCTCTATTAATAGGAGAAGTCAAGTTATTGTAGCGCATGCCTTCAAAAGCATTATTAATTGCTTTAAATGGTTTTATAATCTCATTATTGATTTCAAGTTGAATTTTTTTACATTTTTTGTTAAAACATATCATAATTGAATGCTTACCTTGGGAAACGTAAAGCTAAAACCCTCTATTAATAAGAAAAGTCCATTTATCGTCACTCATACCTTCGAAAGCCTTATTACTCACTTTAAATGGTTTTATAATCTCATTATTGATTTCAAATTGAATTGTTTCACATCTTTTGTTAAAACAGATTATAATTGAATGTTTACCGCCAAAAACATTAAGCTAAAACCCTCTATTAATAGGAAAAGTCCATTTATTGTCGCTCATGCCTTCAAAAGGCTTATTACTCGCATTAAATTGTTTTATAATTTCATTATCGATTTCAAGTTGGATTTTTTTACATTTTTATTTAAAACAGATTATAATTGAATGTTTACCTCGGGAAAGGTTAAGCTAAAACCCTCTATTAATAGGTGAAGTCCATTTATTGTAGCTCATGCCTTCAAAAGCCTTATTAATTGCTTTAAATGGTTTTTATAATCTCATTATTGATTTCAAGTTGAATTTTTTTACATTTTTTAATAAAACAGATCATAATTGAATGCTTACCTTGGGAAACGTGAAGCTAAAACCCTCTATTAACAAGAAAAGTCCATTTATCGTCACTCATACCTTCGAAAGCCTTATTACTCGCTTTAAATGGTTTTATAATCTCATTATTGATTTCAAATTGAATTGTTTTACATCTTTTGTTAAAACAGATTATAATTGAATGTTTACCTCCAGAAACGTTAAGCTAAAACCCTCTATTAATAGGAAAAGTCCATTTATTGTCGCTCATGCCTTCAAAAGCCTTATTACTCGCATTAAATGGTTTTATAATTTCATTATCGATTTCAAGTTGGATTTTTTTACATTTTTATTTAAAACAGATTATAATTGAATGTTTACCTCGGGAAAGGTTAAGCTAAAACCCTCTATTAATAGGAGAAGTCCATTTATTGTAGCGCATGCCTTCAAAAGCCTTATTAATTGCTTTAAATGGTTTTATAATCTCATTATTGATTTCAAGTTGAATTTTTTTACATTTTTTGTTAAAACAGATCATAATTGAATGCTTACCTTGGGAAACATGAAGCTAAAACCCTCTATTGATAAGAAAAGTCCATTTATCGTCACTCATGCCTTCGAAAGCCTTATTACTCAGTTTAAATGGTTTCATAATTTCATTATTGATTTTAAGTTGAATTTTTTGACATTTTTTTTAAAACAGATTATATTTGAAAGTTTACCTCAAAAAACGTTAAGCTAAAACCCTCTAATAACAAGAAAAGTCCATTTATTATCGCTCATGCCTTCAAAAGCCTTATTACTCGCTTTAAATGGTTTCAGGATTTCATTGTTGATTTTAAGTTGAATTTTTTTGCATTTTTTTTAAAACTGATTATAATTGAATGTTTACCTCGAGAAACGTGGGGCTCAAGCCTTCATTTGACATAAAAGAGTATTTATCGTCACTTATGCCTTCAAAATCCTTATTACTCACTTTCAGTGGTTTTACAGTCTCATAATTGATTTCAAGTGAAATTGTTTTACATTTTGAGTTAAAACAGAATATGATTGAATGTTTACCTGGGGAAACGTTCAGCTAAAACTCTCTATTAATAGGAAAAATTCATTTATTGTCGCTCATGCCTTCAAAAGCCTTATTACTCGCTTTAAATAGTTTTATAGTCTCATTATTGATTTCAAATTGAATATTTTTACATTTTTATTCAAACAGATTATAATTGAATGCTTACCTTGGGAAACGTGGAGCTAAAACCCTCTATTGATAAGAAATGTCCATTTATCGTCACCCATGCCTTCGAAAGCCTTATTACTCGCTTTAAATGGTTTCATAATTTCATTATTAATTTTATGTTGAATTTCTTTATATTTTTTTTAAAACAGATTATAATGGAATGTTTACCTCGGGAAACGTGGGGCTAAAGTCCTCATTTTACATAAAAAGAGCATTTATAGTCACTCATGCCTTCAAAATCCTTATTACTCGCTTTCAATGGTTTTATAGTCTCATTATTGACTTCAGGTGGAATTGTTTTACATCTTTTGTTAAAATAGATTATAATTGAATGTTTACCTCGTGAAACGTTAAGCTAAAACCCTCTATTAACAGGACAAGTCCATTTATTGTCACTCATGCCTTCAAAAGCATTATTACTCGCTTTAAATGGTTTTATAATCTCATTATTGATTTCAAGTTGAATTTTTTTACATTTTTTGTTAAAACAGATTATAATTGAATGCTTACCTTGGGAAACGTGAAGCTAAAACCCTCTACTGATAAGAAAAGTCCATTTATCGTCACTCATGCCTTCGAAAGCCTTATTACTCGCTTTAAATGGTTTCATAATTTCATTATTGATTTGAAGTTGAATTTTTTTACATTTTTTTAAAACATATTATAATTGAATGTTTACTGCGAAAAACGTTAAGCGAAAACCCTCTATTAGCAAGAAAAGTCCATTTATTATTGCTCATGCCTTCAAAAGCCTTATTACTCGCTTTAAATGGTTTCAAGATTTCATTATTGATTTTAAGTTGAATTTTTTTACATTTTTTTTGAAACTGATTATAATTGAATGTTTACCTCGGGAAACGTGGGGCGAAAGCCTTCATTTGACATAAAAAGAGCATTTATAGTCACTCATGCCTTCAAAATCCTTATTACTCGTTTTCAATGGTTTTATAATCTCATTAATGAGTTCAAGTTGAATTTTTTTATATTTTTAGTTAAAACAGAATATGATTAAATGTTTAGCATAATAAATGTTTAGCTAAAACCCTTTATGAACAGGAAAAGTCGATTTATAGTCGCTCATGCCTTCAAAAGCCTTATTACTCGCTTTAAATGATTTTATAATCTCATTATTGATTTCAAGTTGACTTTTTTTACATTTTTTGTTAGAACAGATTATAATTGAATGCTTACCTTGGGAAATGTGAAGCTAAAACCCACTACTAATAGGAAAAGTTCATTTATTGTCACTCATGCCTTCGAAAGCCTTATTACTCACTTTAAATGGTTTTGTAATCCCATTACTGATTTCAAGTTGAATATTTTTACGTTTTTGTTAAAACAGATTATATGTGAATGCTTACCTTGGGAAACGTGAAGAAAAGTCCGTTTACCGTCACTTATGCCTTCGAAAACCTTATTACTCGCTTTAAATGGTTTCATAATTTTCTTATTAATTTTGAGTTGAATTTGTTTACATTTTTTTTAAAACAGATTATAATTGAATGTTTACCTCGGGAAACGTGGGGCTAAACCCCTCATTTGACATAAAAAGAGCATTTATAGTCACTCATGCCTTCAAAATCCTTATTACACGCTTTCAATGGCTTTATAGTCATATTATTGATTTCAAGTGGAATTGTTTTACATCTTTTGTTAAAACAGATTATAATTGAATGTTTACCTCGGGAAACGTTAAGCTAAAACCCTCTATTAATAGCAAAAGTCCATTTATTGTCGTTCATGCCTTCAAAAGCCTTATTACACGCATTAAATGGTTTACTAACCTCATTATTGATTTTGAGTTGAATTTTTTTACATTTTTCTTAATACTAATTATAATTGAATGTTTACCTCGGGAAACATGGGGCGAAAGCTTTCATTTGACATAAAAAGAGCATTTATAGTCACTCATACCTTCAAAATTTTTATTGCTCGCTTTCATTATTGATTTCAAGTTGAATTTTTTTATTTTTAGTTAAAACAGATTATGATTGAATATTTACCATGCGAAACGTGAAGCTAAAATCCTCTATTAACAGGAAAAGTCCATTTATTGTCGCTCATGCCTTCAAAAGCCTTATTACTCGCTTTAAATGCTTTTATAATCTGATTATTGATTTCTAGTTGAATTTTTTTACATTTTTAGTTAAAACAGAATATGATTGAACGTTTACCACGGGAAACGTTAAGCTAAAACCCTCTATCAACAGGAAAAGTCCATTTATTGTGGCTCATGCCTTCAAAAGCCTTATTACTCGCTTTAAATGGTTTTATAATCTCATTATTGATTTCAAGTTGAATTTTCTTACATTTTTTGTTAAAACATATTATAATTGAATGCTTACCTTGGGAAACGTGAAGCTAAAACCCACTATTGATAAGAATAGTCCATTTATCGTCACTCATGGCTTCAAAAGCCTTAATACTCGCTTTAAACGGTTTTATAATCTCATTATTGATTTCAAATTGAATTTTTTTACATTTTTGTTAAAATAGATTATAATTGAATGCTTACCTTGGGAAACGTGAAGCTAAAACCCTCTATTGATAAGAAAAGTCCATTTATCGTCACTCATGCCTTCGAAAGCTTTATTACTCGCTTCAAATGGTTTCATAATTTCATTATTGATTTTAGGTTGAATTTTCTTACATTTTTTTTGAAACTGATTATAATTGAATGTTTACCTCGGGAAACGTGGGTCTATAGCCCTCATTTGACATAAAAAGAGCATTTATAGTCACTCATGCCTTCAAAATCCTTATTACTCGCTTTCAATGGTTTTATAGTCTCATTATTGATTTCAAGTTGAATTTTTTTACATTTTTAGTTAAAACAGAATATGATTGAATGGTTACCATGGGAAACGTTAAGCTAAAACCCGTTAATAACAGGAAAAGTCCATTTATTGTCGCTCATGTCTTCAAAAGTCTTATTACTCGCTTTAAATGATTTTATAATCTCATTATTAATTTCAAGTTGAATTTTTTTTACATTTTTGTTAAAACAGATTATAATTGAATGCTTACCTTGGGAAACGTCAAGCTAAAACAATCTATTGATAAGAAAAGTCCATTTATCGTCACTCATGCCTTCGAAAGCTTTATTACTCGCTTTAAATGGTTTCATAATTTCATTATTGATTTTAAGTTAAATTTTTTTACATTTTTTTTAAATAGATTATATTTGAAAGTTTACCTCAAAAAACGTTAAGCTAAAACCCTCTAATAACAAGAAAAGTCCATTTATTGTCGCTCATGCCTTCAAAAGCCTTATTACTCGCTTTAAATGGTTTCAGGATTTCATTATTGATTTTAAGTTGAATTTTTTTACATTTTTTTAAAACATATTATAATTGAATGATTACCTCAAAAAATGTGGGGTTAAAGCCCCCATTTGACATAAAAAGAGCATTTATAGTCACTCATGCCTTCAAAATCCTTATTACTTGCTTTCAATGGTTTTATAGTGTCATTATTGATTTGAAGTGGAATTGTTTTACATCTTTTGTTAAAATAGATTATAATTGAATGTTTACCTCGGGAAACGTTAAGCTAAAACCTTCTATTATCAGGAAAAGTCCATTTATTGTCGCTCATGCCTTCAAAAGCCTTACTACTCGCTTTAAATGGTTTTATAATCTCATTATTGATTTCAAGTTGAATGTTTTTACATTTTTTTTAAAACAGACTGTAATTGAATGCTTACCTCGGGAAACGTTAAGCTAAAACCCTCTATTCATAGGAGAAGTCCATTTATTGTAGCGCATGCCTTCAAAAGCCTTATTAATTGCTTTAAATGGTTTTATAATCTCATTACTGATTTCAAGTTGAATTTTTTTACATGTTTTGTTAAAACAGATTACAATTGAATGGTTACCTTGGGAAACGTGAAGCTAAAACCCTCTATTGATAAGAAAAGTCCATTTATCATCACTGATGCCTTCGAAAGCCTTATTGCTCGCTTTAAATGGTTTCATAATTTCATTATTGATTTTAAGTTGAATTTTTTTACATTTTTAGTTAAAACAGAATATGATTGAATGTTTACCATGGGAAACGTTAAGCTAAAACCCTCTAATAACAGGAAAAGTCCATTTATTGTCGCTCATGTCTTCAAAAGTCTTATTACTCGCTTTAAATGGTTTTATAATCTCATTATTGATTTCAAGTTGAATTTTTTTACATTTTTTGTTAAAACAGATTATAATTGAATGCTTACCTTGGGAAACGTGAAGCTAAAACCCTCTATTAATAAGAAAAGTCCATTTATCGTCACTCATACCTTCGAAAGCCTTATTACTCGCTTTAAATGGTTTTATAATCTCATTATTGATTTCAAATTGAATTGTTTTACATCTTTTGTTAAAACAGATTATACTTGAATGTTTACCTCCAGAAACGTTAAGCTAAAACCCTCTATTAATAGGAAAAGTCCATTTATTGTTGCTCATGCCTTCAAAAGCCTTATTACTCGCATTAAATGGTTTTATAATTTCATTATCGATTTCAAGTTGGATTTTTTTACATTTTTATTTAAAACAGATTATAATTGAATGTTTACCTCGGGAAAGGTTAAGCTAAAACCCTCTATTAATAGGAGAAGTCCATTTATTGTAGCGCATGCCTTCAAAAGCCTTATTAATTGCTTTAAATGGTTTTATAATCTTATTATTGATTTCAAGTTGAATTTTTTTACATTTTTTGTTAAAACAGATCATAATTGAATGCTTACCTTGGGAAACGTGAAGCTAAAACCCTCTATTAATAAGAAAAGTCCATTTATCGTCACTCATACCTTCGAAAGCCTTATTACTCGCTTTAAATGGTTTTATAATCTCATTATTGATTTCAAATTGAATTGTTTTACATCTTTTGTTAAAACAGATTATAATTGAATGTTTACCTCCAGAAACGTTAAGCTAAAACCCTCTATTAATAGGAAAAGTCCATTTATTGTCGCTCATGCCTTCAAAAGCCTTATTACTCGCATTAAATGGTTTTATAATTTCATTATCGATTTCAAGTTGGATTTTTTTACATTTTTATTTAAAACAGATTATAATTGAATGTTTACCTCAAGAAAGGTTAAGCTAAAACCCTCTATTAATAGGAGAAGTCCATTTATTGTAGCGCATGCCTTCAAAAGCCTTATTAATTGCTTTAAATGGTTTTATAATCTCATTATTGATTTCAAGTTGAATTTTTTTACATTTTTTGTTAAAACAGATCATAATTGAATGCTTACCTTGGGAAACGTGAAGCTAAAACCCTCTATTAATAAGAAAAGTCCATTTATCGTCACTCATACCTTCGAAAGCCTTATTACTCGCTTTAAATGGTTTTATAATCTCATTATTGATTTCAAGTTGAATTGTTTTACATCTTTTGTTAAAACAGATTATAATTGAATGTTTACCTCCAGAAACGTTAAGCTAAAACCCTCTATTAATAGGAAAAGTCCATTTATTGTCGCTCATGCCTTCAAAAGCCTTATTACTCGCATTAAATGGTTTTATAATTTCATTATCGATTTCAAGTTGGATTTTTTTACATTTTTATTTAAAACAGATTATAATTGAATGTTTACCTCGGGAAAGGTTAAGCTAAAACCCTCTATTAATAGGAGAAGTCAAGTTATTGTAGCGCATGCCTTCAAAAGCATTATTAATTGCTTTAAATGGTTTTATAATCTCATTATTGATTTCAAGTTGAATTTTTTTACATTTTTTGTTAAAACATATCATAATTGAATGCTTACCTTGGGAAACGTAAAGCTAAAACCCTCTATTAATAAGAAAAGTCCATTTATCGTCACTCATACCTTCGAAAGCCTTATTACTCACTTTAAATGGTTTTATAATCTCATTATTGATTTCAAATTCAACTGTTTCACATCTTTTGTTAAAACAGATTATAATTGAATGTTTACCTCCAAAAACGTTAAGCTAAAACCCTCTATTAATAGGAAAAGTCCATTTATTGTCGCTCATGCCTTCAAAAGGCTTATTACTCGCATTAAATTGTTTTATAATTTCATTATCGATTTCAAGTTGGATTTTTTTACATTTTTATTTAAAACAGATTATAATTGAATGTTTACCTCGGGAAAGGTTAAGCTAAAACCCTCTATTAATAGGTGAAGTCCATTTATTGTAGCGCATGCCTTCAAAAGCCTTATTAATTGCTTTAAATGGTTTTTATAATCTCATTATTGATTTCAAGTTGAATTTTTTTACATTTTTTAATAAAACATATCATAATTGAATGCTTACCTTGGGAAACGTGAAGCTAAAACCCTCTATTAACAAGAAAAGTCCATTTATCGTCACTCATACCTTCGAAAGCCTTATTACTCGCTTTAAATGGTTTTATAATCTCATTATTGATTTCAAATTGAATTGTTTTACATCTTTTGTTAAAACAGATTATAATTGAATGTTTACCTCCAGAAACGTTAAGCTAAAACCCTCTATTAATAGGAAAAGTCCATTTATTGTCGCTCATGCCTTCAAAAGCCTTATTACTCGCATTAAATGGTTTTATAATTTCATTATCGATTTCAAGTTGGATTTTTTTACATTTTTATTTAAAACAGATTATAATTGAATGTTTACCTCGGGAAAGGTTAAGCTAAAACCCTCTATTAATAGGAGAAGTCCATTTATTGTAGCGCATGCCTTCAAAAGCCTTATTAATTGCTTTAAATGGTTTTATAATCTCATTATTGATTTCAAGTTGAATTTTTTTACATTTTTAGTTAAAACAGAATATGATTGAATGTTTACCACGGGAAACGTTAAGCTAAAACCCTCTAATAACAGGAAAAGTCCATTTATTGTCGCTCATGTCTTCAAAAGTCTTATTACTCGCTTTAAATGGTTTTATAATCTCATTATTGATTTCAAGTTGAATTTTCTTACATTTTTTGTTAAAACATATTATAATTGAATGCTTACCTTGGGAAACGTGAAGCTAAAACCCACTATTGATAAGAATAGTCCATTTATCGTCACTCATGGCTTCGAAAGCCTTAATACTCGCTTTAAACGGTTTTATAATCTCATTATTGATTTCAAATTTAATTTTTTTACATTTTTGTTAAAATAGATTATAATTGAATGCTTACCTTGGGAAACGTGAAGCTAAAACCCTCTATTGATAAGAAAAGTCCATTTATCATCACTGATGCCTTCGAAAGCCTTATTACTCGCTTTAAATGGTTTCATAATTTCATTATTGATTTTAAGTTGAATTTTTTTACATTTTTAGTTAAAACAGAATATGATTGAATGTTTACCATGGGAAACGTTAAGCTAAAACCCTCTAATAACAGGAAAAGTCCATTTATTGTCGCTCATGTCTTCAAAAGTCTTATTACTCGCTTTAAATGGTTTTATAATCTCATTATTGATTTCAAGTTGAATTTTTTTACATTTTTTGTTAAAACAGATTATAATTGAATGCTTACCTTGGGAAACGTGAAGCTAAAACCCTCTATTAATAAGAAAAGTCCATTTATCGTCACTCATACCTTCGAAAGCCTTATTACTCGCTTTAAATGGTTTTATAATCTCATTATTGATTTCAAATTGAATTGTTTTACATCTTTTGTTAAAACAGATTATACTTGAATGTTTACCTCCAGAAACGTTAAGCTAAAACCCTCTATTAATAGGAAAAGTCCATTTATTGTCGCTCATGCCTTCAAAAGCCTTATTACTCGCATTAAATGGTTTTATAATTTCATTATCGATTTCAAGTTGGATTTTTTTACATTTTTATTTAAAACAGATTATAATTGAATGTTTACCTCAAGAAAGGTTAAGCTAAAACCCTCTATTAATAGGTGAAGTCCATTTATTGTAGCGCATGCCTTCAAAAGCCTTATTAATTGCTTTAAATGGTTTTTATAATCTCATTATTGATTTCAAGTTGAATTTTTTTACATTTTTTAATAAAACATATCATAATTGAATGCTTACCTTGGGAAACGTGAAGCTAAAACCCTCTATTAACAAGAAAAGTCCATTTATCGTCACTCATACCTTCGAAAGCCTTATTACTCGCTTTAAATGGTTTTATAATCTCATTATTGATTTCAAATTGAATTGTTTTACATCTTTTGTTAAAACAGATTATAATTGAATGTTTACCTCCAGAAACGTTAAGCTAAAACCCTCTATTAATAGGAAAAGTCCATTTATTGTCGCTCATGCCTTCAAAAGCCTTATTACTCGCATTAAATGGTTTTATAATTTCATTATCGATTTCAAGTTGGATTTTTTTACATTTTTATTTAAAACAGATTATAATTGAATGTTTACCTCGGGAAAGGTTAAGCTAAAACCCTCTATTAATAGGAGAAGTCCATTTATTGTAGCGCATGCCTTCAAAAGCCTTATTAATTGCTTTAAATGGTTTTATAATCTCATTATTGATTTCAAGTTGAATTTTTTTACATTTTTAGTTAAAACAGAATATGATTGAATGTTTACCACGGGAAACGTTAAGCTAAAACCCTCTAATAACAGGAAAAGTCCATTTATTGTCGCTCATGTCTTCAAAAGTCTTATTACTCGCTTTAAATGGTTTTATAATCTCATTATTGATTTCAAGTTGAATTTTCTTACATTTTTTGTTAAAACATATTATAATTGAATGCTTACCTTGGGAAACGTGAAGCTAAAACCCACTATTGATAAGAATAGTCCATTTATCGTCACTCATGGCTTCGAAAGCCTTAATACTCGCTTTAAACGGTTTTATAATCTCATTATTGATTTCAAATTTAATTTTTTTACATTTTTGTTAAAATAGATTATAATTGAATGCTTACCTTGGGAAACGTGAAGCTAAAACCCTCTATTGATAAGAAAAGTCCATTTATCATCACTGATGCCTTCGAAAGCCTTATTACTCGCTTTAAATGGTTTCATAATTTCATTATTGATTTTAAGTTGAATTTTTTTACATTTTTAGTTAAAACAGAATATGATTGAATGTTTACCATGGGAAACGTTAAGCTAAAACCCTCTAATAACAGGAAAAGTCCATTTATTGTCGCTCATGTCTTCAAAAGTCTTATTACTCGCTTTAAATGGTTTTATAATCTCATTATTGATTTCAAGTTGAATTTTTTTACATTTTTTGTTAAAACAGATTATAATTGAATGCTTACCTTGGGAAACGTGAAGCTAAAACCCTCTATTAATAAGAAAAGTCCATTTATCGTCACTCATACCTTCGAAAGCCTTATTACTCGCTTTAAATGGTTTTATAATCTCATTATTGATTTCAAATTGAATTGTTTTACATCTTTTGTTAAAACAGATTATACTTGAATGTTTACCTCCAGAAACGTTAAGCTAAAACCCTCTATTAATAGGAAAAGTCCATTTATTGTCGCTCATGCCTTCAAAAGCCTTATTACTCGCATTAAATGGTTTTATAATTTCATTATCGATTTCAAGTTGGATTTTTTTACATTTTTATTTAAAACAGATTATAATTGAATGTTTACCTCAAGAAAGGTTAAGCTAAAACCCTCTATTAATAGGAGAAGTCCATTTATTGTAGCGCATGCCTTCAAAAGCCTTATTAATTGCTTTAAATGGTTTTATAATCTCATTATTGATTTCAAGTTGAATTTTTTTACATTTTTTGTTAAAACAGATCATAATTGAATGCTTACCTTGGGAAACGTGAAGCTAAAACCCTCTATTAATAAGAAAAGTCCATTTATCGTCACTCATACCTTCGAAAGCCTTATTACTCGCTTTAAATGGTTTTATAATCTCATTATTGATTTCAAGTTGAATTGTTTTACATCTTTTGTTAAAACAGATTATAATTGAATGTTTACCTCCAGAAACGTTAAGCTAAAACCCTCTATTAATAGGAAAAGTCCATTTATTGTCGCTCATGCCTTCAAAAGCCTTATTACTCGCATTAAATGGTTTTATAATTTCATTATCGATTTCAAGTTGGATTTTTTTACATTTTTATTTAAAACAGATTATAATTGAATGTTTACCTCGGGAAAGGTTAAGCTAAAACCCTCTATTAATAGGAGAAGTCAAGTTATTGTAGCGCATGCCTTCAAAAGCATTATTAATTGCTTTAAATGGTTTTATAATCTCATTATTGATTTCAAGTTGAATTTTTTTACATTTTTTGTTAAAACATATCATAATTGAATGCTTACCTTGGGAAACGTAAAGCTAAAACCCTCTATTAATAAGAAAAGTCCATTTATCGTCACTCATACCTTCGAAAGCCTTATTACTCACTTTAAATGGTTTTATAATCTCATTATTGATTTCAAATTGAACTGTTTCACATCTTTTGTTAAAACAGATTATAATTGAATGTTTACCTCCAAAAACGTTAAGCTAAAACCCTCTATTAATAGGAAAAGTCCATTTATTGTCGCTCATGCCTTCAAAAGGCTTATTACTCGCATTAAATTGTTTTATAATTTCATTATCGATTTCAAGTTGGATTTTTTTACATTTTTATTTAAAACAGATTATAATTGAATGTTTACCTCGGGAAAGGTTAAGCTAAAACCCTCTATTAATAGGTGAAGTCCATTTATTGTAGCGCATGCCTTCAAAAGCCTTATTAATTGCTTTAAATGGTTTTTATAATCTCATTATTGATTTCAAGTTGAATTTTTTTACATTTTTTAATAAAACATATCATAATTGAATGCTTACCTTGGGAAACGTGAAGCTAAAACCCTCTATTAACAAGAAAAGTCCATTTATCGTCACTCATACCTTCGAAAGCCTTATTACTCGCTTTAAATGGTTTTATAATCTCATTATTGATTTCAAATTGAATTGTTTTACATCTTTTGTTAAAACAGATTATAATTGAATGTTTACCTCCAGAAACGTTAAGCTAAAACCCTCTATTAAGAGGAAAAGTCCATTTATTGTCGCTCATGCCTTCAAAAGCCTTATTACTCGCATTAAATGGTTTTATAATTTCATTATCGATTTCAAGTTGGATTTTTTTACATTTTTATTTAAAACAGATTATAATTGAATGTTTACCTCGGGAAAGGTTAAGCTAAAACCCTCTATTAATAGGAGAAGTCCATTTATTGTAGCGCATGCCTTCAAAAGCCTTATTAATTGCTTTAAATGGTTTTATAATCTCATTATTGATTTCAAGTTGAATTTTTTTACATTTTTAGTTAAAACAGAATATGATTGAATGTTTACCACGGGAAACGTTAAGCTAAAACCCTCTAATAACAGGAAAAGTCCATTTATTGTCGCTCATGTCTTCAAAAGTCTTATTACTCGCTTTAAATGGTTTTATAATCTCATTATTGATTTCAAGTTGAATTTTCTTACATTTTTTGTTAAAACATATTATAATTGAATGCTTACCTTGGGAAACGTGAAGCTAAAACCCACTATTGATAAGAATAGTCCATTTATCGTCACTCATGGCTTCGAAAGCCTTAATACTCGCTTTAAACGGTTTTATAATCTCATTATTGATTTCAAATTGAATTTTTTTACATTTTTGTTAAAATAGATTATAATTGAATGCTTACCTTGGGAAACGTGAAGCTAAAACCCTCTATTGATAAGAAAAGTCCATTTATCGTCACTCATGCCTTCGAAAGCTTTATTACTCGCTTTAAATGGTTTCATAATTTCATTATTGATTTTAGGTTGAATTTTCTTACATTTTTTTTGAAACTGATTATAATTGAATGTTTACCTCGGGAAACGTGGGTCTATAGCCCTCATTTGACATAAAAAGAGCATTTATAGTCACTCATGCCTTCAAAATCCTTATTACTCGCTTTCAATGGTTTTATAGTCTCATTATTGATTTCAAGTTGAATTTTTTTACATTTTTAGTTAAAACAGAATATGATTGAATGTTTACCATGGGAAACGTTAAGCTAAAACCCTCTAATAACAGGAAAAGTCCATTTATTGTCGCTCATGTCTTCAAAAGTCTTATTACTCGCTTTAAATGGTTTTATAATCTCATTATTAATTTCAAGTTGAATTTTTTTTACATTTTTGTTAAAACAGATTATAATTGAATGCTTACCTTGGGAAACGTCAAGCTAAAACAATCTATTGATAAGAAAAGTCCATTTATCGTCACTCATGCCTTCGAAAGCTTTATTACTCGCTTTAAATGGTTTCATAATTTCATTATTGATTTTAAGTTAAATTTTTTTACATTTTTTTTAAATAGATTATATTTGAAAGTTTACCTCAAAAAACGTTAAGCTAAAACCCTCTAATAACAAGAAAAGTCCATTTATTGTCGCTCATGCCTTCAAAAGCCTTATTACTCGCTTTAAATGGTTTCAGGATTTCATTATTGATTTTAAGTTGAATTTTTTTACATTTTTTTAAAACATATTATAATTGAATGATTACCTCAAAAAATGTGGGGTTAAAGCCCCCATTTGACATAAAAAGAGCATTTATAGTCACTCATGCCTTCAAAATCCTTATTACTTGCTTTCAATGGTTTTATAGTGTCATTATTGATTTGAAGTGGAATTGTTTTACATCTTTTGTTAAAATAGATTATAATTGAATGTTTACCTCGGGAAACGTTAAGCTAAAACCTTCTATTATCAGGAAAAGTCCATTTATTGTCGCTCATGCCTTCAAAAGCCTTACTACTCGCTTTAAATGGTTTTATAATCTCATTATTGATTTCAAGTTGAATGTTTTTACATTTTTTTTAAAACAGACTGTAATTGAATGCTTACCTCGGGAAACGTTAAGCTAAAACCCTCTATTCATAGGAGAAGTCCATTTATTGTAGCGCATGCCTTCAAAAGCCTTATTAATTGCTTTAAATGGTTTTATAATCTTATTATTGATTTCAAGTTGAATTTTTTACATGTTTTGTTAAAACAGATTACAATTGAATGGTTACCTTGGGAAACGTGAAGCTAAAACCCTCTATTGATAAGAAAAGTCCATTTATCATCACTGATGCCTTCGAAAGCCTTATTACTCGCTTTAAATGGTTTCATAATTTCATTATTGATTTTAAGTTGAATTTTTTTACATTTTTTTTAGAACAGATTATAATTGAATGTTTACCTCGAAAAACGTTGAGCTAAAACCCTCGATTAACAAGAAAAGTCAATTTATTATCGCTCATGCCTTCAAAAGCCTTATTACTCGCTTTAAATGTTTTCAAGATTCCATTATTGATTTTAAGTTGAATTTTTTTACATTTTTTTTGAAACTGATTATAATTGAATGTTTACCTCGGGAAACGCAAGGCTAAAGCCCTCATTTGACATGAAAAGAGCATTTATAGTCACTCATGCCTTCAAAATCCTTATTACTCGCTTTCAATGGTTTTATAGTCTCATTATTAATTTCAAGTTGAATTTTTTTATTTTTAGTTAAAACAGATTATGATTTAATGTTTACCATGGGAAACGTTAAGCTAAAACCCTCTATTAACAGGAAAAGTCCATTTATTGTCCCTCATGCCTTCAAAAGCCTTATTACTCGCTTTAAATGATTTTATAATCTCATTATTAATTTTAAGTTGAATTTTTTTACATTTTTTTTAAAACAGATTATAATTGAATGCTTACCTCGGGAAACATAGGGCTAAAGCCCTCATTTGACATAAAAAGAGCATTTATAGTCACTCATGCCTTCAAAATCCTTATTGCACGCTTTCAGTGGCTTTATGGTCGTATTTTTGATTTCAAGTGGAATTGTTTTACATCTTTTGTTAAAACAGATTATAATTGAATGTTTACCTCGGGAAACGTTAAGCTAAAACCCTCTATTAATAGGAAAAGTCCATTTATTGTCGCTCATGCCTTCAAAAGCCTTATTACAAGCTTTAAATGGTTTACTAATCCCATTATAAATTTTGAGTTAAATTTTTTTACATTTTTTTAAAACTAATTATAATTGAATGTTTACCTCGGGAAACGTAGGGCTAAAGCCCTCATTTGACAAAAAAAGTGCACTTATAGTCACTCATGCCTTCAAAATCCTTATTACTCGCTCCAAATGGTTTCAAGATTTCATTATCGATTTTAAGTTGAATTTTTTTACATTTTTTTGAAACTGATTATAATTGAATGTTTACCTCGGGAAACATAGGGCGAAAGCTTTCATTTGACATGAAAAGAGCATTTATAGTCACTCATACCTTCAAAATTTTTATTACTCGCTTTCAATGGTTTTATAGTCTCATTATTGATTTCAAGTTGAATTTTTTTATTTTTAGTTAAAACAGATTATGATTGAATATTTACCATGCGAAACGTGAAGCTAAAACCCTCTATTAATAGGAAAAGTCCATTTATTGTCGCTCATGCCTTCAAAAGCCTTATTAGTCGCTTTAAATGGTTTTATAATCTCATTATTGATTTCTAGTTGAATTTTTTTACATTTTTAGTTAAAACAGAATATGATTGAATGTTTACCACAGGAAACGTTAAGCTAAAACCCTCTATTAACAGGAAAAGTCCATTTATTGTCGCTCATGCCTTCAAAAACCTTATTACTCGCTTTAAATGATTTTATAATCTCATTATTGATTTCAAGTTGAATTTTTTTACATTTTTTGTTAAAATAGATTATAATTGAATGCTTACCTTGGGAAACGTAAAGCTAAAACCCACTATTGATAAGAATAGTCCATTTATCGTCACTCATGGCTTCGAAAGCCTTAATACTCGCTTTAAATGGTTTTATAATCTCATTATTGATTTCAAATTGAATATTTTTACATTTTTGTTAAAATAGATTATAATTGAATGCTTACCTTGGAAAACGTGAAGCTAAAACCCTCTATTGATAAGAAAAGTCCATTTATCGTCACTCATGCCTTCGAAAGCTTTATTACTCGCTTTAAATGGTTTCATAATTTCATTATTGATTTTAGTTTGAATTTTTTTACATTTTTTTTAAACTGATTATAATTGAATGTTTACCTCGAAAAACGTGGGTCTAAAGCCCTCATTTGACATAAAAAGAGCATTTATAGTCACTCATGCCTTCAAAATCCTTATTACTCGCTTTCAATGGTTTTATAGTTTCATTATTGATTTCAAGTTGAATTTTTTTACATTTTTAGTTAAAACAGAATATGATTGAATGTTTACCATGGGAAACGTTAAGCTAAAACCCTCTAATAACAGGAAAAGTCCATTTATTGTCGCTCATGTCTTCAAAAGCCTTATTACTCGCTTTAAATGGCTTTATAATCTCATTATTAATTTCAAGTTGAATTTTTTTACATTTTTGTTAAAACAGATTATAATTGAATGCTTACCTTGGGAAACGTCAAGCTAAAATAATCTATTGATAAGAAAAGTCCATTTATCGTCACTCATGCCTTCGAAAGCTTTATTACTCGCTTTAAATAGTTTCATAATTTCATTATTGATTTTAAGTTAAATTTTTTTACATTTTTTTTAAAATAGATTATATTTAAAAGTTTACCTCGAAAAACGTTAAGCTAAAACCCTCTAATAACAAGAAAAGTCCATTTATTGTCGCTCATGCCTTCAAAAGCCTTATTACTCGCTTTAAATGGTTTCAGGATTTCATTATTGATTTTAGGTTGAAATTTTTTACATTTTTTTAAAACATATTACAATTGAATGTTTACCTCGAGAAATGTGGGGTTAAAGCCCCCATTTGACATAAAAAGAGCATTTATAGTCACTGATGCCTTCAAAATCCTTATTACTTGCTTTCAATGGTTTTATAGTCTCATTATTGATTTGAAGTGGAATTGTTTTACACCTTTTGTTAAAACAGATTATAATTGAATGTTTACCTCGGGAAACGTTAAGCTAAAACCCTCTATTAACAGGAAAAGTCTATTTATTGTCGCTCATGCCTTCAAAAGCCTTATTACTCGCTTTAAATGGTTTTATAATCTCATTATTGATTTCAAGTTGAATTTTTTTACATTTTTTGTTAAAACAGACTGTAATTGAATGCTTACCTTGGGAAACGTGAAGCTAAAACCCTCTATTGAGAGTAAAAGTCCATTTATCGTCACTCATGCCTTCGAAAGCCTTAATACTCGCTTTAAATGGTTTTCTAATCTCATTATTGATTTCAAGTTGAATATTTTTACATTTTTGTTAAAACAGATTATAATTGAATGCTTACCTTGAGAAACGTGAAGCTAAAACCCTCTATTGATAAGAAAAGTCCATTTATCGTCACTCATGCCATCGAAAGCCTTATTACTCGCTTTAAATGGTTTCATAATTTCATTATTGATTTTAAGTTGAATTTTTTTACATTTCTGTTAAAACCGATTATAATTGAATGCTTACCTTGGGAAACATGAAGCTAAAACCCTCTATTGATAAAAAAAGTCCATTTATCGTCACTTATGCCTTCGAAAGCCTTATTACTCGCTTTAAATGGTTTCATAATTTCATTATTACTTTTAAGTTGAATTTTTTTACATTTTTTCTTAAAACAGAATATAATTTATTGTTTACCGCGAGAAACGTTAAGCTAAAACCCTCTATTAATAGGAAAAGTCCATTTATTGTCGCTTATGCCTTCAAAAGTCTTATTACACGCTTTAAACGGTTTACTAATCTCATTATTAATTTTGAGATAATTTTTTTTATATATTTTTTAAAAACTAATTATAATTGAATGTTTACCTCGGGAAACGCAAGGCTAAAGCCCTCATTTGACATAAAAAGAGCATTTACAGTCACTTTTGCCTTCAAAATCCTTGTTACTCGCTTTCAATGGTTTTCTAGTCTCATTATTAATTTCGAGTTGAATTTTTTTATTTTTAGTTAAAACAGATTATGATTGAATGTTTACCATGGGAAACGTTAAGCTAAAACTCTCTATTAACAGGAAAAGTCTATTTATTGTCCCGCATGCCTTCAAAAGCCTTATTACTCGCTTTAAATGGTTTTATAATCTCATTATTGATTTCAAGTTGAATTTTTTTACATGTTTTGTTAAAACAGATTACAATTGAATGGTTACCTTGGGAAACGTGAAGCTAAAACCCTCTATTGATAAGAAAAGTCCATTTATCGTCACTCATGCCTTCGAAAGCCTTATTACTCGCTTTAAATGGTTTCATAATTTCATTATTGATTTTAAGTTGAATTTTTTTACATTTTTTTTAAAACAGATTATAATTGAATGTTTACCTCGAAAAACGTTAAGCTAAAACCCTCTATTAACAAGAAAAGTCCATTTATTATCGCTCATGCCTTCAAAAGCCTTATTACTCGCTTTAAATGTTTTCAAGATTTCATTATTGATTTTAAGTTGAATTTTTTTACATTTTTTTTGAAACTGATTATAATTGAATGTTTACCTCGGGAAACGCAAGGCTAAAGCCCTCATTTGACATAAAAAGAGCATTTATAGTCACTCATGCCTTCAAAATCCTTATTACTCGCTTTCAATTGTTTTATAGTCTCATTATTAATTTCAAGTTGAATTTTTTTATTTTTAGTTAAAACAGATTATGATTGAATGTTTACCATGGGAAACGTTAAGCTAAAACCCTCTATTAACAGGAAAAGTCCATTTATTGTCCCTCATGCCTTCAAAAGCCTTATTACTCGCTTTAAATGGTTTTATAATCTCATTATTAATTTTAAGTTGAATTTTTTTACATTTTTTTTAAAACAGATTATAATTGAATGTTTACCTCGGGAAACATAGGGCTAAAGCCCTCATTTGACATAAAAAGAGCATTTATAGTCACTCATGCCTTCAAAATCCTTATTGCACGCTTTCAGTGGCTTTATGGTCGTATTATTCATTTCAAGTGGAATTGTTTTACATCTTTTGTTAAAACAGATTATAATTGAATGTTTACCTCGGGAAACGTTAAGCTAAAACCCTCTATTAATAGGAAAAGTCCATTTATTGTCGCTCATGCCTTCAAAAGCCTTATTACAAGCTTTAAATGGTTTATTAATCCCATTATAAATTTTGAGTTGAATTTTTTTACATTTTTTTAAAACTAATTATAATTGAATGTTTACCTCGGGAAACGTAGGGCTCAAGCCCTCATTTGACAAAAAAAGTGCATTTATAGTCACTCATGCCTTCAAAATCCTTATTACTCGCTTCAAATGGTTTCAAGATTTCATTATCGATTTTAAGTTGAATTTTTTTACATTTTTTTGAAACTGATTATAATTGAATGTTTACCTCGGGAAACATGGGGCGAAAGCTTTCATTTGACATAAAAAGAGCATTTATAGTCACTCATACCTTCAAAATTTTTATTACTCGCTTTCAATGGTTTTATAGTCTCATTATTGATTTCAAGTTGAATTTTTTTATTTTTAGTTAAAACAGATTATGATTGAATATTTACCATGCGAAACGTGAAGCTAAAACCCTCTATTAATAGGAAAAGTCCATTTATTGTCGCTCATGCCTTCAAAAGCCTTATTACTCGCTTTAAATGAGTTTATAATCTCATTATTGATTTCTAGTTGAATTTTTTTACATTTTTAGTTAAAACAGAATATGATTGAATGTTTACCACGGGAAACGTTAAGCTAAAACCCTCTATTAACAGGAAAAGTCCATTTATTGTCGCTCATGCCTTCAAAAGCCTTATTACTCGCTTTAAATGATTTTATAATCTCATTATTGATTTCAAGTTGAATTTTTTTACATTTTTTGTTAAAACAGATTATAATTGAATGCTTACCTTGGGAAACGTGAAGCTAAAACCCACTATTTATAAGAATAGTCCATTTATCGTCACTCATGGCTTCGAAAGCCTTAATACTCGCTTTAAATGGTTTTATAATCTCATTATTGATTTCAAATTGAATATTTTTACATTTTTGTTAAAACATATTATAATTGAATGCTTACCTTGGGAAACGTGAAGCTAAAACCCTCTATTGATAAGAAAAGTCCATTTATCGTCACTCATGCCTTCGAAAGCTTTATTACTCGCTTTAAATGGTTTCATAATTTCATTATTGATTTTAGTTTGAATTTTTTTACATTTTTTTTAAACTGATTATAATTGAATGTTTACCTCGGGAAACGTGGGTCTAAAGCCCTCATTTGACATAAAAAGAGCATTTATAGTCACTCATGCCTTCAAAATCATTATTACTCGCTTTCAATGGTTTTATAGTTTCATTATTGATTTCAAGTTGAATTTTTTTATTTTTAGTTAAAACAGAATATGATTGAATGTTTACCATGGGAAACGTTAAGCTAAAACCCTCTAATAACAGGAAAAGTCCATTTATTGTCGCTCATGTCTTCAAAAGCCTTATTACTCGCTTTAAATGGCTTTATAATCTCATTATTAATTTCAAGTTGAATTTTTTTACATTTTTTGTTAAAACAGATTATAATTGAATGCTTACCTTGGGAAACGTGAAGCTAAAACCCACTATTTATAAGAATAGTCGATTTATCGTCACTCATGGCTTCGAAAGCCTTAATACTCGCTTTAAATGGTTTTATAATCTCATTATTGATTTCAAATTAAATATTTTTACATTTTTGTTAAAACTGATTATAATTGAATGCTTACCTTGGGAAACATGAAGCTAAAACCCTCTATTGATAAAAAAAGTCCATTTATCGTCACTTATGCCTTCGAAAGCCTTATTACTCGCTTTAAATGGTTTCATAATTTCATTATTACTTTTAAGTTGAATTTTTTTACATTTTTTCTTAAAACAAAATATAATTTATTGTTTACCGCGAGAAACGTTAAGCTAAAACCCTCTATTAATAGGAAAAGTCCATTTATTGTCGTTTATGCCTTCAAAAGTCTTCTTACACGCTTTAAACGGTTTACTAATCTCATTATTAATTTTGAGATAATTTTTTTTATATATTTTTTAAAAACTAATTATAATTGAATGTTTACCTCGGGAAACGCAAGGTTAAAGCCCTCATTTGACATAAAAAGAGCATTTACAGTCACTTTTGCCTTCAAAATCCTTGTTACTCGCTTTCAATGGTTTTATAGTCTCATTATTAATTTCGAGTTGAATTTTTTTATTTTTAGTTAAAACAGATTATGATTGAATGTTTACCATGGGAAACGTTAAGCTAAAACTCTCTATTAACAGGAAAAGTCCATTTATTGTCCCGCATGCCTTCAAAAGCCTTATTACTCGCTTTAAATGGTTTTATAATCTCATTATTGATTTCAAGTTGAATATTTTTACATGTTTTGTTAAAACAGATTACAATTGAATGGTTACCTTGGGAAACGTGAAGCTAAAACCCTCTATTGATAAGAAAAGTCCATTTATCGTCACTCATGCCTTCGAAAGCCTTATTACTCACTTTAAATGGTTTCATAATTTCATTACTGATTTTAAGTTGAATTTTTTTACATTTTTTTTAAAACAGATTATAATTGAATGTTTACCTCGAAAAACGTTAAGCTAAAACCCTCTATTAACAAGAAAAGTCCATTTATTATCGCTCATGCCTTCAAAAGCCTTATTACTCGCTTTAAATGTTTTCAAGATTTCATTATTGATTTTAAGTTGAATTTTTTTACATTTTTTTTAAAACTGATTATAATTGAATGTTTACCTCGGGAAACGCAAGGCTAAAGCCCTCATTTGACATAAAAAGAGCATTTACAGTCACTCATGCCTTCAAAATCCTTATTACTCACTTTCAATGGTTTTATAGTCTCATTATTAATTTCAAGTTGAATTTTTTTATTTTTAGTTAAAACAGATTATGATTGAATGTTTACCATGGGAAACGTTAAGCTAAAACCCTCTATTAACAGGAAAAGTCCATTTATTGTCCCTCATGCCTTCAAAAGCCTTATTGCTCGCATTAAATGGTTTTATAATCTCATTATTGATTTCAAGTTGAATTTTTTTACATGTTTTGTTAAAATAGATTATAATTGAATGCTTACCTTGGGAAACGTGAAGCTAAAACCCTCTATTGATAAGAAAAGTCCATCTATCGTCACTCATGCCATCGAAAGCCTTATTACTCGCTTTAAATGGTTTCATAATTTCATTATTGATTTTAAGTTGAATTTTTTTGTATTTTTGTTAAAATCGATTATAATTGAATGCTTACCTTGGGAAACGTGAAGCTAAAACCCTCTATTGATAAAAAAAAATCCATTTATCGTCACTTATGCCTTCTAAAGCCTTATTACTCGCTTTAAATGGTTTCATAATTTCGATATTAATTTTAAGTTGAATTTTTTTACATTTTTTTTAAAACAGATTATAATTGAATGTTTACCTCGGGAAACATAGGGCTAGAGCCCTCATTTGACATAAAAAGAGCATTTATAGTCACTCATGCCTTCAAAATCCTTATTGCACGCTTTCAGTGGCTTTATGGTCGTATTATTGATTTCAAGTGGAATTGTTTTACATCTTTTATTAAAACAGATTATAATTGAATGTTTACCTCGGGAAACGTTAAGCTAAAACCCTCTATTAATAGGAAAAGTCCATTTATTGTCGCTCAAGCCTTCAAAAGCCTTATTACAAGCTTTAAATGGTTTACTAATCCCATTATAAATTTTGAGTTGAATTTTTTTACATTTTTTTAAAACTAATTATAATTGAATGTTTACCTCGAGAAACGTAGGGGTAAAGCCCTCATTTGACAAAAAAAGTGCATTTATAGTCACTCATGCCTTCAAAATCCTTATTACTCGCTTTTAATGGTTTTATAGTCTCATTATTGATTTCAAGTGGAATTGTTTTACATCTTTTGTTAAAACAGATTATAATTGAATGTTTACCTCGAGAAACGTTAAGCTGAAACCCTCTATTAACAGGAAAAGTCCATTTATTGTCGCTCATGCCTTCAAAAGCCTTATTGCTCGCTTTAAATGGTTTTATAATCTCATTATTGATTTCAAGTTGAATTTTTTTACATGTTTTGTTAAAACATATTATAATTGAATGCTTACCTAAAGAAACGTGAAGCTAAAACCCTCTATTGATAAGAAAAGTCCATTTATCGTCACTCATGCCATCGAAAGCCTTATTACTCGCTTTAAATTGTTTTATAATTTCATTATTGATTTTAAGTTGAATTTTTTTACATTTTTGTTAAAACCGATTATAATTGAATGCTTACCTTGGGAAACGTGAAGCTAAAACCCTCTATTGATAAAAAAAAGTCCATTTATCGTCACTTATGCCTTCGACAGCCTTATTACTCGCTTTAAATGGTTTCATAATTTCATTATTAATTTTAAGTTGAATTTTTTTACATTTTTTTTAAAACAGATTATAATTGAATGTTTAGCTCGGGAAACGTGAGGCTAAAGCCCTCATTTGACAAAAAAAGAGCATTTATAGTCACTCATGCCTTTAAAATCCTTATTACACGCTTTCAATGGTTTTATAGTTGTATTATTGATTTGAAGTGGAATTGTTTTACATCTTTTGTTAAAACAGATTTTAATTGAATGTTTACCTCGGGAAACGGTAAGCTAAAACCCTCTATTAATAGGAAAAGTCCATTTATTGTCGCTCATGCCTTCAAAAGCCTTATTACTCGCTTTAAATGGTTTCAAGATTTCATTATTGATTTTCAGTTGAATTTTTTTACATTTTTTTTGAAACTGATTATAATTGAATGTTTACCTCCGGAAACATGGGGCGAAAGCCTTCATTTGACATAAAAAGAGCATTTATAGTCACTCATACCTTCATAATCCTTATTACTCGTTTTCAATAGTTTTATAGTCTCATTATTGAGTTCAAGTTGAATTTTTTTACATTTTTAGTTAAAACAGAATATGATTGAATGTTTACCACGGGAAACATTATGCTAAAACCCTTTATTAACAGGAAAAGTTAATTTATTGTCGCTCATGCCTTCAAAAGCCTTATTACTTGCATTAAATGGTTTTATAATCTCATTATTGATTTCAAGTTGAATTTTTTTACATTTTTTGTTAAAACAGATTATAATTAAATGCTTACCTTGGGAAACGTGAAGCTAAAACCCACTATTGATAAGAAAAGTCCATTTATCGTCACTCATGCCTTCGAAAGTCTTATTACTCGCTTTAAATGGTTTTATAATCTCATTATTGATTTCAAGTTGAATATTTTTACATTTTTGTTCAATCAGATTATAATTGAATGCTTACCTTGGGAAACGTGAAGCTAAAACCCTCTATTGATAAGAAAAGTCCATTTATTACCGCTCATGCCTTCAAAAGCCTTATTACTGGCTTTAAATGGTTTCAGGATTTCATTATTGATTTTAAGTTGAATTTTTTTACATTTTTTTAATACAGATTATAATTGAATGTTTACCTCGGGAAACGTGGGGCTAAACCCCTCATTTGACATAAAAAGAGCATTTATAGTCACTCATGCCTTCAAAATCCTTATTACACGCTTTCAATGGTTTTATAGTCAAATTATTGATTTCAAGTGGAATTGTTTTACATCTTTTGTTAAAACAGATTATAATTGAATGTTTACCTCGGGAAACGTTAAGCTAAAACCCTCTATTAATCGGAAAAGTCCATTTATTGTCGCTCATGCCTTCAAAAGCCTTATTACACACTTTAAATGGTTTACTAATCTCATTATTGATTTTGAGTTGAATTTTTTTCTATTTTTTTAAAACTAATTATAATTGAATGTTTACCTCGGGAAAAGTGGGGCTAAAGCCCTCATTTGACGTAAAAAAAGCATTTATAGTCACTCATACCTTCAAAATCCTTATTACTCGCTTTCAATGGTTTTATAGTCTCATTATTGATTTCAAGTTGAATTTTTTTATTTTTAGTTAACACATATTATGATTGAATGTTTACCTTGCGAAACGTGAAGCTAAAACCCTCTATTAACAAGAAAAGTCTATTTATTGTCGCCTATGCCTTCAAAAGCCTTATTACTCGCTTTAAATGGTTTTATAATCTGATTATTGATTTCTAATTGAATTTTTTTACATTTTTAGTTAAAACAGAATATGATTGAATGTTTACCATGGGAAACGTTAAGCTAAAACCCTCTATTAACAAGAAAAGTTCATTTATTGTCGCTCATGCCTTCAAAAGCCTTGTTACTCGCGTTAAATGGTTTTATAATCTCATTATTGATTTCAAGTTGAATTTTTTTACATTTTTTGTTAAAACAGATTATAATTGAATGCTTACCTTGGGAAACGTGAAGCTAAAACCCACTATTGATAAGAAAAGTCCATTTATCGTCACTCATGCCTTCGAAAGCCTTAATACTTGCTTTAAATGGTTTTATAATCTCATTATTCTTTTCAAATTGAATATTTTTACATTTTTGTTAAAACAGATTACAATTAAATGCTTACCTTGGGAAACGTGAAGCTAAAATCCTCTATTGTTAAGAAAAGTCCATTTATCGTCACTCATGCCTTCGAAAGCTTGATTATTCTCTTTAAATGGTTTCATAATTTCATTATTTATTTTAGGTTGAATTTTTTTACATTTTTTTAAAACAGATTATAATTGAAAGTTTACCTCGGGAAACGTGGGGCTAAAGCCATCATTTGACATAAAAAGAGTATTTATAGTCACTCATGGCTTCAAAATCCTTATTACTCGCTTTCAATGGTTTTATAGTCTCATTATTGATTTCAAGTGGAATTGTTTTACATCTTTTGTTAAAACAGATTATAATTGAATGTTTACCTTGGGAAACGTTAAGCTAAAACCCTCTATTAAAAGGAAAAGTCCATTTATTGTCACTCATGCCTTCAAAAGCCTTATTACTCGCTTTAAATGGCTTTATAATCTCATTATTGATTTCAAGTTTAATTTTTTTACATTTTTTGTTAAAACAGATTATAATTGAATGCTTACCTTGGGAAACATGAAGCTAAAACCCTCTACTGATAAGAAAAGTCCATTTATCGTCACTCATGCCTTCGAAAGCCTTATTACTCGCTTCAAATGGTTTCATAATTTCATTATTGATTTGAAGTTGAATTTTTTTACATTTTTTTTAAACAGATTATAATTGAATGTTTACCTCGAAAAACGTTAAGCTAAAACCCTCGATTAACAAGAAAAGTCCATTTATTATCGCTCATGCCTTCGAAAGCCTTATTACTCGCTTTAAATGGTTTCAAGATTTCATTATTGATTTTAAGTTAAATTTTTTTACATTTTTTTGAAACTGATTATAATTGAATGTTTACCTTGGGAAACATGGGGCGAAAGCTTTCATTTGACATAAAAAGAGTATTTATAGTCACTCATGCCTTCAAAATCCTTAATACTCGCTTTCAATGGTTTTATAATCTCATTAATGAGTTCAAGTTGAATTTTTTTATATTTTTAGTTAAAACAGAATATGATTAAATGTTTACCACAGGAAATGTTTAGCTAAAACCCTTTATGAACAGGAAAAGTCCATTTATTGTCGCTCATGCCTTCAAAAGCCTTATTACTCGCTTTAAATGATTTTATAATCTCATTATTGATTTCAAGTTGACTTTTTTTACATTTTTTGTTAGAACAGATTATAATTGAATGCTTACCTTGGGAAATGTGAAGCTAAAACCCACTACTAATAAGAAAAGTTCATTTATTGTCACTCATGCCTTCGAAAGCCTTATTACTCACTTTAAATGGCTTTATAATCCCATTACTGATTTCAAGTTGAATATTTTTACGTTTTTGTTAAAACAGATTATATGTGAATGCTTACCTTGGGAAACGTGAAGCAAAAACCCTTTATTGATAAGAAAAGTCCATTTACCGTCACTTATGCCTTCGAAAACCTTATTACTCGCTTTAAATGGTTTCATAATTTTCTTATTAATTTTAAGTTGAATTTGTTTACATTTTTTTTAAAACAGATTATAATTGAATGTTTACCTTGGGAAACGTGGGGCTAAACCCCTCATTTGACATAAAAATAGCATTTATAGTCACTCATGCCTTCAAAATCCTTATTACACGCTTTCAATGGCTTTATAGTCATATTATTGATTTCAAGTGGAATTGTTTTACATCTTTTGTTAAAACAGATTATAATTGAATGTTTACCTCGGGAAACGTTAAGCTAAAACCCTCTATTAATAGGAAAAGTCCATTTATTGTCGCTCATGCCTTCAAAAGCCTTATTACACGCTTTAAATGGTTTACTAACCTCATTATTGATTTTGAGTTGAATTTTTTTACATTTTTTTTAATACTAATTATAATTGAATGTTTACCTCTGGAAACATGGGGCGAAAGCTTTCATTTGACATAAAAAGAGCATTTATAGTCACTCATACCTTCAAAATTTTTATTACTCGTTTTCAATGGTTTTATAGTCTCATTATTGATTTCAAGTTGAATTTTTTTATTTTTAGTTAAAACAGATTATGATTGAATATTTACCATGCGAAACGTCAAGCTAAAATCCTCTATTAACAGGAAAAGTCCATTTATTGTCGCTCATGCCTTCAAAAGCCTTATTACTCGCTTTAAATGGTTTTATAATCTGATTATTGATTTCTAGTTGAATTTTTTTACATTTTTAGTTAAAACAGAATATGATTGAATGTTTACCACGGGAAACGTTAAGCTAAAACTCTCTATTAACAGGAAAAGTCCATTTATTGTGGCTCATGCCTTCAAAAGCCTTATTACTCGCTTTAAATGGTTTTATAATCTCATTATTGATTTCATGTTGAATTTTCTTACATTTTTTGTTAAAACAGGTTATAATTGAATGCTTACCTTGGGAAACGTGAAGCTAAAACCCACTATTGATAAGAATAGTCCATTTATCGTCAGTCATGGCTTCGAAAGCCTTAATACTCGCTTTAAATGGTTTTATAATCTCATTATTGATTTCAAATTGAATATCTTTACATTTTTGTTAAAACAGATTATAATTGAATGCTTACCTTGGGAAACGTGAAGCTAAAACCCTCTATTGATCAGAAAAGTCCATTTATCGTCACTTATGCCTTCGAAAGCTTTATTACTCGCTTTAAATGGTTTCATAATTTCATTATTGATTTTAGGTTGAATTTTCTTACATTTTTTTTGAAACTGATTATAATTGAATGTTTACCTCGGAAAACGTGGATCTATAGCCCTCATTTGACATAAAAAGAGCATTTATAGTCACTCATGCCTTCAAAATCCTTATTACTCGCTTTCAATGGTTTTATAGTCTCATTATTGATTTCAAGTTGAATTTTTTTACATTTTTAGTTAAAATAGAATATGATTGAATGTTTATCGTGGGAAACGTTAAGCTAAAACCCTCTAATAATAGGAAAAGTCCATTTATTGTCGCTCATGTCTTCAAAAGTCTTATTACTCGCTTTAAATGGTTTTATAATCTCATTATTAATTTCAAGTTGAATTTCTGTTACATTTTTGTTAAAACAGATTATAATTGAATGCTTACCTTGGGAAACGTCAAGCTAAAACAATCTATTGATAAGAAAAGTCCATTTATTGTCACTCATGCCTTTGAAAGCTTTATTACTCGCTTTAAATGGTTTCATAATTTCATTATTGATTTTAAGTTAAATTTTTTTACATTTTTTTTAAATAGATTATATTTGAAAGTTTACCTCAAAAAATGTTAAGCTAAAACCCTATAATAACAAGAAAAGTCCATTTATTGTCGCTCATGCCTTCAAAAGCCTTATTACTCGCTTTAAATGGTTTCAGGATTTCATTATTGATTTTAAGTTGAATTTTTTTACATTTTTTTAAAACATATTATAATTGAATGTTTACCTCAAAAAATGTGGGGTTAAAGCCCCCATTTGACATAAAAAGAGCATTTATAGTCACTCATGCCTTCAAAATCCTTATTACTTGCTTTCAATGGTTTTATAGTGTCATTATTGATTTGAAGTGGAATTGTTTTATATCTTCTGTTAAAATAGATTATAATTGAATGTTTACCTCGGGAAACGTTAAGCTAAAACCCTCTATTATCAGGAAAAGTCCATTTATTGTCGCTCATGCCTTTAAAAGCCTTATTACTCGCTTTAAATGGTTTTATAATCTCATTATTGATTTCAAGTTGAATTTTTTTACATTTTTTTAAAACAGACTGTAATTGAATGCTTACCTCGGGAAACGTTAAGCTAAAACCCTCTATTAATAGGAGAAGTCCATTTATTATAGCGCATGCCTTCAAAAGCCTTATTAATTGCTTTAAATGGTTTTATAATCTCATTATTCATTTCAAGTTGAATTTTTTTACATGTTTTGTTAAAACAGATTACAATTGAATGGTTACCTTGGGAAACGTGAAGCTAAAACCCTCTATTGATAAGAAAAGTCCATTTATCGTCACTCATGCCTTAGAAAGCCTTATTACTCGCTTTAAATGGTTTCATAATTTCATTATTGATTTTAAGTTGAATTTTTTTACATTTTTTTTAGAATAGATTATAATTGAATGTTTACCTCGAAAAACGTTAAGCTAAAACCCTCTATTAACAAGAAAAGTCCATTTATTATCGCTCATGCCTTCAAAAGCCTTATTACTCGCTTTAAATGTTTTCAAGATTTCATTATTGATTTTAAGTTGAATTTTTTTACATTTTTTTTGAAACTGATTATAATTGAATGTTTACCTCGGGAAACGCAAGGCTAAAGCCCTCATTTGACATAAAAAGAGCATTTATAGTCAGTCATGCCTTCAAAATCCTTATTACTCGCTTTCAATGGTTTTATAGTCTCATTACTAATTTCAAGTTGAATTTTTTTATTTTTGGTTAAAACAGATTATGATTGAATGTTTACCATGGGAAATGTTAAGCTAAAACCCTCTATTAACAAGAAAAGTCCATTTATTGTCCCTCATGCCTTCAAAAGCCTTATTACTCGCTTTAAATGGTTTTATAATCTCATTATTAATTTTAAGTTGAATTTTTTTACATTTTTTTTAAAACGAAATATAATTAAATGTTTACCTCGGGAAACATAGGGCTAAAGCCCTCATTTGACATAAAAAGAGCATTTATAGTCACTCATGCCTTCAAAATCCTTATTGCACGCTTTCAGTGGCTTTATGGTCGTATTATTGATTTCAAGTGGAATTGTTTTACATCTTTTGTTAAAACAGATTATAATTGAATGTTTACCTCGGGAAACGTTAAGCTAAAACCCTCTATTAATAGGAAAACTCCATTTCTTGTCGCTCATGCCTTCAAAAGCCTTATTACAAGCATTAAATGGTTTACTAATCCCATTATAAATTTTGAGTTGAATTTTTTTACATTTTTTTAAAACTAATTATAATTGAATATTTACCTCGGGAAACGTAGGGCTAAAGCCCTCATTTGACAAAAAAAGTGCATTTATAGTCACTCATGCCTTCAAAATCCTTATTACTCGCTTCAAATGGTTTCAAGATTTCATTATCGATTTTAAGTTGAATTTTTTTACATTTTTTTGAAACTGATTATAATTGAATGTTTACCTCGGGAAACATGGGGCGAAAGCTTTCATTTGACATAAAAAGAGCATTTATAGTCACTCATACCTTCAAAATTTTTATTACTCGCTTTCAATGGTTTCATAGTCTCATTATTGATTTCAAGTTGAATTTTTTTATTTTTAGTTAAAACAGATTATGATTGAATATTTACCATGCGAAACGTGAAGCTAAAACCCTCTATTAATAGGAAAAGTCCATTTATTGTCGCTCATGCCTTCAAAAGCCTTATTACTCGCTTTAAATGGTTTTATAATCTCATTATTGATTTCTAGTTGAATTTTTTTACATTTTTAGTTAAAAAAGAATATGATTGAATGTTTACCACGGGAAACGTTAAGCTAAAACCCTCTATTAACAGGAAAAGTCCATTTATTGTCGCTCATGCCTTTAAAAGCCTTATTACTCGCTTTAAATGATTTTATAATCTCATTATTGATTTCAAGTTGAATTTTTTTACATTTTTTGTTAAAACAGATTATAATTGAATGCTTACCTTGGGAAACGTGAAGCTAAAACCCACTATTGATAAGAATAGTCCATTTATCGTCACTCATGACTTCGAAAGCCTTAATACTCGCTTTAAATGGTTTTATAATCTCATTATTGATTTCAAATTGAATATATTTACATTTTTGTTAAAACATATTATAATTGAATGCTTACCTTGGGAAACGTGAAGCTAAAACCCTCTATTGATAAGAAAAGTCCATTTATCGTCTCTCATACCTTCGAAAGCTTTATTACTCGCTTTAAATGGTTTCATAATTTCATTATTGATTTTAGGTTGAATTTTTTTACATTTTTTTTAAACTGATTATAATTGAATGTTTACCTCGGGAAACGTGGGTCTAAAGCCCTCATTTGACATAAAAAGAGCATTTATAGTCACTCATTCCTTCAAAATCCTTATTACTCGCTTTCAATGGTTTTATAGTTTCATTATTGATTTCAAGTTGAATTTTTTTACATTTTTGGTTAAAACAGAGTATGATTGAATGTTTACCATGGGAAACGTTAAGCTAAAACCCTCTAATAACAGGAAAAGTCCATTTATTGTCGTTCATGTCTTCAAAAGCCTTATTACTCGCTTTAAATGGCTTTATAATCTCATTATTAATTTCAAGTTGAATTTTTTTACATTTTTGTTAAAACAGATTATAATTGAATGCTTACCTTGGAAAACGTCAGGCTAAAACAATCTATTGATAAGAAAAGTCCATTTATCGTCACTCATGCCTTCGAAAGCTTTATTACTCGCTCTAAACAGTTTCATAATTTTATTATTGATTTTAAGTTAAATTTTTTTACATTTTTTTTAAAATAGATTATATTTAAAAACTTACCTCGAAAAACGTTAAGCTAAAACCATCTAATAACAAGAAAAGTCCATTTATTGTCGCCCATGCCTTCAAAAGCCTTATTACTCGCTTTAAATGGTTTCAGGATTTCATTATTGATTTTAAGTTGAAATTTTTTACATTTTTTTAAAACATATTACAATTGAATGTTTACCTCAGGAAATGTGGGGTTAAAGCCCCCATTTGACATAAAAAGAGCATTTATAGTCACTGATGCCTTCAAAATCCTTATTACTTGCTTTCAATGGTTTTATAGTCTCATTATTGATTTGAAGTGGAATTGTTTTACATCTTTTGTTAAAACAGATTATAATTGAATGTTTACCTCGGGAAACGTTAAGCTAAAACCCTCTATTAACAGGAAAAGTCTATTTATTGTCGCTCATGCCTTCAAAAGCCTTATTACTCGCTTTAAATGGTTTTATAATCTCATTATTGATTTCAAGTTGAATTTTTTTACATTTTTTGTTAAAACAGACTGTAATTGAATGCTTACCTTGGGAAACGTGAAGCTAAAACCCTCTATTGAGAGGAAAAGTCCATTTATCGTCACTCATGCCTTCGAAAGCCTTAATACTCGCTTTAAATGGTTTTCTAATCTCATTATTGATTTCAAGTTGAATATTTTTACATTTTTGTTAAAACATATTATAATTGAATGCTTACCTTGAGAAACGTGAAGCTAAAACCCTCTATTGATAAGAAAAGTCCATTTATCGTCACTCATGCCATCGAAAGCCTTATTACTCGCTTTAAATGGTTTCATAATTTCATTATTGATTTTAAGTTGAATTTTTTTACATTTTTGTTAAAACCGATTATAATTGAATGCTTACCTTGGGAAACATGAAGCTAAATCCCTCTATTGATAAAAACAGTCCATTTATCGTCACTTATGCCTTCGAAAGCCTTATTACTCGCTTTAAATGGTTTCATAATTTCATTATTAATTTTAAGTTGAATTTTTTTACATTTTTTTTTAAACAGATTATAATTGAATGTTTACCTCGGGAAACATAGGGCTAAAGCCCTCATTTGACATAAAAAGAGCATTTATAGTCACTTATGCCTTCAAAATCCTTATTGCACGCTTTCAGCGGCTTTATGGTCGTATTATTGATTTCAAGTGGAATTGTTTTACATCTTTTGTTAAAACAGATTATAATTGAATGTTTACCTCGGGAAACGTTCAGCTAAAACCCTCTATTAATAGGAAAAGTCCATTTATTGTCGCTCATGCCTTCAAAAGCCTTATTACAAGCTTTAAATGGTTTACTAATCCCATTATAAATTTTAAGTTGAATTTTTTTACATTTTTTTAAAACCAATTATAATTGAATGTTTACCTCGGGAAACGTAGGGCTAAAGCCCTGATTTGACAAAAAAAGTGCATTTATAGTCACTCATGCCTTCAAAATCCTTATTACTCGCTTTCAATGGTTTTATAGTCTCATTATTGATTTCAAGTGGAATTGTTTTACATCTTTTGTTAAAACAGATTATAATTGAATGTTTACCTCGAGAAACGTTAAGCTAAAACCCTCTATTAACAGGAAAAGTCCATTTATTGTCGCTCATGCCTTCAAAAGCCTTATTACTCGCTTTAAATGGTTTTATAATCTCATTATTGATTTCAAGTTGAATTTTTTTACATGTTTTGTTAAAACAGATTATAATTGAATGCTTACCTTGAGAAACGTGAATCTAAAACCCTCTATTGATAAGAAAAGTCCATTTATCGTCACTCATGCCATCGAAAGCCTTATTACTCGCTTTAAATTGTTTTATAATTTCATTATTGATTTTAAGTTGAATTTTTTTACATTTTTGTTAAAATCGATTATAATTGAATGCTTACCTTGGGAAACGTGAAGCTAAAACCCTTTATTGATAAAAAAAAAGTCCATTTATCGTCACTTATGCCTTCGACAGCCTTATTACTCGCTTTAAATGGTTTCATAATTTCATTATTAATTTTAAGTTGAATTGTTTTTCATTTTTTTTAAAACAGATTATAATTGAATGTTTACCTCGGGAAACGTGAGGCTAAAGCCCTCATTTGACAAAAAAAAGAGCATTTATAGTCACTCATGCCTTTAAAATCCTTATTACACGCTTTCAATGGTTTTATAGTTCTATTATTGATTTGAAGTGGAATTGTTTTACATCTTTTCTTAAAACAGATTTTAATTGAATGTTTACCTCGGGAAACGGTAAGCTAAAACCCTCTATTAATAGGAAAAGTCCATTTATTATCGCTCATGCCTTCAAAAGCCTTATTACTCGCTTTAAATGGTTTCAAGATTTCATTATTGATTTTAAGTTGAATTTTTTTACATTTTTTTTGAAACTGATTATAATTGAATGTTTACCTCGGGAAACGTGGGGCGAAAGCCTTCATTTGACATAAAAAGAGCATTTATAGTCACTCATACCTTCAAAATCCTTATTACTCGTTTTCAATAGTTTTATAGTCTCATTATTGAGTTCAAGTTGAATTTTTTTACATTTTTAGTTAGAACAGAATATGATTGAATGTTTACCACGGGAAACATTAAGCTAAAACCCTTTATTAACAGGAAAAGTTAATTTATTGTCGCTCATGCCTTCAAAAGCCTTATTACTAGCATTAAATGGTTTTATAATCTCATTATTGATTTCAAGTTGAATTTTTTTACATTTTTTGTTAAAACAGATTATAATTGAATGCTTACCTTGGGAAACGTGAAGCTAAAACCCACTATTGATAAGAAAAGTCCATTTATCGTCACTCATGCCTTCGAAAGCCTTATTACTCGCTTTAAATGGTTTTATAATCTCATTATTGATTTCAAGTTGAATATTTTTACATTTTTGTTCAATCAGATTATAATTGAATGCTTACCTTGGGAAACGTGAAGCTAAAACCCTCTATTGATAAGAAAAGTCCATTTATTACCGCTCATACCTTCAAAAGCCTTATTACTCGCTTTAAATGGTTTCAAGATTTCATTATTGATTTTAAGTTGAATTTTTTTACATTTTTTTAATACAGATTATAATTGAATGTTTACCTCGGGAAACGTGAGGCTAAACCCCTCATTTGACATAAAAAGAGCATTTATAGTCACTCATGCCTTCAAAATCCTTATTACACGCTTTCAATGGTTTTATAGTCAAATTATTGATTTCAAGTGGAATTGTTTTACATCTTTTGTTAAAACAGATTATAATTGAATGTTTACCTCGGGAAACGTTAAGCTAAAACCCTCTATTAATCGGAAAAGTCCATTTATTGTCGCTCTTGCCTTCAAAAGCCTTATTACACGCTTTAAATGGTTTACTAATCTCATTATTGATTTTGAGTTGAATTTTTTTACATTTTTTTAAAACTAATTATAATTGAATGTTTACCTCGGGAAAAGTGGGGCTAAAGCCCTCATTTGACATAAAAAAATCATTTATAGTCACTCATACCTTCAAAATCCTTATTACTCACTTTCAATGGTTTTATAGTCTCATTATTGATTTCAAGTTGAATTTTTTTATTTTTAGTTAACACATATTATGATTGAATGTTTACCATGCGAAACGTGAAGCTAAAACCCTCTATTAACAAGAAAAGGCTATTTATTGTCGCCTATGCCTTCAAAAGCCTTATTACTCGCTTTAAATGGTTTTATAATCTGATTATTGATTTCTAATTGAATTTTTTTACATTTTTAGTTAAAACAGAATATGATTGAATGTTTACCACGGGAAACGTTAAGCTAAAACCCTCTATTAACAGGAAAAGTTCATTTATTGTCGCTCATGCCTTCAAAAGCCTTGTTACTCACGTTAAATGGTTTTATAATCTCATTATTGATTTCAAGTTGAATTTTTTTACATTTTTTGTTAAAACAGATTATAATTGAATGCTTACCTTGGGAAACGTGAAGCTAAAACCCACTATTGATAAGAAAAGTCCATTTATCGTCACTCATGCCTTCGAAAGCCTTAATACTTGCTTTAAATGGTTTTATAATCTCATTATTCTTTTCAAATTGAATATTTTTACATTTTTGTTAAAACAGATTACAATTAAATGCTTACCTTGGGAAACGTGAAGCTAAAATCCTCTATTGTTAAGAAAAGTCCATTTATCGTCACTCATGCCTTCGAAAGCTTGATTATTCTCTTTAAATGGTTTCATAATTTCATTATTGATTTTAGGTTGAATTTTTTGACATTTTTTTTAAAACAGATTATAATTGAAAGTTTACCTCGGGAAACGTGGGGCTAAAGCCATCATTTGACATAAAAAGAGCATTTATAGTCACTCATGGCTTCAAAATCCTTATTACTCGCTTTCAATGGTTTTATAGTCTCATTATTGATTTCAAGTGGAATTGTTTTACATCTTTTGTTAAAACAGATTATAATTGAATGTTTACCTTGGGAAACATTAAGATAAAACCCTCTATTAAAAGGAAAAGTCCATTTATTGTCACTCATGCCTTCAAAAGCCTTATTACTCGCTTTAAATGGTTTTATAATCTCATTATTGATTTCAAGTTGAATTTTTTTACATTTTTTGTTAAAACAGATTATAATTGAATGCTTACCTTGGGAAACATTAAGCTAAAACCCTCTACTGATAAGAAAAGTCCATTTATCGTCACTCATTCCTTCGAAAGCCTTATTACTCGCTTTAAATGGTTTCATAATTTCATTATTGATTTGAAGTTGAATTTTTTTACATTTTTTTTAAACAGATTATAATTGAATGTTTACCTTGAAAAACGTTAAGCTAAAACCCTCGATTAACAAGAAAAGTCCATTTATTATCGCTCATGCCTTCAAAAGCCTTATTACTCGCTTTAAATGGTTTCAAGATTTCATTATTGATTTTAAGTTGAATTTTTTTACATTTTTTTGAAACTGATTATAATTGAATGTTTACCTCGGGAAACATGGGGCGAAAGCTTTCATTTGACATAAAAAGAGTATTTATAGTCACCCATGCCTTCAAAATCCTTATTACTCGCTTTCAATGGTTTTATAATCTCATTAATGAGTTCAAGTTGAATTTTTTTATATTTTTAGTTAGAACAGAATATGATTAAATGTTTACCACAGGAAATGTTTAGCTAAAACCCTTTATGAACAGGAAAAGTCCATTTATTGTCGCTCATGCCTTCAAAAGCCTTATTACTCGCTTTAAATGATTTTATAATCTCATTATTGATTTCAAGTTGACTTTTTTTACATTTTTTGTTAGAACAGATTATAATTGAATGCTTACCTTGGGAAATGTGAAGCTAAAACCCACTACTAATAAGAAAAGTTCATTTATTGACACTCATGCCTTCGAAAGCCTTATTACTCACTTTAAATGGTTTTATAATCCCATTACTGATTTCAAGTTGAATATTTTTACGTTTTTGTTAAAACAGATTATATGTGAATGCTTACCTTGGGAAACGTGAAGCAAAAACCCTTTATTGATAAGAAAAGTCCATTTACCGTCACTTATGCCTTCGAAAACCTTATTACTCGCTTTAAATGGTTTCATAATTTTCTTATTAATTTTAAGTTGAATTTGTTTACATTTTTTTTAAAACAGATTATAATTGAATGTTTACCTCGGGAAACGTGGGGCTAAACCCCTCATTTGACATAAAAAGAGCATTTATAGTCACTCATGCCTTCAAAATCCTTATTACACGCTTTCAATGGCTTTATAGTCATAGTATTGATTTCAAGTGGAATTGTTTTACATCTTTTGTTAAAACAGATTATAATTGAATGTTTACCTCGGGAAACGTTAAGCTAAAACCCTCTATTAATAGCAAAAGTCCATTTATTGTCGCTCATGCCTTCAAAAGCCTTATTACATGCTTTAAATGGTTTACTAACCTCATTATTGATTTTGAGTTGAATTTTTTTACATTTTTTTTAATACTAATTATAATTGAATGTTTACCTCGGGAAACATGGGGCGAAAGCTTTCATTGGACATAAAAAGAGCATTTATAGTCACTCATACCTTCAAAATTTTTATTACTCGCTTTCAATGGTTTTATAGTCTCATTATTGATTTCAAGTTGAATTTTTTTATTTTTAGTTAAAACAGATTATGATTGAATATTTACCATGCGAAACGTGAAGCTAAAATCCTCTATTAACAGGAAAAGTCCATTTATTGTCGCTCATGCCTTCAAAAGCCTTATTACTCGCTTTAAATGGTTTTATAATCTGATTATTGATTTCTAGTTGAATTTTTTTACATTTTTAGTTAAAACAAAATATGATTGAATGTTTACCACGGGAAACGTTAAGCTAAAACTCTCTATTAACAGGAAAAGTCCATTTATTGTGGCTCATGCCTTCAAAAGCCTTATTACTCGCTTTCAATGGTTTGATAAACTCATTATTGATTTCAAGTTGAATTTTCTTACATTTTTTGTTAAAACAGATTATAATTGAATGCTTACCTTGGGAAACGTGAAGCTAAAACCCACTATTGATAAGAATAGTCCATTTATCGTCACTCATGGCTTCGAAAGCCTTAATACTCGCTTTAAATGGTTTTATAATCTCATTATTGATTTCAAATTAAATATTTTTACATTTTGTTAAAACAGATTATAATTGAATGCTTACCTTGGGAAACGTGAAGCTAAAACGCTCTATTGATAAGAAAAGTCCATTTATCGTCACTCATGCCTTCGAAAGCTTTATTACTCGCTTTAAATGGTTTCATAATTTCATTATTGATTTTAGGTTGAATTTTCTTACATTTTTTTTGAAACTGATTATAATTGAATGATTACCTCGGGAAACGTGGGTCTATAGCCCTCATTTGACATAAAAAGAGCATTTATAGTCACTCATGCCTTCAAAATCCTTATTACTCACTTTCAATGGTTTTATAGTCTCATTATTGATTTCAAGTTGAATTTTTTTACATTTTTAGTTAAAACAGAATGTGATTGAATGTTTACCATGGGAAACGTTAAGCTAAAACCCTCTAATAACATGAAAAGTCCATTTATTGTCGCTCATGTCTTCAAAAGTCTTATTACTCGCTTTAAATGGTTTTATAATCTCATTATTAATTTCAAGTTGAATTATTTTTACATTTTTGTTAAAACAGATTATAATTGAATGCTTACCTTGGGAAACGTCAAGCTAAAACAATCTATTGATAAGAAAAGTCCATTTATCATCACTCATGCCTTCGAAAGCTTTATTACTCGCTTTAAATGGTTTCATAATTTCATTATTGATTTTAAGTTAAATTTTTTTACATTTTTTTTAAAATAGATTATATTTGAAAGTTTACCTCAAAAAACGTTAAGCTAAAACCCTCTAATAACAAGAAAAGTCCATTTATTGTCGTTCATGCCTTCAAAAGCCTTATTACTCGCTTTAAATGGTTTCAGGATTTCATTATTGATTTTAGGTTGAATTTTTTTACATTTTTTTAAAACATATTATAATTGAATGTTTACCTCAAAAAATGTGGGGTTAAAGCCCCTATTTGACATAAAAAGAGCATTTATAGTCACTCATGCCTTCAAAATCCTTATTACTTGCTTTCAATCGTTTTATAGTGTCATTATTGATTTGAAGTGGAATTGTTTTACATCTTTTGTTCAAATAGATTATAATTGAATGTTTACCTCGGGAAACGTTAAGCTAAAACCCTCTATTAACAGGAAAAGTCCATTTATTGTCGCTCATGCCTTCAAAAGCCTTATTACTCGCTTTAAATGGTTTTATAATCTCATTATTGATTTCAAGTTGAATTTTTTTACATTTTTTTTAAAACAGACTGTAATTGAATGCTTACCTCGGGAAACGTTAAGCTAAAACCCTCTATTAATAGGAGAAGTCTATTTATTGTAGCGCATGCCTTCAAAAGCCTTATTAATTGCTTTAAATGGTTTTATAATCTCATTATTGATTTCAAGTTGAATTTTTTTACATGTTTTGTTAAAACAGATTACAATTGAATGGTTACCTTGGGAAACGTGAAGCTAAAACCCTCTATTGATAAGAAAAGTCCATTTATCGTCACTCATGCCTTCGAAAGCCTTATTACTCGCTTTAAATGGTTTCATAATTTCATTATTGATTTTAAGTTGAATTTTTTTACATTTTTTTTAGAATAGATTATAATTGAATGTTTACCTCGAAAAACGTTAAGCTAAAACCCTCTATTAACAAGAAAAGTCCATTTATTATCGCTCATGCCTTCAAAAGCCTTATTACTCGCTTTAAATGTTTTCAAGATTTCATTATTGATTTTAAGTTGAATTTTTTTACATTTTTTTTGAAACTGATTATAATTGAATGTTTACCTCGGGAAACGCAAGGCTAAAGCCCTCATTTGACATAAAAAGAGCATTTATAGTCACTCATGCCTTCAAAATCCTTATTACTCGCTTTCAATTGTTTTATAGTCTCATTATTAATTTCAAGTTGAATTTTTTTATTTTTAGTTAAAACAGATTATGATTGAATGTTTACCATGGGAAACGTTAAGCTAAAACCCTCTATTAACAGGAAAAGTCCATTTATTGTCCCTCATGCCTTCAAAAGCCTTATTACTCGCTTTAAATGGTTTTATAATCTCATTATTAATTTTAAGTTGAATTTTTTTACATTTTTTTTAAAACAGATTATAATTGAATGTTTACCTCGGGAAACATAGGGCTAAAGCCCTCATTTGACATAAAAAGAGCATTTATAGTCACTCATGCCTTCAAAATCCTTATTGCACGCTTTCAGTGGCTTTATGGTCGTATTATTCATTTCAAGTGGAATTGTTTTACATCTTTTGTTAAAACAGATTATAATTGAATGTTTACCTCGGGAAACGTTAAGCTAAAACCCTCTATTAATAGGAAAAGTCCATTTATTGTCGCTCATGCCTTCAAAAGCCTTATTACAAGCTTTAAATGGTTTATTAATCCCATTATAAATTTTGAGTTGAATTTTTTTACATTTTTTTGAAACTGATTATAATTGAATGTTTACCTCCGGAAACGCAAGGCTAAAGCCCTCATTTGACATAAAAAGAGCATTTACAGTCACTCATGCCTTCAAAATCCTTATTACTCACTTTCAATGGTTTTATAATCTCATTATTAATTTCAAGTTGAATTTTTTTATTTTTAGTTAAAACAGATTATGATTAAATGTTTACCATGGGAAACGTTAAGCTAAAACCCTCTATTAACAGTAAAAGTCCATTTATTGTCCCTCATGCCTTCAAAAGCCTTATTACTCGCTTTAAATGGTTTTATAATCTCATTATTGATTTCAAGTTGAATTTTTTTACATGTTTTGTTAAAATAGATTATAATTGAATGCTTACCTTGGGAAACGTGAAGCTAAAACCCTCTATTGATAAGAAAAGTCCATCTATCGTCACTCATGCCATCGAAAGCCTTATTACTCGCTTTAAATGGTTTCATAATTTCATTATTGATTTTAAGTTGAATTTTTTTACATTTTTGTTAAAATCGATTATAATTGAATGCTTACCTTGGGAAACGTGAAGCTAAAACCCTCTATTGATAAAAAAAAAGTCCATTTATCGTCACTTATGCCTTCTAAAGCCTTATTACTCGCTTTAAATGGTTTCATAATTTCATTATTAATTTTAAGTTGAATTTTTTTACATTTTTTTTAAAACAGATTATAATTGAATGTTTACCTCGGGAAACATAAGGCTAAAGCCCTCATTTGACATAAAAAGGGCATTTATAGTCACGCATGCCTTCAAAATCCTTATTACACGCTTTCAATGGTTTTATAGTTGTATTATTGATTTGAAGTGGAATTGTTTTACATCTTTTGTTAAAATAGATTTTAATTGAATGTTTACCTCGGGAAACGGTAAGCTAAAACCCTCTATTAATAGGAAAAGTCCATTTATTGTCGCTCATGCCTTCAAAAGCTTTATTACTCGCTTTAAATGGTTTCAAGATTTCATTATTGATTTTAAGTTGAATTTTTTTACATTTTTTTTGAAACTGATTATAATTGAATGTTTACCTCGGGAAACGTGGGGCGAAAGCCTTCATTTGACATAAAAAGAGCATTTATAGTCACTCATACCTTCAAAATCCTTATTACTCATTTTCAATAGTTTTATAGTCTCATTATTGAGTTCAAGTTGAATTTTTTTACATTTTTAGTTAGAACAGAATATGATTGAATGTTTACCACGGGAAACATTAAGCTAAAACCCTTTATTAACAAGAAAAGTTAATTTATTGTCGCTCATGCCTTCAAAAGCCTTATTACTCGCATTAAATGGTTTTATAATCTCATTATTGATTTCAAGTTGAATTTTTTTACATTTTTTGTTAAAACAGATTATAATTGAATGCTTACCTTGGGAAACGTGAAGCTAAAACCCACTATTGATAAGAAAAGTCCATTTATTACTGCTCATGCCTTCAAAAGCCTTATTACTCGCTTTAAATGGTTTCAGGATTTCATTATTGATTTTAAGTTGAATTTTTTTACATTTTTTTAATACAGATTATAATTGAATGTTTACCTCGGGAAACGTGAGGCTAAACCCCTCATTTGACATAAAAATAGCATTTATAGTCACTCATGCCTTCAAAATCCTTATTACACGCTTTCAATGGTTTTATAGTCAAATTATTGATTTCAAGTGGAATTGTTTTACATCTTTTGTTAAAATAGATTATAATTGAATGTTTACCTCGGGAAACGTTAAGCTAAAACCCTCTATTAATCGGAAAAGTCCATTTATTGTCGCTCATGCCTTCAAAAGCCTTATTACACACTTTAAATGGTTTACTAATCTCATTATTGATTTTGAGTTGAATTTTTTTACATTTTTTAAAACTAATTATAATTGAATGTTTACCTCGGGAAAAGTGGGGCTAAAGCCCTCATTTGACATAAAAAAATCATTTATAGTCACTCATACCTTCAAAATCCTTATTACTCACTTTCAATGGTTTTATAGTCTCATTATTGATTTCAAGTTGAATTTTTTTATTTTTAGTTAACACATATTATGATTGAATGTTTACCATGCGAAACGTGAAGCTAAAACCCTCTATTAACAAGAAAAGTCTATTTATTGTCGCCTATGCCTTCAAAAGCCTTATTACTCGCCCTAAATGGTTTTATAATCTGATTATTGATTTCTAATTGAATTTTTTTACATTTTTAGTTAAAACAGAATATGATTGAATGTTTACCACGGGAAACGTTAAGCTAAAACCCTCTATTAATAGGAAAAGTTCATTTATTGTCGCTCATGCCTTCAAAAGCCTTGTTACTCGCGTTAAATGGTTTTATAATCTCATTATTGATTTCAAGTTGAATTGTTTTACATTTTTTGTTAAAACAGATTATAATTGAATGCTTACCTTGGGAAACATGAAGCTAAAACCCACTATTGATAAGAAAAGTCCATTTATCGTCACTCATGCCTTCGAAAGCCTTAATACTTGCTTTAAATGGTTTTATAATCTCATTATTCTTTTCAAATTGAATATTTTTACATTTTTGTTAAAACAGATTACAATTAAATGCTTACCTTGGGAAACGTGAAGCTAAAATCCTCTATTGTTATGAAAAGTCCATTTATCATCACTCATGCCTTCGAAAGCTTGATTATTCTCTTTAAATGGTTTCATAATTTCATTATTGATTTTAGGTTGAATTTTTTTACATTTTTCTTAAAACAGATTATAATTGAAAGTTTGCCCCGGGAAACGTGGGGCTAAAGCCATCATTTGACATAAAAAGAGCATTTATAGTCACTCATGGCTTCAAAATCCTTATTACTCGCTTTCAATGGTTTTATAGTCTCATTATTTATTTCAAGTTGAAGTTTTTTACATTTTTTGTTAAAACAGATTATAATTGAATGCTTACCTTGGGAAACATGAAGCTAAAACCCTCTACTGATAAGAAAAGTCCATTTATCGTCACTCATGCCTTCGAAAGCCTTATTACTCGCTTTAAATGGTTTCATAATTTCATTATTGATTTGAAGTTGAATTTTTTTACATTTTTTTTAAACAGATTATAATTGAATGTTTACCTCGAAAAACGTTAAGCTAAAACCCTCGATTAACAAGAAAAGTCCATTTATTATCGCTCATGCCTTCAAAAGCCTTATTACTCGCTTTAAATGGTTTCAAGATTTCATTATTGATTTTAAGTTGAATTTTTTTACATTTTTTTGAAACTGATTATAATTGAATGTTTACCTCGGGAAACATGGGGCGAAAGCTTTCATTTGACATTAAAAGAGTATTTATAGTCACTCATGCCTTCAAAATCCTTATTACTCGCTTTCAATGGTTTTATAATCTCATTAATGAGTTCAAGTTGAATTTTTTTATATTTTTAGTTCAAACAGAATATGATTAAATGTTTACCACAGGAAATGTTTAGCTAAAACCCTTTATGAACAGAAAAAGTCCATTTATTGTCGCTCATGCCTTCAAAAGCCTTATTACTCGCTTTAAATGATTTTATAATCTCATTATTGATTTCAAGTTGACTTTTTTTACATTTTTTGTTAGAACAGATTATAATTGAATGCTTACCTTGGGAAATGTGAAGCTAAAACCCACTACTAATAAGAAAGGTTCATTTATTGTCACTCATGCCTTCGAAAGCCTTATTACTCACTTTAAATGGTTTTATAATCCCATTACTGATTGCAAGTTGAATATTTTTACGTTTTTGTTAAAACAGATTATATGTGAATGCTTACCTTGGGAAACGTGAAGCAAAAACCCTTTATTGATAAGAAAAGTCCATTTACCGTCACTTATGCCTTCGAAAACCTTATTACTCGCTTTAAATGGTTTCATAATTTTCTTATTAATTTTAAGTTGAATTTGTTTACATTTTTTTTAAAACAGATTATAATTGAATGTTTACCTCGGGAAACGTGGGGCTAAACCCCTCATTTGACATAAAAAGAGCATTTATAGTCACTCATGCCTTCAAAATCCTTATTACACGCTTTCAATGGCTTTGTAGTCATATTATTGATTTCAAGTGGAATTGTTTTACATCTTTTGTTAAAACAGATTATAATTGAATGTTTACCTCGGGAAATGTTAAGCTAAAACCCTCTATTAATAGCAAAAGTCCATTTATTGTCGCTCATGCCTTCAAAAGCCTTATTACACGCTTTAAATGGTTTACTAACCTCATTATTGATTTTGAGTTGAATTTTTTTACATTTTTTTTAATACTAATTATAATTAAATGTTTACCTCGGGAAACATGGGGCGAAAGCTTTCATTTGACATAAAAAGAGCGTTTATAGTCACTCATACTTTCAAAATTTTTATTACTCGCTTTCAATGGTTTTATAGTCTCATTATTGATTTCAAGTTGAATTTTTTTATTTTTAGTTAAAACAGATTATGATTGAATATTTACCATGCGAAACGTGAAGCTAAAATCCTCTATTAACAGGAAAAGTCCATTTATTGTCGCTTATGCCTTCAAAAGCCTTATTACTCGCTTTAAATGGTTTCAAGATTTCATTATTGATTTTAAGTTGAATTTTTTTACATTTTTTTTGAAACTGATTATAATTGAATGTTTACCTCGAGAGACGTGGGGCGAAAGCCTTCATTTGACATAAAAAGAGCATTTATAGTCACTCATACCTTCAAAATCCTTATTACTCGTTTTCAATAGTTTTATAGTCTCATTATTGAGTTCAAGTTGAATTTTTTTACATTTTTAGTTAAAACAGAATATGATTGAATGTTTACCACGGGAAACATTAAGCTAAAACCCTTTATTAACAGGAAAAGTTAATTTATTGTCGCTCATTCCTTCAAAAGCCTTATTACCGCATTAAATGGTTTTATAATCTCATTATTGATTTCAAGTTGAATTTTTTTACATTTTTTGTTAAAACAGATTATAATTGAATGCTTACCTTGGGAAACGTGAAGCTAAAACCCACTATTGATAAGAAAAGTCCATTTATCGTCACTCATGCCTTCGAAAGCCTTATTACTCGCTTTAAATGGTTTTATAATCTCATTATTGATTTCAAGTTGAATATTTTTACATTTTTGTTAAATCAGATTATAATTGAATGCTTACCTTGGGAAACGTGAAGCTAAAACCCTCTATTGATAAGAAAAGTCCATTTATTACCGCTCATGCCTTCAAAAGCCTTATTACTCGCTTTAAATGGTTTCAGGATTTCATTATTGATTTTAAGTTGAATTTTTTTATATTTTTTTAATACAGATTATAATTGAATGTTTACCTCGGGAAACGTAGGGCTAAACCCCTCATTTGACATAAAAAAAGCATTTATAGTCACTCATACCTTCAAAATCCTTATTACTCGCTTTCAATGGTTTTATAGTCTCATTATTGATTTCAAGTTGAATTTTTTTATTTTTAGTTAACACATATTATGATTGAATGTTTAGCATGCGAAACGTGAAGCTAAAACCCTCTATTAACAAGAAAAGTCTATTTATTGTCGCCTATGCCTTCAAAAGCCTTATTACTCTCTTTAAATGGTTTTATAATCTGATTATTGATTTCTAATTGAATTTTTTTACATTTTTAGTTAAAACAGAATATGATTGAATGTTTACCACGGGAAACGTTAAGCTAAAACCCTCTATTAACAGGAAAAGTTCATTTATTGTCGCTCATGCCTTCAAAAGCCTTGTTACTCGCGTTAAATGGTTTTATAATCTCATTATTGATTTCAAGTTGAATTGTTTTACATTTTTTGTTAAAACAGAGTATAATTGAATGCTTACCTTGGGAAACGTGAAGCTAAAACCCACTATTGATAAGAAAAGTCCATTTATCGTCACTCATGCCTTCGAAAGCCTTAATACTTGCTTTAAATGGTTTTATAATCTCATTATTCTTTTCAAATTGAATATTTTTACATTTTTGTTAAAACAGATTACAATTAAATGCTTACCTTGGGAAACGTGAAGCTAAAATCCTCTATTGTTAAGAAAAGTCCATTTATCGTCACTCATGCCTTCGAAAGCTTGATTATTCTCTTTAAATGGTTTCATAATTTCATTATTGATTTTAGGTTGAATTTTTTTACATTTTTTTTAAAACAGATTATAATTGAAAGTTTACCTCGGAAAACGTGGGGCTAAAGCCATCATTTCACATAAAAAGAGCATTTATAGTCACTTATGGCTTCAAAATCCTTATTACTCGCTTTCAATGGTTTTATAGTCTCATTATTGATTTCAAGTGGAATTGTTTTACATCTTTTGTTAAAACAGATTATAATTGAATGTTTACCTTGGGAAACGTTAAGCTAAAACCCTCTATTAAAAGGAAAAGTCCATTTATTGTCACTCATGCCTTCAAAAGCCTTATTACTCGCTTTCAATGGTTTTATAGTCTCATTAATGAGTTCAAGTTGAATTTTTTTACATTTTCAGTTAAAACAGAATATGATCAAATGTTTACCATGGGAAACGTTTAGCTAAAACCCTTTATGAACAGGAAAAGTCTATTTATTGTCGCTCATGCCTTCAAACGCCTTATTACTCGCTTTAAATGGTTTTATAATCTCATTATTGATTTCAAGTTGACTTTTTTTACATTTTTTGTTAGAACAGATTATAATTGAATGCTTACCTTGGGAAATGTGAAGCTAAAACCCACTATTAATAAGAAAAGTTCATTTATCGTCACTCATGCCTTCGAAAGTCTTATTACTCCCTTTAAATGGTTTTATAATCCCATTATTGATTTCAAGTTGAATATTTTTACGTTTTTGTTAAAACAGATTATATGTGAATGCTTACCTTGGGAAACGTGAAGCAAAAACCCTTTATTGATAAGAAAAGTCCATTTACCGTCACTTCTGCCTTCGAAAACCTTACTACTCGCTTTAAATGGTTTCATAATTTTCTTATTAATTTTAAGTTGAATTTGTTTACATTTTTTTTTAAAACAGATTATAATTGAATGTTTACCTCGGGAAACGTGGGGTTAAACCCCTCATTTGACATAAAAAGAGCATTTATAGTCACTCATGCCTTCAAAATCCTTATTACACGCTTTCAATGGCTTTATAGTCATATTATTGATTTCAAGTGGAATTATTTTACATCTTTTGTTAAAACAGATTATAATTGAATGTTTACCTCGGGAAACGTTAAGCTAAAACCCTCTATTAATAGGAAAAGTCCATTTATTGTCGCTCATGCCTTCAAAAGCCTTATTACACGCTTTAAATGGTTTACTAACCTCATTATTGATTTTGAGTTGAATTTATTTACATTTTTTTATTACTAATTATAATTGAATGTTTACCTCGGGAAACGTGGGGCTAAAGCCCTCATTTGACATAGAAAGAGCATTTATAGTCACTCATACCTTCAAAATTTTAATTACTCGCTTTCAATGGTTTTGTAGTCTCATTATTGATTTCAAGTTGAATTTTTTTTTTTTAGTTAAAACAAATTATGATTGAATATTTACCATGCGAAACGTGAAGCTAAAACCCTCTATTGACAGGAAAAGTCCATTTATTGTCGCCCATGCCTTCAAAAGCCTTATTACTCGCTTTGAATGGTTTTATAATCTCATTATTGATTTCTAGTTGAATTTTTTTACATTTTTAGTTAAAACAAAATATGATTGAATGCTTACCACGGGAAACGTTAAGCTAAAACACTCTATTAACAGGAAAAGTCCATTTATTGTCGCTCATGCCCTCAAAAGCCTTATTACTCGCTTTAAATGGTTTTATAATCTCATTATTGATTTCAAGTTGAATTTTCTTACATTTTTTGTTAAAACAGATTATAATTGAATGCTTACCTTGGGAAACGTGAAGCTAAAACCCACTATTGATAAGAATAGTCCATTTATCGTCACTCATGGCTTCGAAAGCCTTAATACTCGCTTTAAATGGTTTTATAATCTCATTATTGATTTCAAATTGAATATTTTTACATTTTTGTTAAAACAGATTATAATTGAATGCTTACCTTGGGAAACGTGAAGCTAAAACCCTCTATTGATAAGAAAAGTCCATTTATCGTCACTCATGCCTTCGAAAGCTTTATTACTCGCTTTAAATGGTTTCATAATTTCATTATTGATTTTAGGTTGAATTTTCTTACATTTTTTTTGAAACTGATTATAATTGAATGTTTACCTCGGGAAACGTGGGTCTATAGCCCTCATTTGACATAAAAAGAGCATTTATAGTCACTCATGCCTTCAAAATCCTTATTACTCGGTTTCAATGGTTTTATAGTCTCATTATTGATTTCAAGTTGAATTTTTTTACATTTTTAGTTAAAACAGAATATGATTGAATGTTTACCATGGGAAACGTTAAGCTAAAACCCTCTAATAACAGGAAAAGTCCATTTATTGTCGCTCATGTCTTCAAAAGTCTTATTACTCGCTTTAAATGGTTTTATAATCTCATTATTAATTTCAAGTTGAATTTTTTTTACATTTTTGTTAAAACAGATTATAATTGAATGCTTACCTTGGGAAACGTCAAGCTAAAACAATCTATTGATAAGAAAAGTCCATTTATCGTCACTCATGCCTTCGAAAGCTTTATTACTCGCTTTAAATGGTTTCATAATTTCATTATTGATTTTAGGTTGAATTTTCTTACTTTTTTTTTGAAACTGATTATAATTGAATGTTTACCTCGAGAAACGTGGGTCTATAGCCCTCATTTGACATAAAAAGAGCATTTATAGTCACTCATGCCTTCAAAATCCTTATTACTCGCTTTCAATGGTTTTATAGTCTCATTATTGATTTCAAGTTGAATTTTTTTACATTTTTAGTTAAAACAGAATATGATTGAATGTTTACCATGGGAAACGTTAAGCTAAAACCCTCTAATAACAGGAAAAGTCCATTTATTGTCGCTCATGTCTTCAAAAGTCTTATTACTTGCTTTAAATGGTTTTATAATCTCATTATTAATTTCAAGTTGAATTTTTTTTACATTTTTGTTAAAACAGATTATAATTGAATGCTTACCTTGGGAAACGTCAAGCTAAACCAATCTATTGATAAGAAAAGTCCATTTATCGTCACTCATGCCTTCGAAAGCTTTATTACTCGCTTTAAATGGTTTCATAATTTCATTATTTATTTTAAGTTAAATTTTTTTACATTTTTCTTAAAATAGATTATATTTGAAAGTTTACCTCGAAAAACGTTAAGCTAAAACCCTCTAATAACAAGAAAAGTCCATTTATTGTCGCTCATGCCTTGAAAAGCCTTATTACTCGCTTTAAATGGTTTCAGCATTTCATTATTGATTTAAAGTTTAATTTTTTTACATTGTTTTAAAACATATTATAATTGAATGTTTACCTCAAAAAATGTGGGGTTAAAGCCCCCATTTGATATAAAAAGAGCATTTATAGTCACTTATACCTTCAAAATCCTTATTACTTGCTTTCAATGGTTTTATAGTCTCATTATTGATTTGAAGTGGAATTGTTTTACATCTTTTGTTAAAATAGATTATAATTGAATGTTTACCTCGGGAAACGTTAAGCTAAAACCCTCTATTAACAGGAAAAGTCTATTTATTGTCGCTCATGCCTTCAAAAGCCTTATTACTCACTTTAAATGGTTTTATAATCTCATTATTGATTTCAAGTTGAATTTTTTTACATTTTTTCATAAAACAGAATATAATTTATTGTTTACCGCGAGAAACGTTAAGCTAAAACCCTCTATTAATAGGAAAAGTCCATTTATTGTTGCTCATGCCTTCAAAAGCCTTACTACACGCTTTAAATGGTTTACTAATCTCATTATTAATTTTGAGTTAATTTTTTTTATATATTTTTTTAAAACTAATTATAATTGAATGTTTACCTCGGGAAACGTAAGGCTAAAGCCCTCATTTGACATAAAAAGAGAATTTACAGTCACTCTTGCCTTCAAAATCCTTATTACTCGCTGTCAATGGTTTTATAGTCTCATTATTAATTTCAAGTTGAATTTTTTTATTTTTAGTTAAAACAGATTATGATTGAATGTTTACCATGGGAAACGTTAAGCTAAAACCCTCTAATAATAGGAAAAGTCCATTTATTGTCGCTCATATCTTCAAAAGGCTTATTACTCGCTTTAAATGGTTTTATAATCTCATTATTAATTTCAAGTTGAATTTTTTTTACATTTTTATTAAAACAGATTATAATTGAATGCTTACCTTGGGAAACGTCAAGCTAAAACAATCTATTGATAAGAAAAGTCCATTTATCGTCACTCATGCCTTCGAAAGCTTTATTACTCGCTTTAAATGGTTTCATAATTTCATTATTGATTTTAAGTTAAATTTTTTTACATTTTTTTTAAAATAGATTATATTTGAAAGTTTACCTCGAAAAACGTTAAGCTAAAACCCTCTAATAACAAGAAAAGTCCATTTATTGTCGCTCATGCCTTCAAAAGCCTTATTACTCGCTTTAAATGGTTTCAACATTTCATTATTGATTTTAAGTTGAAATTTTTTACATTTTTTTTAAACATATTATAATTGAATGTTTACCTCAAAAAATATGGGGTTAAAGCCCCCATTTGATATAAAAAGAGCATTTATAGTCACTCATGCCTTCAAAATCCTTATTACTTGCTTTCAATGGTTTTATAGTCTCATTATTGATTTGAAGTGGAATTGTTTTACATCTTTTGTTAAAATAGATTATAATTGAATGTTTACCTCGGGAAACGTTAAGCTAAAACCCTCTATTAACAGGAAAAGTCCATTTATTGTCGCTCATGCCTTCAAAAGCCTTATTACTCGCTTTAAATGGTTTTATAATCTCATTATTGATTTCAAGTTGAATTTTTTTACATTTTTTGTTAAAACAGACTGTAATTGAATGCTTACCTTGGGAAACGTGAAGCTAAAACCCTCTATTGAGAGGAAAAGTCCATTTATCGTCACTCATGCCTTCGAAAGCCTTAATACTCGCTTTAAATGGTTTTCTAATCTCATTATTGACTTCAAGTTGAATATTTTTATATTTTTGATAAAACAGATTATAATTGAATGCTTACCTTGAGAAACGTGAAGCTAAAACCCTCTATTGATAAAAAAAAAAGTCCATTTATCGTCACTTATGCCTTCGAAAGCCTTATTACTCGCTTTAAATGGTTTCATAATTTCATTATTAATTTTGAGTTGAATTTTTTTACATTTTTTCTTAAAACAGAATATAATTTATTGTTTACCGCGAGAAACGTTAAGCTAAAACCCTCTATTAATAGGAAAAGTCCATTTATTGTCGCTCATGCTTTCAAAAGCCTTATTACACGCTTTAAATGGTTTACTAATCTCATTATTAATTTGAGTTAATTTTTTTTATATATTTTTTTAAAACTAATTATAATTGAATGTTTACCTCGGGAAATGCAAGGCTAAAGCCCTCATTTGACATAAAAAGAGCATTTACAGTCACTCTTGCCTTCAAAATTCTTATTACTCGCTTTCAATGGTTTTATAGTCTCATTATTAATTTCAAGTTGAATTTTTTTATTTTTAGTTAAAACAGATTATGATTGAATGTTTACCATGGGAAACGTTAAGCTAAAACCCTCTATTAACAGGAAAAGTCCATTTATTGTCCCTCATGCCTTCAAAAGCGTTATTACTCGCTTTAAATGGTTTTATAATCTCATTATTGATTTCAAGTTGAATTTTTTTACATGTTTTGTTAAAACAGATTGCAATTGAATGGTTACCTTGGGAAATGTGAAGCTAAAACCCTCTATTGATAAGAAAAGTCCATCTATCGTCACTCATGCCATCGAAAGCCTTATTACTTGCTTTAAATGGTTTCATAATTTCATTATTGATTTTAAGTTGAATTTTTTTACATTTTTGTTAAAACCGATTATAATTGAATGCTTACCTTGGGAAATGTGAAGCTAAAACCCTCTATTGATAAAAAAAGACCATTTATCGCCACTTATGCCTTCGAAAGCCTTATTACTCGCTTTAAATGGTTTCATAATTTCATTATTAATTTTAAGTTGATATTTTTTACATTTTTTTAAAAGAGATTATAATTGAATGTTTACCTCGGGAAACATAGGGCTAAAGCCCTCATTTGACATGAAAAGAGCATTTACAGTCACTCATGCCTTCAAAATCCTTATTACACGCTTTCAGTGGCTTTATAGTCGTATTATTGATTTCAAGTGGAATTGTTTTACATCTTTTGTTAAAACAGATTATAATTGAATGTTTACCTCGAGAAACGTTAAGCTAAAACCCTCTATTAATAGGAAAAGTCCATTTATTGTCGCTCATGCTTTCAAAAGCCTTATTACAAGCTTTAAATGGTTTACTAATCCCATTATAAATTTTGAGTTGAATTTTTTTACATTTTTTTAAAACTAATTATAATTGAATGTTTACCTCGGGAAAGGTAGGGCTAAAGCCATCATTTGACAAAAAAAGTGCATTTATAGTCACTCATGCCTTCAAAATACTTATTACTCGCTTTCAATGATTTTATAGTCTCATTATTGATTTCAAGGGGAATTGTTTTACATCTTTTGTTAAAACAGATTATAATTGAATGTTTACCTCGAGAAACGTTAAGCAAAAACCCTCTATTAACAGGAAAAGTCCATTTATTGTCGCTCATGCTTTCAAAAGCCTTATTACTCGCTTTACATGGTTTTATAATCTCATTATTGATTTCAAGTTGAATTTTTTTACATGTTTTGTTAAAACAGATTATAATTGAATGCTTACCTTGAGAAACGTGAAGCTAAAATCCTCTATTGATAAGAAAAGTCCATTTATCGTCACTCATGCCATCAAAAGCCTTATTACTCGCTTTAAATGGTTTTATAATTTCATTATTGATTTTACGTTGAATTTTTTTACATTTTTGTTAAAATCGATTATAATTGAATGCTTACCTTGGGAAACGTGAGGCTAAAACCCTCTATTGATAAAAAAAAGTCCATTTATCGTCACTTATACCTTCGACAGCCTTATTACTCTCTTTAAATGGTTTCATAATTTCTTTATTAATTTTAAGTTGAATTTTTTTACATTTTCTTTCAAACTGATTATAATTGAATGTTTACCTCGAGAAACGTGAGGCTAAAGCCCTCATTTGACATAAAAAGAGCATTTATAGTCACTCATACCTTCAAAATCCTTATTACACGCTTTCAGTGGTTTTATAGTCGTATTATTGATTTCAAGTGGAATTATTTTACATCTTTTGTTAAAACAGATTATAATTGAATCTTTACGTCAGGAAACGTTAAGCTAAAACCCTCTATTAATAGGAAAAGTCCTTTTATTGTAGCTCATGCCTTCAAAAGCCTTATTACACGCATTAAATGGTTTACTAAACTCATTATTAATTTTGAGTTGAATTTTTTTACAGTTTTTTTAAAACTAATTATAATTGAATGTTTACCTCGGGAAACTTAGGGCTAAAGCCCTCATTTGAGAAAAAAAGTGCATTTATAGTCACTCATGCCTTCAAAATCCTTATTACTCGCTTTCCATGGTTTTATAGTCTCATTATTAATTTCAAGTTGAATTTTTTTATTTTTAGTTAAAACAAATTATGATTGAATGTTTACCATGGGAAACGTGAAGTTAAAACCCTTTATTAACTGGAAAAGTCCATTTATTGTCACTCATGCCTTCAAAAGCCTTATTACTTGCTTTAAATGGTTTTATAATCTGATTATTGATTTCAAGTTGAATTTTTTTACATGTTTTGTTAAAACAGATTATAATTGAATGCTTACCTTGGGAAACGTGAAGCTAAAACCCTCTATTGATAAGAAAAGTCCATTTACCGTCACTCATGCCTTCGAAAGCCTTATTACTCGCTTTAAATGGTTTCATAATTTCATTATTGATTTTAAGTTGAATTTTTTTACATTTTTTTAAAAACAGATTATAATTGAATGTTTACCTCGAAAAACGTTAAGCTAAAATCCTTTATTAACAAGAAAAGTCCATTTATTATCGCTCATCCCTTCAAAAGCCTTATTAGTCGCTTTAAATGGTTTGAAGATTTCATTATTTATTTTAAGTTGAATTTTTTGTACATTTTTTTTGAAACTGATTATAATTGAATGTTTACCTCGGGAAACGTGAGGCTAAAGCCTTCATTTGACATAAAAAGAGCATTTATAGTCACTCATGCCTTCAAAATGCTTATTACTCGCTTTCAATGGTTTTACAGTCTCATTATTGATTTCAAGGGGAATTTTTTTACATTTTTAGTTAAAACAGAATATGATTGAATGTTTACCACGGGAAACGTTAGGCTAAAACCCTCTATTAATAGGAAAAATCCATTTATTGTCGCTCATGCCTTCAAAAGCCTTATTACTCGCTTTAAATGGTTTTATAATCTCATTATTGATTTCGAGCTGAATTTTTTTATATTTTTTAATAAAACAAATTATAATTGAATGCTTACCTTGGGAAACGTGAAGCTAAAACCCACTATTAATAAGAAAAGTCCATTTATCGTCACTCATGCCTTCGAAAGCCTTAATACTCGCTTTAAATGGTTTTCTAATCTCATTATTGATTTCAAGTTGAATATTTTTACATTTTTGTTAAAACAGATTATAATTGAATGCTTACCTTGGGAAACGTGAAGCCAAAACCCTCTATTGATAAGAAAAGTCCATTTATCGTCACTTATGCCTTCGAAAGTCTTATTACTCGCTTTAAATGGTTTCACAATTTCATTATTAATTTTCAGTTAAATTTTTTTACATTTTTTTTAAAACAGATTATAATTGAATGTTTACCTCAGGAAACGTGGGGCTAAAGCCCTCATTTGACATAAAAAGAGCATTTATAGTCACTCATTCCTTCAAAATCCTTATTACTCGCTTTCAATGGTTTTATAGTCTCATTATTGATTTCAAGTGGAATTGTTTTACATCTTTTGTTAAAACAGATTATAATTGAATGCTTACCTCGAGAAACGTTAAGTTAAAACCCTCTATTAACAGGAAAAGTCCATTTATTGTCGCTCATGCCTTCAAAAGCCTTATTACTCGCTTTACATGGTTTTATGATCTCATTATTGATTTCAAGTTGAATTTTTTTACATGTTTTGTTAAAACAGATTATAATTGAATGCTTACCTTGACAAATGTAAAGCTAAAATCCTCTATTGATAAGAAAAGTCCATTTATCGTCACTCATGCCATCGAAAACCTTATTACTCGCTTTAAATGGTTTTATAATTTCATTATTGATTTTAAGTTGAATTTTTTTACATTTTTGTTAAAACCGATTATAATTGAATGCTTACCTTGGGAAACGTGAAGCTAAAACCCTCTATTGATAAAAAAAAGTCCATTTATCGTCACTTATGCCTTCGACAGCCTTATTACTCGCTTTAAATGGTTTCATAATTTCTTTATTAATTTTAAGTTGAATTTTTTTACATTTTCTTTCAAACTGATTATAATTGAATGTTTACCTCGAGAAACGTGAGGCTAAAGCCTTCATTTGACATAAAAAGAGCATTTATAGTCACTCATACCTTCAAAATCCTTATTACACGCTTTCAGTGGTTTTATAGTCGTATTATTGATTTCAAGTGGAATTATTTTACATCTTTTGTTAAAACAGATTATAATTGAATCTTTACGTCAGGAAACGTTAAGCTAAAACCCTCTATTAATAGGAAAAGTCTATTTATTGTCGCTCATGCCTTCAAAAGCCTTACTACACGCATTAAATGGTTTACTAAACTCATTATTAATTTTGAGTTGAATTTTTTTACAGTTTTTTTAAAACTAATTATAATTGAATGTTTACCTCGGGAAACTTAGGGCTAAAGCCCTCATTTGAGAAAAAAAGTGCATTTATAGTCACTCATGCCTTCAAAATCCTTATTACTCGCTTTCAATGGTTTTATAGTCTCATTATTAAATTCAAGTTGAATTTTTTTATTTTTAGTTAAAACAGATTATGATTGAATGTTTACCATGGGAAACGTGAAGCTAAAACCTTCTATTAACAGGAAAAGTCCATTTATTGTCACTCTTGCCTTCAAAAGCCTTATTACTTGCTTTAAATGGTTTTATAATCTCATTATTGATTTCAAGTTGAATTTTTTTACATGTTTTGTTAAAACAGATTATAATTGAATGCTTACCTTGGGAAACGTGAAGCTAAAACCCTCTATTGATAAGAAAAGTCCATTTACCGTCACTCATGCCTTCGAAAGCCTTATTACTCGCTTTAAATGGTTTCATAATTTCATTATTCATTTTAAGTTGAATTTTTTTACATTTTTTTAAAAACAGATTATAATTGAATGTTTACCTCGGGAAACGTGAGGCTAAAGCCTTCATTTGACATAAAAAGAGCATTTATAGTCACTCATGCCTTCAAAATCCTTATTACTCGCTTTCAATGGTTTTACAGTCTCTTTATTGATTTCAAGGGGAATTGTTTTACATTTTTAGTTAAAACAGAATATGATTGAATGTTTACCACGGGAAACGTTAGGCTAAAACCCTCTATTAATAGGAAAAATCCATTTATTGTCGCTCATGCCTTCAAAAGCCTTATTACTCGCTTTAAATGGTTTTATAATCTCATTATTGATTTCAAGCTGAATTTTTTTATATTTTTTAATAAAACAACTTATAATTGAATGCTTACCTTGGGAAACGTGAAGCTAAAACCAACTATTAATAAGAAAAGTCCATTTATCGTCACTCATGCCTTCGAAAGCCTTAATACTCGCTTTAAATGGTTTTCTAATCTCATTATTGATTTCAAGTTGAATATTTTTACATTTTTGTTAAAACAGATTATAATTGAATGCTTACCTTGGGAAACATGAAGCTAAAACCCTCTATTGATAAGAAAAGTCCATTTATCGTCACTTATGCCTTCGAAAGTCTTATTACTCGCTTTAAATGGTTTTACGATTTCATTATTAATTTTAAGTTAAATGTTTTTACATTTTTTTAAAACAGATTATAATTGAATGTTTACCTCAGGAAACGTGGGGCTAAAGCCCTCATTTGACATAAAAAGAGCATTTATAGTCACTCATGCCTTCAAAATCCTTATTACTCGCTTTCAATGGTTTTATAGTCTCATTATTGATTTCAAGTGGAATTGTTTTACATCTTTTGTTAAAACAGATTATAATTGAATGTTTACCTCGAGAAACGTTAAGCTAAAACCCTCTATTAACAGGAAAAGTCCATTTATTGTCGCTCATGCCTTCAAAAGCCTTTTTACTCGCTTTCCATGGTTTTATAATCTCATTATTGATTTCAAGTTGAATTTTTTTACATGTTTTGTTAAAACAGATTATAATTGAATGCTTACCTTGAGAAACGTGAAGCTAAAATCCTCTATTCATAAGAAAAGTCCATTTATCGTCACTCATGCCATCGAAAGCCTTATTACTCGCTTTAAATGGTTTTATAATTTCATTATTGATTTTAAGTTGAATTTTTTTACATTTTTGTTAAAATCGATTATAATTGAATGCTTACCTTGGGAAACGTGAAGCTAAAACCCTCTATTGATAAAAAAAAGTCCATTTATCGTCACTTATGCCTTCGACAGCCTTATTACTCACTTTAAATGGTTTCATAATTTCTTTATTAATTTTAAGTTGAATTTTTTTACATTTTCTTTCAAACTGAATATAATTGAATGTTTACCTCGAGAAACGTGAGGCTAAAGCCCTCATTTGACATAAAAAGAGCATTTATAGTCACTCATACCTTCAAAATCCTTATTACACGCTTTCAGTGGTTTTATAGTCGTATTATTGATTTCAAGTGGAATTGTTTTACATCTTTTGTTAATACAGATTATAATTGAATCTTTACGTCAGGAAACGTTAAGCTAAAACCCTCTATTAATAGGAAAAGTCCATTTATTGTCGCTAATGCCTTCAAAAGCCTTATTACTCGATTTAAATGGTTTTATAATCTCATTATGAATTTTGAGTTAATTTTTTTTACATTTTTTTAAAAACTAATTATAATTGAATGTTTACCTCGGGAAACGTAGGGCTAAAGCCCTCATTCGACATAAAAAGAGCATTTATAGTCACTCATGCCTTCAAAATCCTTATTACTCGCTCTCAATGGTTTTATAGTCTCATTATTGATTTCAAGTGGAATTGTTTTATATCTTTTGTTAAAACAGATTATAATTGAATGTTTACCTCGGGAAACGTTAAGCTAAAACCCTCTATTAACAGGAAAAGTTCATTTATTGTCGCTCATGCCTTTAAAAGCTCTATTACTCGCTTAAAATCGTTTTATAATCTCATTATTGATTTCAAGTTGAATTTTTTTACATGTTTTGTTAAAACAGATTATAATTGAATGCTTACCTTGAGAAACGTGAAGCTAAAACCCTCTATTGATCAGAAAAGTCCATTTATCGTCACTCATGCCATCGAAAGCCTTATTACTCGCTTTAAATGGTTTCATAATTTCATTATTGATTTTAAGTTGAATTTTTTTATATTTTTGTTAAAACCGATTATAATTGAATGCTTACCTTGGGAAACGTGAAGCTAAAACCCTTTATTGATCAAAAAAAGTCCATTTATCGTCACTTATGCCTTCGAAAGCCTTATTACTCACTTTAAATGGTTTCACAATTTCATTATTAATTTTAAGTTGAATTTTTTTACTTTTTTTAAAAACAGATTATAATTGAATGTTTACCTCGGGAAACGTGGGGCTAAAGCCCTCATTTGACATAAAAAGAGCATTTATAGTCACTCATACCTTCAAAATCCTTATTACACGCTTTCAGTGGTTTTATAGTCGTATTATTGATTTCAAGTGGAATTGTTTTACATCTTTTGTTAAAACAGATTATAATTGAATCTTTACCTCGGGAAACGTTAGGATAAAACCCTCTATTAATAATAAAAGTCCATTTATTGTCGCTCATGCCTTCAAAAGCCTTATTACAAGCTTTAAATGGTTTACTAATCCCATTATAAATTATGAGTTGAATTTTTTTACATTTTTTTAAAACTAATTGTAATTGAATGTTTACCTCGGAAAACGTAGGGCCAAAGCCCTCATTTGACATAAAAAGAGCATTTATAGTCACTCATGCCTTCAAAATCCTTATTACTCGCTTTCAATGGTTTTATAGTCTCATTATTGATTTCAAGTGGAATTTTTTTACATTTTTACTTAAAACAGAATATGATTGATTGTTTACCATGGGAAACGTTAGGCTAAAACCCTCTATTAACAGGAAAAATCCATTTATTGTCGCTCATGCCTTCAAAAGCCTTATTACTCGCTTTAAATGGTTTCATAATTTCATTATTAATTTTAAGTTGAATTTTTGTACATTTTTTTAAAACAGATTATAATTGAATGTTTACCTCGAGAAACGTGAGGCTAAAGCCCTCATTTGACATAAAAAGAGCATTTATAGTCACTCATGCCTTCAAAATCCTTATTACACGCTTTCAGTGGTTTTATAGTCGTATTATTGATTTCAAGTGGAATTGTTTTACATCTTTAGTTAAAATAGATTATAATTGAATGTTTACCTCGGGAAACGTTAAGCTAAAACCCTCTATTAATAGGAAAAGTCCATTTATTGTCGCTCATGCCTTCAAAAGCCTTATTACACGCTTTAAATGGTTTACTAATCTCATTATTAATTTTGAGTTGAATTGTTTTAAATTTTTTTAAAACTAATTATAATTGAACGTTTACCTCGGGAAACGTAGGGCTAAAGCCCTCATTTGACAAAAAAAGTGCATTTATAGTCACTCATGCCTTCAAAATCCTTATTACTCGCTTTCAATGGTTTTATAGTCTCATTATTGATTTCAAGTGGAATTGTTTTATATCTTTTGTTAAAACAGATTCTAATTGAATCTTTACGTTGGGAAACGTTAAGCTAAAACCCTTTATTAATAGGAAAAGTCCATTTATTGTCGCTCATGCCTTCAAAAGCCTTATTACACGCATTAAATGGTTGACTAAACTCATTATTAATTTTGAGTTGAATTTTTTTACAGTTTCTTTAAAACTAATTATAATTGAATGTTTACCTCGGGAAACGTAGGGCTAAAGCCCTCATTTGACAAAAAAAGTGCATTTATAGTCACTCATGCCTTCAAAATCCTTATTACTTGCTTTCAATGGTTTTATAGTCTCATTATTAATTTCAAGTTGAATTTTTTTATTTTTAGTTAAAACAGATTATGATTGAATATTTACCGTCGGAAACGTGAAGCTAAAACCCTCTATTAACAGGAAAAGTCCATTTATTGTTACTCATGCCTTCAAAAGCCTTATTACTTGCTTTAAATGGTTTTATAATCTCATTATTGATTTCAAGTTGAATTTTTTTACATGTTTTGTTAAAACAGATTATAATTGAATGCTTACCTTGGGAAACGTGAAGCTAAAACCCTCTATTGATAAGAAAAGTCCATTTACCGTCACTCATGCCTTCGAAAGCCTTATTACTCGCTTTAAATGGTTTCATAATTTCATTATTGATTTTAAGTTGAATTTTTTTACATTTTTTTAAAAACAGATTATAATTCAATGTTTACCTCGGGAAATGTGAGGCTAAAGCCTTCATTTGACATAAAAAGAGCATTTATAGTCACTCATGCCTTCAAAATCCTTATTACTCGCTTTCAATGGTTTTACAGTCTCATTATTGATTTCAAGGGGAATTTTTTTACATTTTTAGTTAAAACAGAATATGATTGAATGTTTACCACGGGAAACGTTAGGCTAAAACCCTCTATTAATAGGAAAAATCCATTTATTGTCGCTCATGCCTTCAAAAGCCTTATTACTCGCTTTAAATGGTTTTATAATCTCATTATTGATTTCAAGCTGAATTTTTTTATATTTTTTAATAAAACAACTTATAATTGAATGCTTACCTTGGGAAACGTGAAGCTAAAACCAACTATTAATAAGAAAAGTCCATTTATCGTCACTCATGCCTTCGAAAGCCTTAATACTCGCTTTAAATGGTTTTCTAATCTCATTATTGATTTCAAGTTGAATATTTTTACATTTTTGTTAAAACAGATTATAATTGAATGCTTACCTTGGGAAACATGAAGCTAAAACCCTCTATTGATAAGAAAAGTCCATTTATCGTCACTTATGCCTTCGAAAGTCTTATTACTCGCTTTAAATGGTTTCACGATTTCATTATTAATTTTAAGTTAAATGTTTTTACATTTTTTTTTAAAACAGATTATAATTGAATGTTTACCTCAGGAAACGTGGGGCTAAAGCCCTCATTTGACATAAAAAGAGCATTTATAGTCACTCATGCCTTCAAAATCCTTATTACTCGCTTTCAATGGTTTTATAGTCTCATTATTGATTTCAAGTGGAATTGTTTTACATCTTTTGTTAAAACAGACTATAATTGAATGTTTACCTCGAGAAACGTTAAGCTAAAACCCTCTATTAATAGGAAAAGTCCATTTATTGTCGCTCATGCCTTCAAAAGCCTTATTACTCGATTTAAATGGTTTTATAATCTCATTATGAATTTTGAGTTAAATTTTTTTACATTTTTTTTAAAACTAATTATAATTGAATGTTTACCTCGGGAAACGTAGGGCTAAAGCCCTCATTCGACATAAAAAGAGCATTTATAGTCACTCATGCCTTCAAAATCCTTATTACTCGCTTTCAATGGTTTTATAGTCTCATTATTGATTTCAAGTGGAATTGTTTTATATCTTTTGTTAAAACAGATTATAATTGAATGTTTACCTCGGGAAACGTTAAGTTAAAACCCTCTATTAACAGGAAAAGTCCATTTATTGTCGCTCATGCCTTTAAAAGCCCTATTACTCGCTTAAAATGGTTTTATAATCTCATTATTGATTTCAAGTTGAATTTTTTTACATGTTTTGTTAAAACAGATTATAATTGAATGCTTACCTTGAGAAACGTGAAGCTAAAACCCTCTATTGATCAGAAAAGTCCATTTATCGTCACTCATGCCATCGAAAGCCTTATTACTCGCTTTAAATGGTTTCATAATTTCATTATTGATTTTAAGTTGAATTTTTTTATATTTTTGTTAAAACCGATTATAATTCAATGCTTACCTTGGGAAACGTGAAGCTAAAACCCTCTATTGATCAAAAAAAGTCCATTTATCGTCACTTATGCCTTCGAAAGCCTTATTACTCACTTTAAATGGTTTCACAATTTCATTATTAATTTTAAGTTGAATTTTTTTACTTTTTTTAAAAACAGATTATAATTGAATGTTTACCTCGGGAAACGTGGGGCTAAAGCCCTCATTTGACATAAAAAGAGCATTTATAGTCACTCATACCTTCAAAATCCTTATTACACGCTTTCAGTGGTTTTATAGTCGTATTATTGATTTCAAGTGGAATTGTTTTACATCTTTTGTTAAAACAGATTATAATTGAATCTTTACCTCGGGAAACGTTAGGATAAAACCCTCTATTAATAATAAAAGTCCATTTATTGTCGCTCATGCCTTCAAAAGCCTTATTACAAGCTTTAAATGGTTTACTAATCCCATTATAAATTATGAGTTGAATTTTTTTACATTTTTTTAAAACTAATTATAATTGAATGTTTACCTCGAAAAACGTAGGGCTAAAGCCCTCATTTGACATAAAAAGAGCATTTATAGTCACTCATGCCTTCAAAATCCTTATTACTCGCTTTCAATGGTTTTATAGTCTCATTATTGATTTCAAGTGGAATTTTTTTACATTTTTACTTAAAACAGAATATGATTGAATGTTTACCATGGGAAACGTTAGGCTAAAACCCTCTATTAACAGGAAAAATCCATTTATTGTCGCTCATAACTTCAAAAGCCTTATTACTCGCTTTAAATGGTTTCATAATTTCATTATTAATTTTAAGTTGAATTTTTGTACATTTTTTTAAAACAGATTATAATTGAATGTTTACCTCGAGAAACGTGAGGCTAAAGCCCTCATTTGACATAAAAAGAGCATTTATAGTCACTCATGCCTTCAAAATCCTTATTACACGCTTTCAGTGGTTTTATAGTCGTATTATTGATTTCAAGTGGAATTGTTTTACATCTTTAGTTAAAATAGATTATAATTGAATGTTTATCTCGGGAAACGTTAAGCTAAAACCCTCTATTAATAGGAAAAGTCCATTTATTGTCGCTCATGCCTTCAAAAGCCTTATTACACGCTTTAAATGGTTTACTAATCTCATTATTAATTTTGAGTTGAATTGTTTTAAATTTTTTTAAAACTAATTATAATTGAACGTTTACCTCGGGAAACGTAGGGCTAAAGCCCTCATTTGACAAAAAAAGTGCATTTATAGTCACTCATGCCTTCAAAATCCTTATTACTCGCTTTCAATGGTTTTATAGTCTCATTATTGATTTCAAGTGGAATTGTTTTATATCTTTTGTTAAAACAGATTCTAATTGAATCTTTACGTTGGGAAACGTTAAGCTAAAACCCTTTATTAATAGGAAAAGTCCATTTATTGTCGCTCATGCCTTCAAAAGCCTTATTACACGCATTAAATGGTTGACTAAACTCATTATTAATTTTGAGTTGAATTTTTGTACAGTTTCTTTAAAACTAATTATAATTGAATGTTTACCTCGGGAAACGTAGGGCTAAAGCCCTCATTTGACAAAAAAAGTGCATTTATAGTCACTCATGCCTTCAAAATCCTTATTACTCGCTTTCAATGGTTTTATAGTCTCATTATTAATTTCAAGTTGAATTTTTTTATTTTTAGTTAAAACAGATTATGATTGAATATTTACCGTCGAAAACGTGAAGCTAAAACCCTCTATTAACAGGAAAAGTCCATTTATTGTTACTCATGCCTTCAAAAGCCTTATTACTTGCTTTAAATGGTTTTATAATCTCATTATTGATTTCAAGTTGAATTTTTTTACATGTTTTGTTAAAACAGATTATAATTGAATGCTTACCTTGGGAAACGTGAAGCTAAAACCCTCTATTGATAACAAAAGTCCATTTACCGTCACTCATGCCTTCGAAAGCCTTATTACTCGCTTTAAATGGTTTCATAATTTCATTATTGATTTTAAGTTGAATTTTTTTACATTTTTTTAAAAACAGATTATAATTGAATGTTTACCTCGAAAAACGTTAAGCTAAAATCCTTTATTAACAAGAAAAGTCCATTTATTATCGCTCATACCTTCAAAAGCCTTATTACTCGCTTTAAATGGTTTGAAGATTTCATTATTTATTTTAAGTTGAATTTTTTGTACATTTTTTTTGAAACTGATTATAATTGAATGTTTACCTCGGGAAACGTGGGGCTAAAGCCTTCATTTGACATAAAAAGAGCATTTATAGTCACTCATGCCTTCAAAATCCTTATTACTCGCTTTCAATGGTTTTATAGTCTCATTATTGATTTCGAGTGGAATTTTTTTACATTTTTAGTTAAAGCAGAATATAATTGAATGTTTACCACGGGAAACGTTAGGCTAAAACCCTCTATTAACAGGAAAAATCCATTTATTGTCGCTCATGCCTTCAAAAGCCTCATTACTCGCTTTAAATGGTTTTATAATCTCATTATTGATTTCAAGCTGAATTTTTTTATATTTTTTGTTAAAACAAATTATAATTGAATGCTTACCTTGGGAAACGTGAAGCTAAAACCCACTATTGATAAGAAAAGTCCATTTATCGTCACTCATGCCTTCGAAAGCCTTAATACTCGCTTTAAATGGTTTTCTAATCTCATTATTGATTTCAAGTTGAATATTTTTACATTTTTGTTAAAACATATTATAATTGAATGCTTACCTTGGGAAACGTGAAGCTAAAACCCTCTATTGATAAGAAAAGTCCATTTATCGTCACTTATGCCTTCGAAAGTCTTATTACTCGCTTTAAATGGTTTCACAATTTCATTATTAATTTTAAGTTAAATTTTTTTATATTTTTTTTAAAACGGATTATAATTGAATGTTTACCTCAGGAAACGTGGGGCTAAAGCCCTCATTTGACATAGAAAGAGCATTTATAGTCACTCATGCTTGCAAAATCCTTATTACACGCTTTCAATGGCTTTATAGTCGTATTATTGATTTCAAGTGGAATTGTTTTACATCTTTTGTTAAAATAGATTATAATTGAATGTTTACATCGGGAAACGTTAAGTTAAAACCCTCTATTAATAGGAAAAGTCCATTTATTGTCGCTCATGCCTTCAAAAGCCTTATTACACGCTTTAAATGGTTTACTAATCTCATTATTTATTTTGAGTTGAATTTTTTTACATTTTTTTTAAAACTAATTAAAATTGAATGTTTACCTTGGAAAACGTGGGGCTAAAGCCCTCATTTGACATAAAAAGAGCATTTATAGTTACTCCTGCCTTCAAAATCCTTATTACTCGCTTTCAATGGTTTTATAGTTTCATTATTAATTTCAAGTTGAATTTTTTTATTTTTAGTTAAAACAGATTATGATTGAATGTTTACCATGGGAAACGTTAAGCTAAAACCCTCTATTAACAGGAAAAGTCCATTTATTGTCGCTCATGCCTTTAAAAGCGTTATTACTCGCTTTGAATGGTTTTATAATCTCATTATTGATTTCAAGTTGAATTGTTTTACATTTTTTGTGAAAACTTATTATAATTGAATGCTTACCATGCGAAATGTGAGGCTAAAACCCTCTATTGATAAGAAAAGTCCATCTATCGTCACTAATGCCTTCGAAAGCCTTATTACTCGCTTTAAATGGTTTCATAATTTCATTATTGATTTTAAGTTGAATTTTCTTACATTTTTGTTAAAACATATTATAATTGAATGCTTACCTTGGGAAACGTGAAACTAAAACCCTCTATTGATAAAAAAAAATCCATTTATCGTCACTTATGCCTTCGGAAGACTTATTACTCGCTTTATATGGTTCCATAATTTCATTATTAATTTTAAGTTGAACTTTTTTACATTTTTTTCAAAACAGATTATAATTGAATGTTTAGCTCGGGAAACGTGAGGCTAAAGCTCTCATTTGATATAAAAAGAGCATTTATAGTCACTCATGCCTTCAAAATCCTTATTACACGCTTTCAGTGGTTTTATTGTCGTATTATTGATTTCAAGTGGAATTGTTTTACATCTTTTGTTAAGACAGATTGTAAGTGAATGTTTACCTAGGGAAACGTTAAGCTAAAACCCTCTACTAATAGGAAAAGTCCATTTATTGTCGCTCATGCCTTCAAAAGCCTTAATACACGCTTTAAATGGTTTACTAATCTCATTATTGATTTTGAATTGAATTTTTTTACATTTTTTTTAAAACTAATTAAAAATGAATGTTTATCTTGGGAAACGTGGGGCTAAAGCCCTCAGTTGACATAAAAAGAGCATTTATATTCACTCTTGCCTTCAAAATCCTTATTACTCGCTTTCAATGGTTTTATAGTTTCATTATTGATTTCAAGTTGAATTTTTTTGTTTTTCTTTAAACCAGATTATGATTGAATGTTTACCATGGGAAACGTTAAGCTAAAACCCTCTATTAACAGGAAAAGTCCATTTATTGTCGCTCGTGCCTTCAAAAGCGTTATTACTCGCTTCGAATGGTTTTATAATCTCATTATTGATTTCAAGTTGAATTTTTTTACATTTTTTATTAAAACTTATTATAATTGAATGCTTACCTTGGGAAACGTGAGGCTAAAACCCTCTATTTATAAGAGAAGTCCATCTATCGTCACTCAGGCCTTCGAAAGCCTTATTACTCGCTTTAAATGGTTTCATAATTTCATTATTGATTTTAAGTTGAATTTTTTAACATTTTTGTTAAATCTAATTATAATTGAATGCTTACCTTGGGAAACGTGAAGCTAAAACCCTCTATTGATAAAAAACAAGTCCATTTATCGTCACTTATGCCTTCGAAAGCCTTATTATTCGCTTTAAATTGTTTCATAATTTCATTATTAATTTTAAGTTAAATTTTTTTATATTTTTTTAAAACAGATTATAATTGAATGTTTACCTCGGGAATCGTGGGGCTAAAGCCCTCATTTGACATAAAAAGAGCATTTATAGTCACTCATGCCTTCAAAATCCTTATTACACGCTTTCAGTGGTTTTATAGTCATATTATTGATTTCTAGTGGAATTGTTTTACATCTTTTGTTAAAACAGATTATAATTGAATCTTTACCTCGGGAAACGTTAAGCTAAAACCCTCTATTAATAGGAAAAGTCCATTTATTGTCGCTCATGCCTTCAAAAGCCTTATTACACGCTTTAAATGGTTTACTAATCTCATTATTAATTTTGAGTTGAATTTTTTTACATTTTTTTAAAACTAATTATAATTGAATGCTTACCTTGGGAAACGTGAAGCTAAAACCCTCTATTGATAAAAAAAAGTCCATTTATCGTCACTTATCCCTTCGGAAGCTTTATTACTCGCTCTAAATGGTTTCATAATTTCATTATTAATTTTAAGTTGAATTCTTTTACATTTTTTTTTAAAACAGATTATAATTGAATGTTTACCTCAGGAAACGTGGGGCTAAAGCTCTCATTTGACATAAACAGAGCATTTATAGTCACTCATGCCTTCAAAATCCTTATTACACGCTTTTAATGGTTTTAAAGTCGTATTATTGATTTCAAGTGGAATTGTTATGCATCTTTTGTTAAAACAGATTATAATTGAATATTTACCTCGGGAAACGTTAAGCTAAAACCCTCTATTAATAGGAAAAGTAAATTTATTGTCGCTCATGCCTTCAAAAGCCCTAATACACGCTTTAAATGGTTTACGATTCTCATTATTGATTTTGAGTTGAATTTTTTTACATTTTTTTAAAACTAATTAAAATTGAATGTTTACCTTCGGAAACGTGGGGCTAAAGCCCTCATTTGACAAAAAAAGAGCATTTATAGTCACTCTTGCCTTCAAAATCCTTATTACTCGCTTTCAATGGTTTTATAGTTTCATTATTGATTTCAAGTTGAATTTTTTTGTTTTTCTTTCAAACAGATTATGATTGAATGTTTACCATGGGAAACGTTAAGCTAAAACCCTCTATTAACAGGAAAAGTCCATTTATTGTCGCTCGTGCCTTCAAAAGCGTTATTACTCGCTTCGAATGGTTTTATAATCTCATTATTGATTTCAAGTTGAATTTTTTTACATTTTTTGTTAAAACTTATTATAATTGAATGCTTACCTTGGGAAACGTGAGGCTAAAACCCTCTATTAATAAGAAAAGACCATCTATCGTCACTCAGGCCTTCGAAAGCCTTATTACTCGCTTTAAATGGTTTCAAAATTTCATTATTGATTTTAAGTTGAATTTTTTTACATTTTTGTTAAAACAAATTATAATTGAATGCTTACCTTGGGAAACGTGAAGCTAAAACTCTCTATTGATAAAAAAACAAGTCCATTTATCGTCACTTATGCCTTCGAAAGCCTTATTACTCGCTTTAAATGGTTTCATAATTTCATTATTAATTTTAAGTTGAATTTTTTTACATTTTTTTTAAACAGATTATAATTGAATGTTTAACTCGGGAAACGTGGGGCTAAAGCCCTCATTTGACATAAAAAGAGCATTTATAGTTACTCATGCCTTCAAAATCCTTATTACACGCTTTTAGTGGTTTTATAGTCGTATTATTGATTTCAAGTGGAATTGTTTTACATCTTTTGTTAAGACAGATTGTAAGTGAATGTTTACCTCGGGAAACGTTAAGGTAAAACCCTCTATTAATAGGAAAAGTCCATTTATTGTCGCTCATGCCTTCAAAAGCCTTAATACACGCTTTAAATGGTTTACTAATCTCATTATTGATTTTGAGTTGAATATTTTTACATTTTTTTTAAAACTAATAAAAATTGAATGTTTACCTTGGGAAACGTGGGGCTAAAGCCCTCATTTGACATAAAAAGAGCATTTATAGTCACTCTTGCCCTCAAAATCCTTATTACTCGCTTTCAATGGTTTTATAGTTTCATTATTGATTTGAAGTTGAATTTTTTTGTTTTTCTGTAAAACAGATTATGATTGAATGGTTACCATGGGAAACGTTAAGCTAAAACCCTCTATTAACAGGAAAAGTCCATTTATTGTCGCTCGTGCCTTCAAAAGCGTTATTACTCGCTTCGAATGGTTTTATAATCTCATTATTGATTTCAAGTTGAATATATTTTACATTTTTTGTTAAAACTTATTATAATTGAAAGCTTACCTTGGGAAACGTGAGGCTAAAACCCTCTATTAATAAGAAAAGACCATCTATCGTCACTCAGGCCTTCGAAAGCCTTATTACTCGCTTTAGATGGTTTCATAATTTCATTATTGATTTTAAGTTGAATTTTTTTGCATTTTTGTTAAAACAAATTATAATTGAATGCTTACCTTGGGAAACGTGAAGCTAAAACCCTTTATTGATCAAAAACAAGTCCATTTATTGTCACTTATGCCTTTGAAAGCCTTATTACTCGCTTTAAATGGCTTCATAATTTCATTATTAATTTTAAGTTGAATTTTTTTACATTTTTTTTTAAACAGATTATAATTGAATGTTTACCTCGGGAAACGTGGGGTTAAAGCCCTCATTTGATATAAAAAGAGCATTTATAGTCACTCATGCCTTCAAAATCCTTATTACACGCTTTCAGTGGTTTTATAGTCGTATTATTGATTTCAAGTGGAATTGTTTTACATCTTTTGTTAAAACAGATTATAATTGAATCTTTACCTGGGGAAACGTTAGGCTAAAACCCTCTATTAATAGGAAAAGTCCATTTATTGTCGCTCATGCCTTCAAAAGCCTTATTACACGCTTTAAATGGTTTACTAATCTCATTATTAATTTTGAGTTGAATTTTTTTATATTTTTTTAAAACTAGTTATAATTGAACGTTTACCTCGGGAAACGTAGGGCTAAAGCCCTCATTTGACAAAAAAAGTGTATTTATAGTCACTCATGCCTTCAAAATCCTTATTACTCGCTTTCAATGGTTTTATAGTCTCATTATTAATTTCAAGTTGAATTTTTTTATTTTTAGTTAAAACAGATTATGATTGAATGTTTACCATGGGAAATGTTAAGCTAAAACCCTCTATTAACAGAAAAAGTCCATTTATTGTCACTCATGCCTTCAAAAGCCTTATTACTCGCTTTAAATGGTTTTACAATCTCATTATTGATTTCAAGTTGAATTTTTTTACATGTTTTGTTAAAACAGATTATAATTGAATGCTTACCTTGGGAAATGTGAAGCTAAAACCCTCTATTGATAAGAAAACTCCATTTATCGTCACTTATGCCTTCGAAAGCCTTATTACTCGCTTTAAATTGTTTCACAATTTCATTATTAATTTTAAGTTAAATTTTTTTATATTTTTTTTAAAACAGATTATAATTGAATGTTTACCTCAGGAAACGTGGGGCTAAAGCCCTCATTTGACATAAAAAGAGCATTTATAGTCACTCATGCCTTCAAAATCCTTATTACACGCTTTCAATGGTTTTATAGTCGTATTATTGATTTTAAGTGGAATTGTTTTACATCTTTTGTTAAAATAGATTATAATTGAATGTTTACCTCGGGAAATGTTAAGCTAAAACCCTCTATTAATAGGAAAAGTCCATTTATTGTTGCTCATGCCTTCAAAAGCCTTATTACACGCTTTAAATGGTTTACAAATCTCATTATTGATTTTGAGTTGAATTTTTTTACATTTTTTTTAAAACTAATTAAAATTGAATATTTACCTTGAGAAACGTGGGGCTAAAGCCCTTATTTGACATAAAAAGAGCATTTATAGTCACTCTTGCCTTCAAAATCCTTATTACTCGCTTTCAATGGTTTTATAGTTTCATTATTGATTTCAAGTTGAATTTTTTTATTTTTAGTTAAAACAGATTATGATTGAATGTTTACCATGGGAAACGTTAAGCTAAAACCCTCTATTAACAGGAAAAGTCCATTTATTGTCGCTCATGCCTTCAAAAGCGTTATTACTCGCTTTGAATGGTTTTATAATCTCATTATTGATTTCAAGTTGAATTTTTTTACATTTTTTGTTAAAACTTATTATAATTGAATGCTTACCTTGCGAAACGTGAGGCTAAAACCCTCTATTGATAAGAAAAGTCCATCTATCGTCACTGATGCCTTCGAAAGCCTTATTACTCGCTTTAAATGGTTTCATAATTTCATTATTGATTTTAAGTTGAATTTTTTTACATTTTTTTTAAAACAGATTATAATTGAATGCTTACCTTGGGAAACGTGAAACTAAAACCCTCTATTGATAAAAAAAAAGTCCATTTATCGTCACTTATGCCTTCGGAAGCCTTATTACTCGCTTTAAATGGTTTCATAATTTCATTATTAATTTTCAGTGGAACGTTTTTACATTTTTTTCAGAACAGATTATAATTGAATGTTTACCTTGGGAAACGTGGGGCTAAAGCTCTCATTTGATATAAACAGAGCATTTATAGTCACTCATGCCTTCAAAATCCTTATTACACGCTTTCAGTGGTTTTATAGTCGTATTATTGATTTCAAGTGGAATTGTTTTACATCTTTTGTTAAGACAGATTGTAAGTGAATGTTTACCTCGGGAAACGTTAAGCTAAAACCCTCTATTAATAGGAAAAGTCCATTTATTGTCGCTCATGCCTTCAAAAGCCTTAATACACGCTTTAAATGGTTTACTAATCTCATTATTGATTTTGAGTTGAATTTTTTTACATTTTTTTTAAAACCAATAAAAATTGAATGTTTACCTTGGGAAACGTGGGGCTAAAGCCCTCATTTGACAAAAAAAGAGCATTTATAGTCACTCTTGCCCTCAAAATCCTTATTACTCGCTTTCAATGGTTTTATAGTTTCATTATGGATTTCAAGTTGAATTTTTTTGTTTTTCTTTAAAACAGATTATGATTGAAGGTTTACCATGGGAAACGTTAAGCTAAAACCTTCTATTAAAAGGAAAAGTTCATTTATTGTCACTCGTGCCTTCAAAAGCGTTATTACTCGCTTCGAATGGTTTTATAATCTCATTATTGATTTCAAGTTGAATTTTTTTACATTTTTTGTTAAAACTTATTCTAATTGAATGCTTACCTTGGGAAACGTGAGGCTAAAACCCTCTATCAATAAGAAAAGTCCATCTATCGTCACTCATGCCTTCGAAAGCCTTATTATTCGCTTTAAATGGTTTCATAGATTCATTATTGATTTTAAGTTGAATTTTTTTACATTTTTGTTAAAACAAATTATAATTGAATGCTTACCTTGGGAAACGTGAAGCTAAAGCCCTCTATTGATAAAAAACAAGTCCATTTATCGTCACTTATGCCTTTGAAAGCCTTATTACTCGCTTTAAATGGTTTAATAATTTCATTATTAATTTTAAGTTGAATTTTTTTACATTTTTTTTAAAACAGATTATAATTGAATGTTTACCTCGGGAAACGTGGGGCTAAAGCCCTCATTTGACATAAACAAAGCATTTATAGTCACTCATGCCTTCAAAATCTTTATTACACGCTTTCAGTGGTTTTATAGTCGTATTATTGATTTCAAGTGGAATTGTTTTACATCTTTTGTTAAAACAGATTATAATTGAATCTTTACCTCGGGAAACGTTAAGCTAAAACCCGCTATTAATAGGAAAAGTCCATTTATTGTCGCTCATGCCTTCAAAAGCCTTATTACACGCTTTAAATGGTTTACTAATCTCATTATTAATTTTGAGTTGAATTTTTTAATATTTTTTTAAAACTAATTATAATTGAACGTTTACCTCGAGAAACGTAGGGCTAAAGCCCACATTTGACAAAAAAAGGGCATTTATAGTCACTCATGCCTTCAAAATCCTTATTACTCGCTTTCAATGGTTTTATAGTCTCATTATTAATTTCAAGTTGAATTTTTTTATTTTTAGTTAAAACAGATTATGATTGAATGTTTACCATGGGAAATGTTAAGCTAAAACCCTCTATTAACAGAAAAAGTCCATTTATTGTCACTCATGCCTTCAAAAGCCTTATTACTCGCTTTAAATGGTTTTACAATCTCATTATTGATTTCAAGTTGAATTTTTTTACATGTTTTGTTAAAACTTATTATAATTGAATGCTTGCCTTGGGAAACGTGAAGCTAAAACCCTCTATTGATAAGAAAAGTCCATTTACCGTCACTTATGCCTTCGAAAGCCTTATTACTCGCTTTAAATGGTTTCATAATTTCATTATTGATTTTAAGTTGAATTTTTTTACATTTTTTTAAAATTAGATTATAATTGAATGTTTACCTCGAAAAACGTTAAGCTAAAATCCTCTATTAACAAGAAAAGTCCATTTATTATCGCTCATCCCTTCAAAAGCCTTATTACTCGCTTTAAATGGTTTGAAGATTTCATTATTGATTTTAAGTTGAATTTTTTTGTACATTTTTTTGAAACTGATTATAATTGAATGTTTACCTCGGGAAACGTGGGGCTAAAGCCTTCATTTGACATAAAAAAAGCATCTATAGTCACTCATACCTTCAAAATCCTTATTACTCGCTTTCAATGGTTTTATAGTCTCATTATTGATTTCAAGTGGAATTTTTTTACATTTTTAGTTAAAACAGAACATGATTGAATGTTTGCCACGGGAAACGTTAGGCCAAAACCCTCTATTAACAGGAAAAATCCATTTATTGTCGCTCATGCCTTCAAAAGCCTTATTACTCGCTTTAAATGGTTTTATAATCTCATTATTGATTTCAAGCTGAATTTTTTTATATTTTTTGTTAAAACAAATTATAATTGAATGCTTACCTTGTGAAACGTGAAGCTAAAACCGTCTATTGATAAGAAAAGTCCATCTATCGTCACTCATGCCTTCGAAAGCCTTATTACTCGCTTTAAATGGTTTCATAATTTCATTATTGATTTTAAGTTAAATTTTTTATCATTTTTGTTAAAACAGATTATAATTGAATGCTTACCTTGGGAAACGTGAAGCTAAAACCCTCTGTCGATAAAAAAAGTCCATTTATCATCACTTATGCCTTCAGAAGCCTTATTACTCGCTTTAAATGGTTTCATAATTTCATTATTAATTTTAAGTTGAATTTTTTTACATTTTTTTAAAACAGATTATAATTGAATGTTTACCTCGAGAAACGTGGGGCTAAAGCTGTCATTTGACATAAACAGAGCATTTATAGTCACTCATGCCTTCAAAATCCTTTTTACACGCTTTCAGTGGTTTTATCGTCTTATTATTGATTTCAAGTGGAATTGTTTTACATCTTTTGTTAAAACAGATTATAATTGAATGTTTACCTCGGGAAACGTTAAGCTAAAACCCTCTATTAATAGGAAAAGTCCATTTATTGTCGCTCATGGCTTCAAAAGCCTTATTACACGCTTTAAATGGTTTACTAATCTCATTATTGATTTTGAGTTGAATTTTTTACATTTTTTTATAACTAATTAAAATTTAATGTTTACCTTGGGAAACGTGGGGCTAAAGCCCTCATTTGACATAAAAAGAGCATTTATAGTCACTCATGCCTTCAAAATCCTTATTACTCGCTTTCAATGGTTTTATAGTTTCATTATTGATTTCAAGTTGAATTTTTTTATTTTTCTTTAAAACAGATTGTGATTGAATGTTTACCATGGGAAACGTTAAGCTAAAATCCTCTATTAACAGGAAAAGTCCATTTATTGTCGCTCATGCCTTCAAAAGCGTTATTACTCGCTTCGAATGGTTTTATAATCTCATTATTGATTTCAAGTTGAATTTTTTTACATTTTTTGTTAAAACTTATTATAATTGAATGCTTACCTTGGGAAACGTGAGGCTAAAACCCTCGATTGATAAGAAAAGTCCATCTATCGTCACTCATGCCTTCGAAAGCCTTATTACTCGCTTTAAATGGTTTCACAATTTCATTATTGATTTTAAGTTGAATGTTTTTACATTTTTGTTAAAACAGATTATAATTGAATGCTTACCTTGGGAAACGTGAAACTAAAACCCTCTATTGATAAAAAAAAGCCCATTTATCGTCACTCATGCCTTCAAAATCCTTATTACTCGCTTTCAATGGTTTTATAGTTTCATTATTGATTTCAAGTTGAATTTTTTTATTTTTCTTTCAAACAGATAGTGATTGAATGTTTACCATGGGAAACGTTAAGCTAAAACCCTCTATTATTAGAAAAAGTCTATTTATTGTCGCCCATGCCTTCAAAAACCTTATTACACGCTTTAAATGGTTTACTAATCTCATTATTAATTTTGAGTTTGAATTTTTTTTCATTTTTTTAAAACTAATTATAATTGAATGTTTGCCTCGGGAAACGTAGGGCTAAAGCCCTCATTTGACAAAAAAAGTGCATTTATAGTCACTCATGCCTTCAAAATCCTTATTACTCGCTTTCAATGATTTTATAGTCTCATTATTAATTTCAAGTTGAATTTTTTTATTTTTAGTTAAAACAGATTATGATTGAATGTTTACCATGGGAAACGTTAAGCTAAAACCCTCTATTAACAGGAAAAGTCCATTTATTGTCACCCATGCCTTCAAAAGCCTTATTACTCGCTTTAAATGGTTTTATAATCTCATTATTGATTTCAAGTTGAATTTTTTTACATGTTTTGTTAAAACAGATTATAATTGAATGCTTACCTTGGGAAACGTGGGGCTAAAGCTCTCATTTGAAATAAACAGAGCATTTATAGTCACTCATGCTTTCAAAATCCTTATTACACGCTTTCAGTGGTTTTATAGTCGTATTATTGATTTCAAGTGGAATTGTTTTACATCTTTTGTTAAAACAGATTATAATTGAATGTTTACCTCGGGAAACGTTAAGCTAAAACCCTCTATTAATAGGAAAAGTCCATTTATTGTCGCTCATGCCTTCAAAAGCCTTATTACACGCTTTAAATGGTTTACTAATCTCATTATTGATTTTGAGTTGAATTTTTTACATTTTTTTATAACTAATTAAAATTTAATGTTTACCTTGGGAAACGTGGGGCTAAAGCCCTCATTGACATAAAAAGAGCATTTATAGTCACTCATGCCTTCAAAATCCTTATTACTCGCTTTCAATGGTTTTATAGTTTCATTATTGATTTCAAGTTGAATTTTTTTATTTTTCTTTCAAACAGATAGTGATTGAATGTTTACCATGGGAAACGTTAAGCTAAAACCCTCTATTATTAGAAAAAGTCTATTTATTGTCGCCCATGCCTTCAAAAACCTTATTACACGCTTTAAATGGTTTACTAATCTCATTATTAATTTTGAGTTTGAATTTTTTTTCATTTTTTTAAAACTAATTATAATTGAATGTTTGCCTCGGGAAACGTAGGGCTAAAGCCCTCATTTGACAAAAAAAGTGCATTTATAGTCACTCATGCCTTCAAAATCCTTATTACTCGCTTTCAATGATTTTATAGTCTCATTATTAATTTCAAGTTGAATTTTTTTATTTTTAGTTAAAACAGATTATGATTGAATGTTTACCATGGGAAACGTTAAGCTAAAACCCTCTATTAACAGGAAAAGTCCATTTATTGTCACCCATGCCTTCAAAAGCCTTATTACTCGCTTTAAATGGTTTTATAATCTCATTATTGATTTCAAGTTGAATTTTTTTACATGTTTTGTTAAAACAGATTATAATTGAATGCTTACCTTGGGAAACGTGGGGCTAAAGCTCTCATTTGAAATAAACAGAGCATTTATAGTCACTCATGCTTTCAAAATCCTTATTACACGCTTTCAGTGGTTTTATAGTCGTATTATTGATTTCAAGTGGAATTGTTTTACATCTTTTGTTAAAACAGATTATAATTGAATGTTTACCTCGGGAAACGTTAAGCTAAAACCCTCTATTAATAGGAAAAGTCCATTTATTGTCGCTCATGCCTTCAAAAGCCTTATTACACGCTTTAAATGGTTTACTAATCTCATTATTGATTTTGAGTTGAATTTTTTACATTTTTTTATAACTAATTAAAATTTAATGTTTACCTTGGGAAACGTGGGGCTAAAGCCCTCATTGACATAAAAAGAGCATTTATAGTCACTCATGCCTTCAAAATCCTTATTACTCGCTTTCAATGGTTTTATAGTTTCATTATTGATTTCAAGTTGAATTTTTTTATTTTTCTTTCAAACAGATAGTGATTGAATGTTTACCATGGGAAACGTTAAGCTAAAACCCTCTATTAACAGGAAAAGTCCATTTATTGTCGCTCATGCCTTCAAAAGCGTTATTACTCGCTTCGAATGGTTTTATAATCTCATTATTGATTTCAAGTTGAATTTTTTTACATTTTTTGTTAAAACTTATTATAATTGAATGCTTACCTTGGGAAACGTGAGGCTAAAACCCTCGATTGATAAGAAAAGTCCATCTATCGTCACTCATGCCTTCGAAAGCCTTATTACTCGCTTTAAATGGTTTCACAATTTCATTATTGATTTTAAGTTGAATGTTTTTACATTTTTGTTAAAAACAGATTATAATTGAATGCTTACCTTGGGAAACGTGAAGCTAAAACCCTCTATTGATAAAAAAAAGCCCATTTATCGTCACTTATGCCTTAGAAAGCCTTAATACTCGCTTTAAATGGTTTCATAATTTCATTATTAATTTTAAGTTGAATTTTTTTACATTTTTTTTAAAACAGATTATAATTGAATGTTTACCTCGGGAAACGTGGGGCTAAAGCCCTCATTTGACATAAAAAGAGCATTTATAGTCACTCATGCCTTCAAAATCCTTATTACACGCTTTTAGTGGTTTTATAGTCGTATTATTGATTTCAAGTGGAATTGTTTTACATCTTTTGTTAAAACAGATTATAATTGAATTTTTACCTCGGGAAACGTTAAGCTAAAACCCTCTATTATTAGAAAAAGTCTATTTATTGTCGCCCATGCCTTCAAAAGCCTTATTACACGCTTTAAATGGTTTACTAATCTCATTATTAATTTTGAGTTTGAATTTTTTTTCATTTTTTTAAAACTAATTATAATTGAATGTTTGCCTCGGGAAACGTAGGGCTAAAGCCCTCATTTGACAAAAAAAGTGCATTTATAGTCACTCATGCCTTCAAAATCCTTATTACTCGCTTTCAATGGTTTTATAGTCTCATTATTAATTTCAAGTTGAATTTTTTTATTTTTAGTTAAAACAGATTATGATTGAATGTTTACCATGGGAAACGTTAAGCTAAAACCCTCTATTAACAGGAAAAGTCCATTTATTGTCACTCATGCCTTCAAAAGCCTTATTACTCGCTTTAAATGGTTTTATAATCTCATTATTGATTTCAAGTTGAATTTTTTTACATATTTTGTTAAAACAGATTATAATTGAATGCTTACCTTGGGAAACGTGAAGCTAAAACCCTCTATTGATAAGAAAAGTTTATTTACCGTCACTCATGCCTTCGAAAGCCTTATTGCTCGCTTTAAATGGTTTCATAATTTCATTATTGATTTTAAGTTGAATTTTTTTACATTTTTTTAAAAACAGATTATAATTGAATGTTTAGCTCGAAAAACGTTAAGCTAAAATCCTCTCTTAACAAGAAAAGTCCATTTATTATCGCTCATCCCTTTAAAAGCCTTATTACTCACTTTAAATGATTTGAAGATTTCATTATTGAATTTAAGTTAAATTTTTTGTACATTTTTTTTGAAACTGATTATAATTGAATGTTTACCTTGGGAAACGTGGGGCTAAAGCCTTCATTTGACATAAAAAGAGCATTTATAGTCACTCATGCCTTCAAAATCCTTATTACTCGCTTTCAATGGTTTTGTAGTCTCATTATTTATTTCAAGTGGAATTTTTTTACATTTTTCGTTAAAACAGAATATGATTGAATGTTTACCACGGGAAACGTTAGGCTAAAACCCTCTATTAACAGGAAAAATCCATTTATTGTCGCTCATGCCTTCAAAAGCCTTATTACTTGGTTTAAATGGTTTTATAATCTCATTATTGATTTCAAGCTGAATTTTTTTATATTTTTTGTTAAAACAAATTATAATTGAATGCGTACCTTGGGAAACGTGAAGCTAAAACCCACTATTGATAAGAAAAGTCCATTTATCGTCACTCATGCCTTCGAAAGCCTTAATACTTGCTTTAAATGGTTTTATAATCTCATTATTGATTTCAAGTTGAATATTTTTACATTTTTGTTAAAACAGATTATAATTGAATGCTTACCTTGGGAAACGTGAAGCTAAAACCCTCTATTGATAAGAAAAGTCCATTTATCGTCACTTATGCCTTCGAAAGCCTTATTACTCGTTTTTAAATGGTTTCACAATTTCATTATTAATTTTAAGTTAAATTTTTTTTACATTTTTTCTTAAAACAGATTATAATTGAATGTTTATCTCAGGAAACGTGGGGCTAAAGCCCTCATTTGACATAAAAAGAGCATTTATAGTCACTCATGCCTTTAAAATCCTTATTACACGCTTTCAATGGTTTTATAGTCGTATTATTGATTTCAAGTGGAATTGTTTTACATCTTTAGTTAAAATAGATTATAATTGAATGTTTACCTCGGGAAACGTTAAGCTAAAACCCTCTATTAACAGGAAAAGTCCATTTATTGTCGCTCATGCCTTCAAAAGCCTTATTACACGCTTTAAATGGTTTACTAATTTCATTATTGATTTTGAGTTGAATGTTTTCATATTTTTTTTAAAACTAATTAAAATTGGATGTTTACCTTGAGAAACGTGGGTCTAAAGCCCTCATTTGACATAAAAAGAGCATTTATAGTCACTCTAGCCTTCAAAATCCTTATTACTCGCTTTCAATGGTTTTATAGTTTCATTATTGATTTCAAGTTGAATTTTTTTATTTTTAGTTAAAACAGATTATGATTGAATGTTTACCATGGGAAATGTTAAGCTAAAACCCTCTATTAACAGGAAAAGTCCATTTCTTGTCGCTCATGCCTTCAAAAGCGTTATTACTCGCTTTGAATGGTTTTATAATCTCATTATTGATTTCAAGTTGAATTTTTTTACATTTTTTGTTAAAACTTATTATAATTGAATGCTTACCTTGGGAAACGTGAAGCTAAAACCCTCTATTGATAAGAAAAGTCTATCTATCGTCACTCATGCCTTCGAAAACCTTATTACTCGCTTTAAATGGTTTCATAATTTCATTGTTGATTTTAAGTTGAATTTTTTTACATTTTTGTCAAAACAGATTATAATTGAATGCTTACCTTGGCAAACGTGAAGCTAAAACCCTCTATTAATAAAAAAAGTCCATTTATCGTCACTTATGCCTTCGGAAGCCTTATTACTCGCTTTACATAGTTTCATAATTTCATTATTTATTTTAAGTTGAATTTTTTTGCATTTTTTTTAAAACAGATTATAATTGAATGTTTACCTCGGGAAACGTGGGGCTAAAGCTCTCATTTGAAATAAACAGAGCATTTATAGTCACTCATGCTTTCAAAATCCTTATTACACTCTTTCAGTGGTTTTATAGTCGTATTATTGATTTCAAGTGGAATTGTTTTACATCTTTTGTTCAAACAAATTATAATTGAATGTTTACCTCGGGAAACGTTAAGCTAAAACCCTCTATTAATAGGAAAAGTCCATTTACTATCGCTCATGCCTTCAAAAGCCCTATTACACGCTTTAAATGGTTTACTAATCTCATTACTGATTTTGAATTGAATTTTTTTACATTTTTTTCAAACTAATTAAAATTGAATGTTTACCTTGGGAAACGTGGGGTTAAAGCCCTCATTTGACATAAAAAGAGCATTTATAGTCACTCCTGCCTTCAAAATCCTTATTACTCGCTTTCAATGATTTTATAGTTTCATTATTGATTTCAAGTTGAATTTTTTTACATGTTTTGTTAAAACAGATTATAATTGAATGTTTACCATGGGAAACATTAAGCTAAAACCCTCTATTAACAGGAAAAGTCCATTTATTGTCGCTCATGCCTTCAAAAGCGTTATTACTCGCTTCGAATGGTTTTATAATCTCATTATCGATTTCAAGTTGAATTTTTTTACTTTTTTTGTTAAAACTTATTATAATTGAATGCTTACCTTGGGAAACGTGAGGCTAAAACCCTCTATTGATAAGAAAAGTCGATCTATCGTCACTCATGCCTTCGAAAGCCTTATTACTCACTTTAAATGGTTTCATAATTTCATTATTGATTTTAAGTTGAATTTTTTTACATTTTTGTCAAAACAGATTATAATTGAATGCTTACCTTGGGAAACGTGAAGCTAAAACCCTTTATTGATTAAAAAAAGCCCATTTATCGTCACTTATGGCTTCGAAAGGCTTATTACTCGCTTTAAATGGTTTAATAATTTCATTATTAATTTTAAGTTGAATTTTTTTACATGTTTTTTAAAACAGATTATAATTGAATGTTTACCTCGGGAAACGTAGGGCTAAAGCCCTCATTTGACAAAAAAAGTGCATTTATAGTCACTCATGCCTTCCAAATCCTTATTACTCGGTTTCAATGGTTTTATAGTCTCATTATTAATTTCAAGTTGAATTTTTTTAGTTTTAGTTAAAACAGATTATGATTGAATGTTTACCATGGGAAACGTTAAGCTAAAACCCTCTATTAATAGGAAAAGTCCATTTATTGTCACTCATGCCTTCAAAAGCCTTATTACTCGCTTTAAATGGTTTTATAATCTCATTATTGATTTCAAGTTGAATTTTTTTACATGTTTTGTTAAAACAGATTATAATTGAATGCTTACCTTGGGAAACGTGAAGCTAAAACCCTCTATTGATAAGAAAAGTCCATTTACCGTCACTCATGCCTTCGGAAGCCTTATTACTCGCTTTAAATGGTTTCATAATTTCATTATTGATTTTAAGTTGAATTTTTTTACCTTTTTTTAAAAACAGGTTATAATTGAATGTTTACCTTGAAAAACGTTTAGCTAAAATCCTTTATTAACAAGAAAAGTCCATTTATTATCGCTCATCCGTTCAAAAGCCTTATTACTCGCTTTAAATGGTTTGAAGATTTCATTATTGATTTTAAGTTGAATTTTTTGTACATTTTTTTTAATGTGATTATAATTGAATGTTTACCTTGGGAAACGTGGGGCTAAAGCCTTCATTTGACATAAAAAGAGCATTTATAGTCACTCATGCCTTCAAAATCCTTATTACTCGCTTTCAATGGTTTTATAGTCGTATTATTGATTTCAAGTGGAATTGTTTTACATCTTTTGTTCAAACAAATTATAATTGAATGTTTACCTCGAGAAACATTAAGCTAAAACCCTCTATTAACAGGAAAAGTCCATTTACTATCGCTTATGCCTTCAAAAGCCCTATTACACGCTTTAAATGGTTTACTAATCTCATTATTGATTTTGAGTTGAATTTTTTTATATTTTTTTAAAACTAATTAAAATTGAATGTTTACCTTGGGAAACGTGGGGCTAAAGCCCTCACTTGACATAAAAAGAGCATTTATAGTCACTCCTGCCTTCAAAATCCTTATTACTCGCTTTTAATGATTTTATAGTTTCATTATTGATTTCAAGTTGAATTTTTTTACATGTTTTGTTAAAACAGATTATAATTGAATGCTTACCTTGGGAAACGTGAAGGTAAAACCCTCTATTGATAAGAAAAGTCCATTTACCGTCACTCATGCCTTCGAAAGCCTTATTACTCGCTTTAAATGGTTTCATAATTTCTTTATTGATTTTAAGTTGAATTTTTTTACATTTTTGTCAAAACAGATTATAATTGAATGCTTACCTTGGGAAACGTGAAGCTAAAACCCTTTATTGATTAAAAAAAGCCCATTTATCGTCACTTATGGCTTCGAAAGCCTTATTACTCGCTTTAAATGGTTTAATAATTTAATTATTAATTTTAAGTTGAATTTTTTTACATTTTTTTTAAAACAGATTATAATTGAATGTTTACCTCGGGAAACGTAGGGCTAAAGCCCTCATTTGACAAAAAAAGTGCATTTATAGTCACTCATGCCTTCAAAATCCTTATTACTCGCTTTCAATGGTTTTATAGCCTCATTATTAATTTCAAGTTGAAATTTTTTTTTTTTAGTTAAAACAGATTATGATTGAATGTTTACCATGGGAAACGTTAAGCTAAAACCCTCTATTAACAGGAAAAGTCCATTTATTGTCGCTCATGCCTTCAAAAGCGTTATTACTCGCTTCGAATAGTTTTATAATCTCATTATTGATTTCAAGTTGAATTTTTTTACATTTTTTGTTAAAACTTATTATAATTGAATGCTTACCTTTGGAAACGTGAGGCTAAAACCCTCGATTGATAAGAAAAGTCCATCTATCGTCACTCATGCCTTCGAAAGCCTTATTACTCGCTTTAAATGGTTTCACAATTTCATTATTGATTTTAAGTTGAATGTTTTTACATTTTTGTTAAAACAGATTATAATTGAATGCTTACCTTGGGAAACGTGAAGCTAAAACCCTCTATTGATAAAAAAAAGCCCATTTATCGTCACTTATGCCTTAGAAAGCCTTAGTACTCGCTTTAAATGGTTTCATAATTTCATTATTAATTTTAGGTTGAATTTTTTTACATTTTTTTTAAAACAGATTATAATTTAATGTTTACCTCGGGAAACGTGGGGCTAAAGCCCTCATTTGGCATAAAAAGAGCATTTATAGTCACTCATGCCTTCAAAATCCTTATTACACGCTTTTAGTGGTTTTATAGTCGTATTATTGATTTCAAGTGGAATTGTTTTACATCTTTTGTTAAAACAGATTATAATTGAATTTTTACCTCGGGAAACGTTAAGCTAAAACCCTCTATTATTAGAAAAAGTCTATTTATTGTCGCCCATGCCTTCAAAAGCCTTATTACACGCTTTAAATGGTTTACTAATCTCATTATTAATTTTGAGTTTGAATTTTTTTTCATTTTTTTAAAACTAATTATAATTGAATGTTTGCCTCGGGAAACGTAGGGCTAAAGCCCTCATTTGACAAAAAAAGTGCATTTATAGTCACTCATGCCTTCAAAATCCTTATTACTCGCTTTCAATGGTTTTATAGTCTCATTATTAATTTCAAGTTGAATTTTTTTATTTTTAGTTAAAACAGATTATGATTGAATGTTTACCATGGGAAACGTTAAGCTAAAACCCTCTATTAACAGGAAAAGTCCATTTATTGTCACTCATGCCTTCAAAAGCCTTATTACTCGCTTTAAATGGTTTTATAATCTCATTATTGATTTCAAGTTGAATTTTTTTACATGTTTTGTTAAAACAGATTATAATTGAATGCTTACCTTGGGAAACGTGAAGCTAAAACCCTCTATTGATAAGAAAAGTTTATTTACCGTCACTCATGCCTTCGAAAGCCTTATTGCTCGCTTTAAATGGTTTCATAATTTCATTATTGATTTTAAGTTGAATTTTTTTACATTTTTTTAAAAACAGATTATAATTGAATGTTTAGCTCGAAAAACGTTAAGCTAAAATCCACTCTTAACAAGAAAAGTCCATTTATTATCGCTCATCCCTTTAAAAGCCTTATTACTCGCTTTAAATGGTTTGAAGATTTCATTATTGAATTTAAGTTAAATTTTTTGTACATTTTTTTTGAAACTGATTATAATTGAATGTTTACCTTGGGAAACGTGGGGCTAAAGCCTTCATTTGACATAAAAAGAGCATTTATAGTCACTCATGCCTTCAAAATCCTTATTACTCGCTTTCAATGGTTTTGTAGTCTCATTATTTATTTCAAGTGGAATTTTTTTACATTTTTCGTTAAAACAGAATATGATTGAATGTTTACCACGGGAAACGTTAGGCTAAAACCCTCTATTAACAGGAAAAATCCATTTATTGTTGCTCATGCCTTCAAAAGCCTTATTACTCGCTTCGAATGGTTTTATAATCTCATTATTGATTTCAAGTTGAAGTTTTTTACATTTTTTGTTAAAACTTATTGTAATTGAATGCTTACCTTGGGAAACGTGAGGCTAAAACCTTCTATTAATAAGAAAAGTCCATCTATTGTCACTCATGCCTTCGAAAGCCTAATTACTCGCTTTAAATGGTTTCATAATTTCATTATTGATTTTAAGTTGAATTTTTTACATTTTTGTTAAAATAGATTATAATTGAATGCTTACCTTGGGAAACGTGAAGCTATGACCCTCTATTGATAAAAAAAAGTCCATTTATTGTCACTTATGCCTTCGAAAGCCTTATTACTCGCGTTAAATGGTTTCATAATTTCATTATTAATTTTAAGTTAAATTTTTTTACATTTTTTCTTAAAACAGATTATAATTGAATGTTTATCTCAGGAAACGTGGGGCTAAAGCCCTCATTTGACATAAAAAGAGCATTTATAGTCACTCATGCCTTCAAAATCCTTATTACACGCTTTCAATGGTTTTATAGTCGTATTATTGATTTCAAGTGGAATTGTTTTACATCTTTAGTTAAAATAGATTATAATTGAATGTTTACCTCGGAAAACGTTAAGCTAAAACCCTCTATTAATAGGAAAAGTCCATTTATTGTCGCTCATGCCTTCAAAAGCCTTATTACACGCTTTAAATGGTTTACTAATTTCATTATTGATTTTGAGTTGAATGTTTTCATATTTTTTTAAAACTAATTAAAATTGCATGTTTACCTTGAGAAACGTGGGTCTAAAGCCCTCATTTGACATAAAAAGAGCATTTATAGTCACTCTAGCCTTCAAAATCCTTATTAGTCGCTTTCAATGGTTTTATAGTTTCATTATTGATTTCAAGTTGAATTTTTTTATTTTTAGTTAAAACAGATTATGATTGAATGTTTACCATGGGAAATGTTAAGCTAAAACCCTCTATTAACAGGAAAAGTCCATTTCTTGTCGCTCATGCCTTCAAAAGCGTTATTACTCGCTTTGAATGGTTTTATAATCTCATTATTGATTTCAAGTTGAATTTTTTTACATTTTTTGTTAAAACTTATTATAATTGAATGCTTACCTTGGGAAACGTGAAGCTAAAACCCTCTATTGATAAGAAAAGTCCATCTATCGTCACTCATGCCTTCGAAAGCCTTATTACTCGCTTTAAATGGTTTCATAATTTCATTATTGATTTTAAGTTGAATTTTTTTACATTTTTGTCAAAACAGATTATAATTGAATGCTTACCTTGGGAAACATGAAGCTAAAACCCTCTATTAATAAAAAAAGTCCATTTATCGTCACTTATGCCTTCGGAAGCCTTATTACTCGCTTTACATAGTTTCATAATTTCATTATTTCTTTTAAGTTGAATTTTTTTGCATTTTTTTTAAACAGATTATAATTGAATGTTTACCTCGGGAAACGTGGGGCTAAAGCTCTCATTTGAAATAAACAGAGCATTTATAGTCACTCATGCTTTCAAAATCCTTATTACACGCTTTCAGTGGTTTTATAGTCGTATTATTGATTTCAAGTGGAATTGTTTTACATCTTTTGTTCAAACAAATTATAATTGAATGTTTACCTCGGGAAACGTTAAGCTAAAACCCTCTATTAATAGGAAAAGTCCATTTACTATCGCTCATGCCTTCAAAAGCCCTATTACACGCTTTAAATGGTTTACTAATCTCATTATTGATTTTGAATTGAATTTTTTTACATTTTTTTCAAACTAATTAAAATTGAATGTTTACCTTGGGAAACGTGGGGCTAAAGCCCTCATTTGACATAAAAAGAGCATTTATAGTCACTCCTGCCTTCAAAATCCTTATTACTCGCTTTCAATGATTTTATAGTTTCATTATTGATTTCAAGTTGAATTTTTTTACATGTTTTGTTAAAACAGATTATAATTGAATGTTTACCATGGGAAACATTAAGCTAAAACCCTCTATTAACAGGAAAAGTCCATTTATTGTCGCTCATGCCTTCAAAAGCGTTATTACTCGCTTCGAATGGTTTTATAATCTCATTATCGATTTCAAGTTGAATTTTTTTACTTTTTTTGTTAAAACTTATTATAATTGAAAGCTTACCTTGGGAAACGTGAGGCTAAAACCCTCTATTGATAAGAAAAGTCGATCTATCGTCACTCATGCCTTCGAAAGCCTTATTACTCACTTTAAATGGTTTCATAATTTCATTATTGATTTTAAGTTGAATTTTTTTACATTTTTGTCAAAACAGATTATAATTGAATGCTTACCTTGGGAAACGTGAAGCTAAAACCCTTTATTGATTAAAAAAAGCCCATTTATCGTCACGTATGGCTTCGAAAGCCTTATTACTCGCTTTAAATGGTTTAATAATTTCATTATTAATTTTAAGTTGAATTTTTTTACATTTTTTTTAAAACAGATTATAATTGAATGTTTACCTCGGGAAACGTAGGGCTAAAGCCCTCATTTGACAAAAAAAGTGCATTTATAGTCACTCATGCCTTCAAAATCCTTATTACTCGCTTTCAATGGTTTTATAGTCTCATTATTAATTTCAAGTTGAATTTTTTTAGTTTTAGTTAAAACAGATTATGATTGAATGTTTACCATGGGAAACGTTAAGCTAAAACCCTCTATTAACAGGAAAAGTCCATTTATTGTCACTCATGCCTTCAAAAGCCTTATTACTCGCTTTAAATGGTTTTATAATCTCATTATTGATTTCAAGTTGAATTTTTTTACATGTTTTGTTAAAACAGATTATAATTGAATGCTTACCTTGGGAAACGTGAAGCTAAAACCCTCTATTGATAAGAAAAGTCCATTTACCGTCACTCATGCCTTTGGAAGCCTTATTACTCGCTTTAAATTGTTTCATAATTTCATTATTGATTTTAAGTAGAATTTTTTTACCTTTTTTTAAAAACAAATTATAATTGAATGTTTACCTTGAAAAACATTTAGCTAAAATCCTTTATTAACAAGAAAAGTCCATTTATTATCGCTCATCCGTTCAAAAGCCTTATTACTCGCTTTAAATGGTTTGAAGATTTCATTATTGATTTTAAGTTGAATTTTTTGTACATTTTTTTTAATCTGATTATAATTGAATGTTTACCTTGGGAAACATGGGGCTAAAGCCTTCATTTGACATAAAAAGAGCATTTATAGTCACTCATGCCTTCAAAATCCTTATTACTCGCTTTCAATGGTTTTATAGTCGTATTATTGATTTCAAGTGGAATTGTTTTACATCTTTTGTTCAAACAAATTATAATTGAATGTTTACCTCGAGAAACATTAAGCTAAAACCCTCTATTAACAGGAAAAGTCCATTTACTATCGCTTATGCCTTCAAAAGCCCTATTACACGCTTTAAATGGTTTACTAATCTCATTATTGATTTTGAGTTGAATTTTTTTACATTTTTTTTAAAACTAATTAAAATTGAATGTTTACCTTGGGAAACGTGGGGTTAAAGCCCTCACTTGACATAAAAAGAGCATTTATAGTCACTCCTGCCTTCAAAATCCTTATTACTCGCTTTCAATGATTTTATAGTTTCATTATTGATTTCAAGTTGAATTTTTTTACATGTTTTGTTAAAACAGATTATAATTGAATGCTTACCTTGGGAAACGTGAAGGTAAAACCCTCTATTGATAAGAAAAGTCCATTTACCGTCACTCATGCCTTCGAAAGCCTTATTACTCGCTTTAAATGGTTTCATAATTTCTTTATTGATTTTAAGTTGAATTTTTTTACATTTTTTTAAAAACATATTATAATTGAATGTTTACCTCGAAAAATGTTAAGCTAAAATCCTCTATTAACAAGAAAAGTCCATTTATTATCGCTCATGCCTTCAAAAGCCTTATTACTCGCTTTAAATGGTTTGAAGATTTCATTATTGATTTTAAGTTGAATTTTTTGTACATTTTTTTTGAAACTGATTATAATTGAATGTTTACCTCGGGAAACATGGGGCTAAAGCCTTCATTTGACATAAAAAGAGCATTTATAGTCACTCATGCCTTCAAAATCCTTATTACTCGCTTTCAATCGTTTTATAGTCTCATTATTGATTTCAAGTGGAATTTTTTTACATTTTTAGTTAAAACAGAATATGATTGAATGTTTACCACGAGAAACGTTAGGCTAAAACCCTCTATTAACAGGAAAAATCCATTTATTATCGCTCATGCCTTCAAAAGCCTTATTACTCGCTTTAAATGGTTTTATAATCTCATTATTGATTTCAAGCTGAATTTTTTTATATTTTTTGTTAAAACAAATTATAATTGAATGCCTACCTTGGGAAACGTGTAGCTAAAACCCACTATTGATAAGAAAAGTCCATTTATCGTCACTTATGCCTTCGAAAGCCTTAATACTCGCTTTAAATGGTTTTATAATCTCATTATTGATTTCAAGTTGAATATTTTTACATTTTTGTTAAAACAGATTATAATTGAATGCTTACCTTGGGAAACGTGAAGCTAAAACCCTCTATTGATAAACAAAGTCCATTTATCATCACTTATGCCTTCGGAAGCCTTATTACTCGCTTGAAATGGTTTCATAATTTCATTATTAATTTTTAGTTGAATTTTTTTACATTTTTTTTAAGACAGATTATAATTGAATGTTTACCTCGGGAAAAGTGGGGCTAAAGCTCTCATTTGACATAAACAGAGCATTTATAGTCACTCATACCTTCAAAATCCTTATTACACGATTTCAGTGGTTTTATAGTCGTATTATTGATTTCAAGTGGAATTGTTTTACATCTTTTGTTCAAAAAAATTATAATTGAATCTTTACCTCAGGAAACGTTAAGTTAAAACCCTCTATTAATAGGAGAAGTCCATTTATTGTCGTTCATGGCTTCAAAAGCCTTATTACACGCTTTAAATGGTTTACTAATCTCATTATTGATTTTGAGTTGAATTTTTTTACATTTTTATTAAAACTAATTAGAATTGAATGTTTACCTTGGGAAACGTTGGGCTAAAGCCCTCATTTGACATAAAAAGAGCATTTATAGTCACTCTTGCCTTCAAAATCCTTATTACTCGCTTTCAATGGTTTTATAGTTTCATTAATGATTTCAAGTTGAATTTTTTTATTTTTCTTTAAAATAGATTATGATTGAATGTTTACCATGGGAAACGTTAAGCTAAAACCCTCTATTAACAGGAAAAGTCCATTTATTGTCGCTCATGCCTTCAAAAGCGTTATTACTCGCTTCGAATGGTTTTATAATCTCATTATTGATTTCAAGTTGAATTTTTTTACATTTTTGTTAAAACAGATTATAATTGAATGCTTACCTTGGGAAATGTGAAGCTAAAACCCTCTATTGATAAAAAAAAGTCCATTTATCGTCACTTATGCCTTCGAAAGCCTTATTACTCGATTTATATGGTTTCATAATTTCATTATTAATTTTAAGTTGAATTTTTTTACATTTTTTTTAAAACAGATTATAATTGAATGTTTACCTCGGGAAACGTGGGGCTAAAGCCCTCATTTGACATAAAAAGAGCATTTATAGTCACTCATGCCTTCAAAATCCTTATTACACGCTTTCAGTGGTTTTATAGTTGTATTATTGATTTCAAGTGGAATTGTTTTACATCATTCGTTAAAACAGATTATAATTGAATATTTACCTCGAGAAACTTTAAGATAAAACCCTCTATTAATAGGAAAAGTCCGTTTATTGTCGCTCATGCCTTCAAAAGCCTTATTACACGCTTTAAATGGTTTACTAATCTCTTTATTGATTTTGAGTTGAATTTTTTTACATTTTTTTCAAAACTAATTAAAATTGAATGTTTACCTTGGGAAACGTGGGGCTAAAGCCCTCATTTGACATAAAAAGAGCATTTATAGTCACTCCTGCCTTCAGAATCCTTATTACTCGCTTTCAATGGTTTTATAGTTTCATGATTGATTTCAAGTTGAATTTTTTTATTTTTCTTCAAAACAGATTATGATTGAATGTTTACTATGGGAAACGTTAAGCTAAAACCCTCTATTAACAGGAAAAGTCCATTTATTGTCGCTCATGTCTTCAAAAGCGTTATTACTCGCCTCGAATGGTTTTATAATCTCATTATTGATTTCAAGTTGAATTTTTTTACATTTTTTGTTAAAACTTATTATAATTGAATGCTTAGCTTGGGAAACGTGAGGCTAAAACCCTCTATTAATAAGAAAAGTCCATCTATCTTCACTCATGCCTTCGAAAGCCTTATTACTCGCTTTAAATGGTTTTATAAATTCATTATTGATTTTAAGTTGAATTTTTTTACATTTTTGTTAAAACAGATTATAATTGAATGCTTACCTTGGGAAACATGAAGCTAAAACCCTCTATTGATAAAAAAAAATCCATTTATCGTCACTTATGCCTTCGAAAGCCTTATTACTCGCTTTAAATAGTTTCATAATTTCATTATTAATTTTAAGTTAAATTTTTTTACATCTTTTTAAAACAGATTATAATTGAATGTTTACCTCGGGAAACGTGGGGCTAAAGACCTCATTTGACATAAAAAGAGCATTTATAGTCAGTCATGCCTTCAAAATCCTTATTACACGCTTTCAGTGGTTTTATAGTCGTATTATTGATTTCAAGTGGAATTCTTTTACATCTTTTGTTAAAACAGATTATAATTGAATGTTTACCTCGAGAAACGTTAAGATAAAACCCTCTATTAATAGGAAAAGTCTGTTTATTGTCGCTCATGCCTTCAAAAGTCTTATTACACGCTTTAAATGGTTTACTAATCTCATTGTTGATTTTGAGTTGAATTTTTTTATATTTTTTTTAAAACTAATTAAAATTGAATGTTTACCTTGGGAAACGTGGGGCTAAAGCCCTCATTTGACATAAAAAGAGCATTTATAGTCACTCTTGCCTCCAAAATCCTTATTAGTCGCTTTCAATGGGTTTATAGTTTCATTATTGATTTCAAGTTGAATTTTTTTATTTTTCTTTGAAACAGATTATGATTGAATGTTTACCATGGGAAACGTTAAGCTAAAACCCTCTATTAACAGGAAAAGTCCATTTATTGTCACTCATGCCTTCAAAAGCGTTATTACTCGCTTCGAATGGTTTTATAATCTCATTATTGATTTCAAGTTGAATTTTTTTACATTTTTGTTAAAACTTAATGTAATTGAAAGCTTACCTTCGGAAACGTGACGCTAAAACCATCTATTAATAAGAAAAGTCCATCTATTGTCACTCATGCCTTCGAAAGCCTAATTACTCGCTTTAAATGGTTTCATAATTTCATTATTGATTTTAAGTTGAATTTTTTACACTTTTGTTAAAATAGATTATAATTGAATGCTTACCTTGGGAAACGTGAAGCTATGACCCTCTATTGATAAAAAAAAGTCCATTTATTGTCACTTATGCCTTCGAAAGCCTTATTACTCGTGTTAAATGGTTTCATAATTTCATTATTAATTTTAAGTTGAATTTTTTTATATTTTTTTTGAAACAGAATATAATTGAATGTTTACCTCGGGAAACGTGGGGCTAAAGCCCTCATTTGACATAAAAAGAGCATTTATAGTCACTCATGCCTTCAAAATCCTTATTACACGCTTTTAGTGGTTTTATAGTCGTATTATTGATTTCAGGTGGAATTGTTTTACATCTTTTGTTAAAACAGATTATAATAGAATGTTTACCTTGAGAAACATTTAGATAAAACCCTCTATTAATAGGAAAAGTCCATTTATTGTCGCTCATGCCTTTAAAAGCCTTACTACACGCTTTAAATGGTTTACTAATCTCATTATTGATTTTGAGCTGAATTTTTTTACATTTTTTTTAAAACTAATTAAAATTGAATGTTTACCTCGGGAAACGTGGGGCTAAAGCCCTCATTTGACATAAAAAGAGCATTTATAGTCAGTCATGCCTTCAAAATCCTTATTACACGCTTTCAGTGGTTTTATAGTCGTATTATTGATTTCAAGTGGAATTCTTTTACATCTTTTGTTAAAACAGATTATAATTGAATGTTTACCTCGAGAAACGTTAAGATAAAACCCTCTATTAATAGGAAAAGTCTGTTTATTGTCGCTCATGCCTTCAAAAGTCTTATTACACGCTTTAAATGGTTTACTAATCTCATTGTTGATTTTGAGTTGAATTTTTTTATATTTTTTTTAAAACTAATTAAAATTGAATGTTTACCTTGGGAAACGTGGGGCTAAAGCCCTCATTTGACATAAAAAGAGCATTTATAGTCACTCTTGCCTCCAAAATCCTTATTAGTCGCTTTCAATGGGTTTATAGTTTCATTATTGATTTCAAGTTGAATTTTTTTATTTTTCTTTGAAACAGATTATGATTGAATGTTTACCATGGGAAACGTTAAGCTAAAACCCTCTATTAACAAGAAAAGTCCATTTATTGTCGCTCATGCCTTCAAAAGCGTTATTACTCGCTTCGAATGGTTTTATAATCTCATTATTGATTTCAAGTTGAATTTTTTTACATTTTTTGTTAAAACTTATTATAATTGAATGCTTACCTTGGGAAACGTGAAGCTAAAACCCTCTATTAATAAGAAAAGTCCATCTATCGTCACTCATGCCTTCGAAAGCCTTATTACTCGCTGTAAATGGTTTCATAATTTCATTATTGATTCTAAGTTGAATTTTTTTACATTTCTGTTAAAACAGATTATAATTGAATGCTTACCTTGGGAAACGTGAAGCTAAAACCCTCTATTGATAAAAAAAAGTCCATTTATCGTCACTTATGCCTTCGAAAGCCTTATTACTCGCTTTAAATGGTTTCATAATTTCATTATTAATTTTAAGTTGAATTTTTTTACATTTTTTTTAAAACAGATTATAATTGAATGTTTACCTCGAGAAACGTGGGGCTAAAGCCCTCATTCGACATAAAAAGAGCATTTATAGTCACTCATGCCTTCAAAATCCTTATTACACGCTTTCAGTGGTTTTATAGTCGTATTATTGATTTCAAGTGGAATTGTTTTACATCTTTTGTTAAAACATATTATAATTGAATGTTTACCTCGAGAAACGTTAAGATAAAACCCTCTATTAATAGGTAAAGTCCGTTTATTATCGCTCATGCCTTCAAAAGCCTTACTACACGCTTTAAATAGTTTACTAATCTCATTATTGATTTTGAGTTGAATTTTTTTACATTTTTTTTAAAACTAATTAAAATTGAATGTTTACCTTGGGAAACGTGGGGCTAAAGCCTTCATTTGACATAAAAAGAGCATTTATAGTCACTCCTTCCTTCAAAATCCTTATTACTCGCTTTCAATGGTTTTATAGTTTCATTATTGATTTGAAGTTGAATTTTTTTATTTTTCTTTGAAACAGATTATGATTGAATGTTTACCATGGGAAACGTTAAGCTAAAACCCTCTATTAACAGGAAAAGTCCATTTATTGTCGCTCATGCCTTCAAAAGCGTTATTACTCGCTTCGAATGGTTTTATAATCTCATTATTGATTTCAAGTTGAATTTTTTTACATTTTTTGTTAAAACTTATTGTAATTGAATGCTTACCTTGGGAAACGTGAGGCTAAAACCCTCTATTAATAAGAAAAGTCCATCTATCGGCACTCATGCCTTCGAAAGCCTTATTACTCGCTTTAAATGGTTTCATAATTTCATTATTGATTTTAAGTTGAAATTTTTTACATTTCTGTTAAAACAGATTATAATTGAATGCTTACCTTGGGAAACGTGAAGCTAAAACCCTCTATTGATAAAAAAAAGTTCATTTATCGTCACTTATGCTTTCGAAAGCCTTATTACTCGCTTTAAATGGTTTCATAATTTCATTATTAATTTTAAGTTGAATTTTTTTATATTTTTTTAAAACAGATTATAATTGAATGTTTAGCTCAGGAAACGTGAGGCTAAAGCCATCATTTGACATAAAAAGAGCATTTATAGTCACTCTTGCCTTCAAAATCCTTATTACTCGCTTTCAATGGTTTTATAGTTTAATGATTGATTTCAAGTTGAATTTTTTTATTTTTCTTTAAAACAGATTATGATTGTCATGACCCGGAATCTCCCTCAGGCCCATGACAATCGTCGCGACGTCCCGATTGACACTCATTATCCGGAATGACAACCGAAATCCCGCAAGGCTTACATATCAGTTTCTTTCCTTTCTTGTGAGCAATCATTGTTAAATATCGAGTTTTTAGAGAATATATACTATTTTAGATCAAAAACAATCAAAATATAATTTTCGCCACACAAGGGTATTTTGGTCATTTTTTTTTTCAACAATTTCGAAACTGGCTAAAACGTAATATACAAGTACAAAACACATAATTCATATTCAAAATGAGTTTAAAAGTCTAAAATCTTCATTTAAAATGAAATTACGATTATTTGAATATAAAAAGAAAATAAAAGAAATATTAAGGGAAATATTCTATTTTCTTATAAAACAATATTTATAAAGTTATACGTGAATAATTTTTATAGCGTAAAAGCTAAATAAATTTATACATACTGAAATACAGTAAGCCAAAATATTTAATTTAATTTACAATAACAAGAGGGCCCCCGAATAAACAAAAGTAAAGAGGACTGCGAACCTACGGTTGGAAAATGCAGATCCAATGGTAGTCCTCGATGAGATCAGCTATCTACAGTCTATACTGAACCTGAAATGGGTGGAAAGGAGGGTGGTGAGATTATAAAATCCCAATGAGTAAACAGACATTATCATAAATATCTAAAGGCGAGTAAAATGGAGGCAAGTTTAAACAACAAATTTCAACCCATTTCATAATATTTTCAATTTATTTCTTAAACCATAAAATATTTGTAATTTACCAAAATAGTTGTTAAGGCTTATGTCTTTTATTAAAACAAGGCTCAAGCCAAAACTAATCCTCGGGGATACCTTGGCCGAGGCATCTAACCGAGTCCACCAAGGGTGTTAAAATATTCACACGTGAAACACATTTTTATTTTTAAAACAAGCAGTCCCTTGGCGTTGGCCGAGTTACACATTCACGTGGGGGTTCGACGTGAAATGAGCTATAATACTACCTCGGGAGTTACCCTCCTCGCCTCTACAACCGGAGTAACTATATAACTGGGTTTACCGTGCCCCTCTAATAGGCAGTCCACGAAAACCCGTCACTGCAGTGACTAACCCACCAATTTTAATAAAATTTCGACAGTATAACGTGGCTTTTATTTATTTATCCAGCCTGCATAGTAAAAACAACTTACATAAATTTCCCAATGCATTCACAAAATATAGCCACATATACTCATTTCTCATAAGCCATTCCTAGGAAAATATATATTTTCAAGTCAATTTGCAGCCTCCAATTACTCAATTTCATAATCAATACAATATATTTTTATTTATCACATTTATTCCTAAAACATCAAAAATCCCGTTTTCATTTCATAAAATACATAAAGGGCATTTAAAAATAAACTCTAGATAATTTACAATAATAATAAGTTTACTCACCGTTTGTACAAACTAAAAGCTTTCTAAGCGCCCCGATCACTACTCGTCGGGTACGACTTCTTTGCCTTTTCCAGAAGGCTCTCCTCCTAGACACATTACAAAAATTTACACAATTCATCACATTGATGCTAAATCACTATATAATTAACTTAAATCCAATACTAATGCATGGTATGAAATGCAATAGCCTAAAACGGCTTAAACGCGGTATTAACCTATTTTTGGCACTTTGCTCGATAAATTGCTAACGCGCTCCATTTTAGCTCTAAATCATCCCATTCTCTCTCCAACATTTCTAACCATTAAATATCAGCCAATAACCTTCTAAAAACAACAAAATCAGCTCACTTCATTTCCCTTAGAATAAAATCAATTCATCATCATTGTACAGCATTGAGCATCCAGCCAAGAGTGGGTATTGTGAAAATTTAATGATTTCTTGCCCAATTTAATTTCTAAACACATTTAACTAACTAAAACTATCAATTTAACTAAAAATCGAAACCTAAAAATTTCAATTTCTCTCCCCTAGAATTTCGTCCAGCCCTTGATATCACTTTTTGATCTCTCTCCTCAAGCATGCTAAATGGAAATAAAGGCATAGGAAAGGTAGAAATCAAGCTAAAATCGAAAAATCTTACCGTTAGACGCGTAAACGGTCGAAAACCGCGAATTTCCCTTTGAATTTTCTTGTTTCTCTTTGGTTTTTCCTTTTTTCTTCCTTTCCTCTCTATTTCCTCTCTTGTTCTTCCTTATGGCCGGCCAGCACTTAAAATGGGTTTAAATGGGCTGACTTTTCATTAAAATAATATTATTTAATTTTAAAAATGCCACGTGTCACTTTCCCATTGGCCCATTTTTAAAATTTCATCCATTTGTTTTCAAATTTTCACCATACACTTGTCTCACATATCCATAGCTTAGATAAAATTCTCAGACTTATCCAAAGTCTCGGTGGAGTAATTTTTGAAATTTACACTTTTGCCCCCGTAAAAGTGAAAAATTACATTTTTGCCCAAAAAAATTGAAAAATTGCCCATAGACATATTTTTCATCCCTTATACTCATACCATTCTCCAATTTGTCAAATTTGATCTAAATTCTCTCAAAATCTCAAATTTTGTCCGTGGGTGGCAAAATTACGATTTTGCCCCTACACACCAGAAATCACCAGAATTAAACTTTTTCACTTCCTATCATTAAATTATACTCCAAATAGTCAATATTGGTCAAAAATTTCACACCATGATCAAAATATTATCTTAGGTGGCAAAATGACGATTTTGCCCTTGAATATCAAAATTTCCAATTTTACCCCAAATTAATCCTCGAACTCTGAACAATCATTTTTTAGTCATTTCTTGACTATAAAATATTAAATTTCATCCTACAATTCCTATTTGAACTAGTTCGAGGTTAAATCAACTCAAGTGTACCATTAGGTACAATACCGAATTTCGTCTATTCTTAGGTGTTTTTCCTAGCATAATAACATACTACTCAGTGCATGTATGTCATGACATGTGTTTATAGGGTCAGGTTTTACAATGATTGAATGTTTACCATGGAAAACGTTAAGCTAAAACCCTCTATTAACAAGAAAAGTCCATTTATTGTCGCTCATGCCTTCAAAAGCGTTATTACTCGCTTCGAATGGTTTTATAATCTCATTATTAATTTCAAGTTGAATTTTTTTACATTTTTTGTTAAAACTTATTATAATTGAATGCTTACCTTGGGAAACGTGAGGCTAAAACCCTCTATTAATAAGAAAAGTCCATCTATCGTCACTCATGCCTTCGGAAGCCTTATTACTCGCTTTAAATGGTTTCATAATTTCATTATTGATTTTAAGTTGAATTTTTTTACATTTTTGTTAAAACATATTATAATTGAATGCTTACCTTGGGAAACGTGAAGCTAAAACCCTCTATTAATAAAAAAAGTCCATTTATCGTCACTTATGCCTTCGAAAGCCTTATTACTCGTTTTAAATGGTTTCATAATTTCATTATTTATTTTAAGCTGAATTTCTTTACATTTTTTTAAAAACAGATTATAATTGAATGTTTACCTCGAGAAACGTTAAGATAAAACCCTCTATTAATAGGAAAAGTCCATTTATTGTCGCTCATGCCTTCAAAAACCTTATTACACGCTTTAAATGGTTTACTAATCTCATTATTAATTTTGAGTTGAATTTTTTTAGATTTTTTTAAAACTAATTATAATTGAATGTTTACCTCGGGAAACGTAGGGCTAAAGCCCTCATTTGACAAAAAAAGTGCATTTATAGTCACTCATGCCTTCAAAATCCTTATTACTCGCTTTCAATGGTTTTATAGTCTCATTATTAATTTCAAGTTGAATTTTTTTATTTTTAGTCAAAACAGATTATGATTGAATGTTTACCATGGGAAACGTTAAGCTCAAACCCTCTATTAATAGGAAAAGTCCATTTATTGTCACTCATGCCTTCAAAAGCCTTATTACTCGTTTTAAATGGTTTTATAATCTCATTATTGATTTCAAGTTGAATTTTTTTACATGTTTTGTTAAAACAGATTATAATTGAATGCTTACCTTGGGAAACGTGAAGCTAAAACCCTTTATTGATAAGAAAAGTCCATTTACCGTGACTCATGCCTTCGAAAGCCTTATTACTCGCTTTAAATGGTTTCATAATTTTATTATTGATTTTAAGTTGAATTTTTTACATTTTTTTAAAAAAAGATTATAATTGAATGTTTACCTCAAAAAACGTTAAGCTAAAATCCTCTATTAACAAGAAAAGTCCATTTATTATCGCTCATGCCTTCAAAAGCCTTATTACTAACTTTAAATGATTTGAAGATTTCATTATTGATTTTAAGTTGAATTTTTTTTACATTTTTTTTGAAACATATTATAATTAAATTTTTACCTCGGGAAACGTGGGGCTAAAGCCTTCATTTGACATAAAAAGAGCATTTATAGTCACTCATGCCTTCAAAATCCTTATTACTCGCTTTCAATGGTTTTATAGTCTCATTATTGATTTCAAGTGGAATTTTTTTACTTTTTTAGTTAAAACAGAATACGATTGAATGTTTACCACAGGAAACGTTAGGCTAAAACCCTCTATTAACAGGAAAAATCCATCTATTGTCGCTCATGCCTTCAAAAGTCTTATTACTCGCTTTAAAAGGTTTTATAATCTCACTATTGATTTCAAGCTGAATTTTTTTATATTTTTTGTTAAAACAAATTATAATTGAATGCTTACCTTGGGAAACATGAAGCTAAAACCCACTATTGATAAGAAAAGTCCATTTATCGTCACTCATGCCTTCGAAAGCCTTAATACTCGCTTTAAATGGTTTTATAATCTCATTATTGATTTCAAGTTGAATATTTTTAAATTTTTGTTAAAACAGATAATAATTGAATGCTTAACTTGGGAAACGTGAAGCTAAAACCCTCTATTCATAAGAAAAGTTCATTTATCGTCACTTATGCCTTCGAAAGCCTTATTACTCCCTTTAAATGGTTTCACAATTTCATTATTAATTTTAAGTTGAATTTTTTTACATTTTTTTAAAAACAGATTATAATTGAATGTTTATCTCGAGAAACGTGGGGCTAAAGCTCTCATTTGACATAAAAAGAGTATTTGTAGTCACTCATGCCTTCAAAATCCTTATTACACGCTTTCAGTGGTTTTATAGTCGTATTATTGATTTGAAGTGGAATTGTTTTACATCTTTTGTTAAAACAGATTATAATTGAATGTTTACCTCGAGAAACGTTAAGATAAAACCCTCTATTAATAGGAAAAGTCTGTTTGTTGTCGCTCATGCCTTCAAAAACCTTATTACACGCTTTAAATGGTTTACTAATCTCATTATTGATTTTGAGTTGAATTTTTTTATATTTTTTTTAAAACTAATTAAAATTGAATGTTTACCTTGGGAAACGTGGGGCTATAGCCCTCATTTGACATAAAAAGAGCATTTATAGTCACTCTTGCCTTCAAAATCCATATTAGTCTTTTTCAAATGTTTTATAGTTTCATTATTGATTTCAAGTTGAATTTTTTTATTTTTCTTTGAAACAGATTATGATTGAATGTTTACCATGGGAAACGTTAAGCTAAAACCCTTTATTAACAGGAAAAGTCCATTTATTGTCGCTCATGCCTTCAAAAGCGTTATTACTCGCTTCGAATAGTTTTATAATCTCATTATTGATTTCAAGTTGAATTTTTTTACATTTTTTGTTAAAACTTATTATAATTGAATGCTTACCTTGGGAAACGTGAGGCTAAAACCCTCTATTGATAAGAAAAGTCCATCTATCATCACTCATGCCTTCGAAAGCCTTATTACTCGCTTTAAATGGTTTCATAATTTCATTATTGATTTTAAGTGGAATTTTTTTACATTTTCATTAAAACAGATTATAATTGAATGCTTACCTTGGGAAACGTGAAGCTAAAACCCTCTATTGATAAAAAAAAGTCCATTTATCGTCACTTATGCCTTCGAAAAGCCTTATTACTCGCTTTAAATGGTTTCATAATTTCATTATTAATTTTAAGTTAAATTTTTTTACATTTTTTTTAAAACAGATTATAATTGAATGTTTACCTCGGGAAACGTGGGGCGAAAGCCCTCATTTGACATAAAAAGAGCATTTATAGTCACTCATACCTTCAAAATCCTTATTACACGCTTTTAGTGGTTTTATAGTCGTATTACTGATTTTAAGTGGAATTGTTTTACATCTTTTGTTAAAACAGATTATAATTGAATGTTTACCTCGGGAAATGTTAAGCTAAAACCCTCAATTAATAGGAAAAGTCCATTTATTGTAGCTCATGCCTTCAAAAGCCTTATTACACGCTTTAAATGGTTTACTAATCCCGTTATTAATTTTGAGTGAATTTTTTTACATTTTTTTAAAACTAATTATAATTGAATGTTTACCTCGGGAAACGTAGGGCTAAAGCCCTCATTTGACATAAAAAGTGCATTTATAGTCACTCATGCCTTCAAAATCTTTATTACTCACTTTCAATGGTTTTATAGTCTCATTATTAATTTCAAGTTGAATTTTTTTTAGTTTTAGTTAAAACAGATTATGATTGAATGTTTACCATGGGAAACGTTAAGCTAAAACCCTCTATTAACAGGAAAAGTCCATTTATTGTCACTCATGCCTTGAAAAGCCTTATTACTCGCTTTAAGTTGTTTTATAATCTCATTATTGATTTCAAGTTGAGTTTTTTTACATGTTTTGTTAAAACAGATTATAATTGAATGCTTACCTTGGGAAACGTGAAGCTAAAACCCTCTATTGATAAGAAAAGTCCATTTACCGTGACTCATGCCTTCGAAAGCCTTATTACTCGCTTTAAATGGTTTCATAATTTCATTATTGATTTTAAGTTGAATTTTTTTATATTTTTTTAAAAACAGATTATAATTGAATGTTTACCCCAAAAAACGTTAAGCTAAAATCCTCTATTAACAAGAAAAGTCCATTTATTATCGCTCATCCCTTCAAAAGCCTTATTACTCGCTTTAAATGGTTTGAAGATTTCATTATTGATTTTAAGTTGAATTTTTTGTACATTTTTTTTGAAACCGATTATAATTGAATGTTTACCTCGTGAAACGTGGGGCTAAAGCCTTCATTTGACATAAAAAGAGCATTTATAGTCACTCATGCCTTCAAAATCCTTATTACTCGCTTTCAATCGTTTTAGAGTCTCATTATTGATTTCAAGTGGAATTTTTTTACATTTTTAGTTAAAACAGAATATGATTGAATGTTTACCACGGGAAACGTTAGGCTAAAACCCTCTATGAACAGGAAAAATCCATTTATTGTCGCTCATGCCTTCAAAAGCCTTATTACTCGCTTTAAATGGTTTTATAATCTCATTATTGATTTCAAGCTGTATTTTTTTACATTTTTGTTAAAACAAATTATAATTGAATGCTTATCTTGGGAAACGTGAAGCTAAAACCCACTATTAATAAGAAAAGTCCATTTATCGTCACTCATGCCTTCGAAAGCCTTAATACTCGCTTTAAATGGCTTTATAATCTCATTATTGATTTCAAGTTGAGTATTTTTACATTTTTGTTAAAACAGATTGTAATTGAATGCTTACCTTGGGAAACGTGAAGCTAAAACCCACTATTGATAAGAAAAGTCCATTTATCGTCACTCATGCCTTCGAAAGCCTTAATACTCGCTTTAAATGGTTTTATAATCTCATTATTGATTTCAAGTTGAATATTTTTACATTTTTGTTAAAACAGATTATAATTGAATGCTTACCTTGGGAAACGTGAAGCTAAAACCCTCTATTGATAAGAAAAGTCCATTTATCGTCGCTCATGCCTTCGAAAGCCTTATTACTCGCTTTAACTTGTTTCATAATTTCATTATTGATTTTAAGTTGAATTTTTTTACATTTTTTTTAAAACAGATTATAATTGAATGTTTGCCTCGAAAAAAATTAAGCTAAAACCCTCTATTAACAAGAAAAGTCCATTTATTATCGCTAATGCCTTCAAAAGCCTTATTACTCGCTTTAAATGGTTTCAAGATTTCATTATTTGATATTAAGTTGAATTTTTTTACATTTTTTTTAAATTGATTATCATTGAATGTTTACCTCGGGAAATGTGGGGCTAAAGCCTTCATTTGACATAAAAAGAGCATTTATAGTCACTCATGCTTTCAAAATCTTTATTACTCGCTTTCAATGGTTTTATAGTCTCAATATTGATTTCTAGTTGAATTTTTTTACATTTTTAGTTAAAACAGAATATGATTGAATGTTTACCACGGGAAATGTTAAGCTAAAACCCTCTATTAATAGGAAAAGTCCATTTATTGTCGCTCATGCCTTCAAAAGCCTTATTACACGTTTTAAATGGTTTCCTAATCTCATTACTGATTTTGAGTAGAATGTTTTTACATTTTTTGTTAAAACAGATTATAATTGAATGCTTACCTTGGGAAACGTGAAGCTAAAACCCACTACTGATAAGAAAAGTCCATTTATCGTCACTCATGCCTTCGAAAGCCTTAATACTCGCTTTAAATGGTTTTATAATCTCATTATTGATTTCAAGTTGAATTTTTTTACATGTTTTGTTAAAACAGATTAGAATTGAATGCTTGCCTTGGGAAACGTGAAGCTAAAACCCTCTATTGATAAGAAAAGTCCATTTATTGTCATTCATGCCTTCGAAAGCATTATTACTCGCTTTAAATGGTTTCACAATTTCATTGTTAATTTTAAGTTGAATTTTTTTACGTTTTTTTTAAAACAGATTATAATTGAATGTTTACCTCCGGAAACATGGGGCTAAAGCCCTCATTTGACATAAAAAGAGCATTTATAGTCACTCATGCCTTCAAAATCCTTATTACATGCATTCAATGATCTTATAGTCGTATTATTGATTTCAAGTGGAATTGTTTTACATCTTTTGTTAAAACAGATTATAATTGAATGTTTACCTCGAGAAACGTTAAGCTAAAAACCTCTATTAATAGAAAAAGTCCATTTACTGTCGCTCATACCTTCAAAAGTCTTATTACATGTTTTACATGGTTTACTAATCTCATTATTGATTTTGAGTTGAATTCTTTTACATTTTTTTAAAAACTAATTATAATGGAATGTTTACCTCGGGAAACGTGGGGCTAAAGCCCTCATTTGACATAAAAAGATCATTTATAGCCACTCTTGCCTTCAAAATCCTTATTACTCGCTTTCAATGGTTTTATAGTCTCATTATTGATTTCAAATGGAATTTTTTTACATCTTTTGCTAAAACAGATTATAATTGAATGTTTATCTCGAGAAACGTTCAGCTAAAACCCTCTATTAATAGGAAAAGTCCATTTATTGTCGCTCATACCTTCAAAAGCCTTATTACACGCTTTAAATGGTTTCCTAATCTCATTATTGATTTTGAGTTGAATTTTTTTACATTTTTTTAAAATTAATTATAATTCAATATTTACCTCGAAAAACGTGGGGCTAGAGCCCTCATTTGACATAAAAAGAGCATTTATAGTCACTCATGTCTTCAAAATCCTTATTACTCGCTTTCAATGGTTTTATAGTCTCATTATTGAGTTCAAGTTGAATTTTTTTACATTTTTAGTTAAAACGGAATATGATTGAATGTTTACCACGGGAAACGTTAAGCTAAAACCCTCTATTAACAAGAAAAGTCCATTTATTGTCGCTCATGCCTTCAAAAGCCTTATTACTCGCTTTAAATGGTTTTATAATCTCATTATTGATTTCAAGTTCAATTTTTTAACATTTTTTGTTAAAACAGATTATAATTGAATGCTTACCTTGGGAAACGTGAAGCTAAAACCCACTATTGATAAGAAAAGTCCATTTATCGTCCCTCATGCCTTCGAAAGCCTTAATACTCGCTTTAAATGGTTTTATAATCTCATTACTGATTTCAAGTTGAATATTTTTACATTTTTGTTAAAACATATTATAACTGAATGCTTACCTTGGGAAACGTTAAGCTAAAACCCTCTATTGATAAGAAAAGTCCATTTACCGTCATTTATGCCTTCGAAAGCCTTATTACTCGCTTTAAATGGTTTCACAATTTCATTATTGATTCTAAGTTGAATTTTTTGACATTTTTTGACATTTTTTTAAAAACAGATTATAATTGAATGTTTACCTCAGGAAACGTGGGGCTAAAGCCCTCATTTGACATAAAAAGAGCATTTATAGTCACTCATGCCTTCAAAATCCTTAGTACACGCTTTCAATAGTCTTATAGTCGTATTAATGATTTCAAGTGGAATTGTTTTATATCTTTTGTTGCAACAGATTATAATTGAATGTTTACCTCGGGAAACGTTAAGCTAAAACCCTCTATTAATAGGAAAAGTCCATTTATTGTCGCTCATGCCTTCAAAAGCCTTATTACACGCTTTAAATAGTTTACTAATCTCATTATTGATTTTGAGTTGAATTTTTTTACATTTTTTTTAAAACTAATTATAATTGAATGTTTACCTCGGGAAACGTGGGGCTAAAGTCCTCATTTGACATAAAAAGAGCATTTATAGTCACTCTTGCCTTCAAAATCCATAATACTCACTTTCAATGGTTTTATAGTCTCATTATTGATTTCATGTTGAATTTTTTTATTTTTAGTTACAACAGATTATAATTGAATGTTTACCATGGGAAACGTTAAGCTAAAACCCTCTATTAACAGGAAAAGTCCATTTATTGTCGCTCATGCCTTCAAAAGCCTTAATACTCGCTTAAATGGTTTTATAATCTCATTATTGATTTCGAGTTGAATTTTTTTACATTTTTTGTTAAAACATATTATAATTGAATGCTTACCTTGGAAAACGTGAAGCTAAAACCCTCTATTGATAAGAAAAGTCCATTTATCGTCACCTATGCCTTCGAAAGCCTTATTACTGGCTTTAAATGGTTTCATAATTTCATTATTAATTTTAAGTTGAATTTTTTTACATTTTTTTCTAAAACAGATTATAATTGAATGTTTACCTTGGGAAACGTTAAGCTAAAACCCTCTATTGATAAGTAAAGTCCATTTATCGTCACTTATGCCTTCGAAAGCCTTATTACTCGCTTTAAATGGTTTCATAATTTCATTATTAATTTTAAGTTGAATTTTTTTACACTTTTTTTTAAAACAGATTATAATTGAATGTTTACCTCGGGAAACGTTAAGCTAAAACCCTCTATTGATAAGAAAAGTCCATTTATCGTCACTTATGCCTTTGAAAGCCTTATTACTCGCTTTAAATGGTTTCATAATTTTATTATTAATTTTAAGCTGAATTGTTTTATATTTTTTTTTAAAACAGATTATAATTCAATGTTTACCTCAGGAAACATTACACTAAAACCCTCTATTAACAGAAAAAGTCCATTTATTTTTGCTCATGCCTTCAAAAGCCTTATTACTCTCTTTAAATGGTTTTATGATCTCATTATTGATTTCAAGTTGATTTTTTTTACATTTTTTGTTAAAACAGATTATAATTGAATGCTTACCTTGGGAAACGTGTAGCTAAAACCCACTATTGATAAGAAAAGTCCATTTATCGTCACTCATGCCTTCGAAAGCCTTAATACTCGCTTTTAATGGTTTTAGAACCTCATTATTGATTTCAAGTTGAATATTTTTACATTTTTGTTAAAACAGATTATAATTGAATGCTTACGTTGGGAAACGTGAAGCTAAAACCCTCTATTGATAAGAAAAGTCCATTTACCGTGACTCATGCCTTCGAAAGCCTTATTACTCGATTTAAATGGTTTCATAATTTCATTATTGATTTTAAGTTGAATTTTTTTACATTTTTTAAAAAAAAGATTATAATTGAATGTTTACCTCAAAAAATATTAAGCTAAAATCCTCTATTAACAAGAAAAGTCCATTTATTATCGCTCATGCCTTCCAAAGCCTTATTACTCGCTTTAAATGATTTGAAGATTTCATTATTAATTTTAAGTTGAATTTTTTTACATTTTTTTTAAAACAGATTATAATTGAATGTTTACCTCGAGAAACGTTAAGATAAAACCCTCTATTAATAGGAAAAGTCCATTTATTGTCGCTCATGCCTTCAAAAACCTTATTACACGTTTTAAATGGTTTACTAATCTCATTATTAATTTTGAGTTGAATTTTTTTAGATTTTTTTAAAACTAATTATAATTGAATGTTTACCTCGGGAAAAGTAGGGCTAAAGCCCTCATTTGACAAAAAAAGTGCATTTATAGTCACTCATGCCTTCGAAATCCTTATTACTCGCTTTCAATGGTTTTATAGTCTCATTATTAATTTCAAGTTGAATTTGTTTATTTTTAGTTAAAACAGATTATGATTGAATGTTTACCATGCGAAACGTTAAGCTCAAACCCTCTATTAATAGGAAAAGTCCATTTATTGTCACTCATGCCTTCAAAAGCTTTATTACTCGCTTTAAATGGTTTTATAATCTCATTATTGATTTCAAGTTGAATTTTTTTACATGTTTTGTTAAAACAGATTATAATTACATGCTTACCTTAGGAAACGTGAAGCTAAAACCCTCTATTGATAAGAAAAGTCCATTTACCGTGACTCATGCCTTCGAAAGCCTTATTACTCGCTTTAAATGGTTTCATAATTTCATTATTGATTTTAAGTTGAATTTTTTTACATTTTTTTAAAAAAAGATTATAATTGAATGTTTACCTCAAAAAACGTTAAGCTAAAATCCTCTATTAACAAGAAAAGTCCATTTATTATCGCTCATGCCTTCAAAAGCCTTATTACTCGTTTTAAATGATTTGAAGATTTCATTATTGATTTTAAGTTGAATTTTTTTTACATTTTTTTTGAAATTGATTATAATTGAATTTTTACCTCGGGAAACGTGGGGCTAAAGTCTTCATTTGACATAAAAAGAGCATTTATAGTCACTCATGCCTTCAAAATCCTTATTACTCGCTTTCAATGGTTTTATAGTCTCATTATTGATTTCAAGTGGAATTTTTTTACTTTTTTAGTTAAAACAGAATACGATTGAATGTTTACCACAGGAAACGTTAGGCTAAAACCCTCTATTAACAGGAAAAATCCATCTATTGTCGCTCATGCCTTCAAAAGCCTTATTACTCGCTTTAAATGGTTTTATAATCTCATTATTGATTTCAAGCTGAATTTTTTTATATTTTTTGTTAAAACAAATTATAATTGAATGCTTACCTTGGGAAACATGAAGCTAAAACCCACTATTGATAAGAAAAGTCCATTTATCGTCACTCATGCCTTCGAAAGCCTTAATACTCACTTTAAATGGTTTTATAATCTCATTATTGATTTCAAGTTGAATATTTTTAAATTTTTATTAAAACAGATAATAATTGAATGCTTAACTTGGGAAACGTGAAGCTAAAACCCTCTATTGATAAGAAAAGTTCATTTATCGTCACTTATGCCTTCGAAAGCTTTATTACTCGTTTTAAATGGTTTCACAATTTCATTATTAATTTTAAGTTGAATTTTTTTACATTTATTTAAAAACAGATTATAATTGAATGTTTACCTCGAGAAACGTGGGGCTCAAGCCCTCATTTCACACAAAAAGAGTATTTGTAGTCACTCATGCCTTCAAAATCCTTATTACACGCTTTCAGTGGTTTTATAGTCGTATTATTGATTTGAAGTGGAATTGTTTTACATCTTTTGTTAAAACAGATTATAATTGAATGTTTACCTCGAGAAACGTTAAGATAAAACCCTCTATTAATAGGAAAAGTCCGTTTATTGTCGCTCATGCCTTCAAAAGACTTATTACACGCTTTAAATGGTTTACTAATCTCATTATTGATTTTGAGTTGAACTTTTTTACATTTTTTTTAAAACTAATTAAAATTGAATGTTTACCTTGGGAAACGTGGGGATAAAGCCCTCATTTGACATAAAAAGAGCATTTATAGTCACTCTTGCCTTCAAAATCCTTATTACGCTTTCAATGGTTTTATAGTTTCATTATTGATTTCAAGTTGAATTTTTTTATTTTTCTTTAAAACAGATTATGATTGAATGTTTACCATGGGAAACGTTAAGCTAAAACCCTCTATTAACAGGAAAAATCCATTTATTGTCGCTCATGCCTTCAAAAGCGTTATTACTCGCTTCGAATGGTTTTATAATCTCATTATTGATTTCAAGTTGAATTTTTTTACATTTTTTGTTAAAACTTATTATAATTGAATGTTACCTTGGGAAACGTGAGGCTAAAACCCTCTATTGATAAGAAAAGTCCATCTATCATCACTCATGCCTTTGAAAGCCTTATTACTCACTTTAAATGGTTTCATAATTTCATTATTGATTTTAAGTGGAATTTTTTTACATTTTTGTTAAAACAGATTCTAATTGAATGCTTACCTTGGGAAACGTGAAGCTAAAACCCTCTATTGATAAACAAAGTCCATTTATCATCACTTATGCCTTCGGAAGCCTTATTACTCGCTTGAAATGGTTTCATAATTTCATTATTAATTTTTAGTTGAATTTTTTTACATTTTTTTTAAGACAGATTATAATTGAATGTTTACCTCGGGAAAAGTGGGGCTAAAGCTCTCATTTGACATAAACAGAGCATTTATAGTCACTCATACCTTCAAAATCCTTATTACACGATTTCAGTGGTTTTATAGTCGTATTATTGATTTCAAGTGGAATTGTTTTACATCTTTTGTTCAAACAAATTATAATTGAATCTTTACCTCAGGAAACGTTAAGCTAAAACCCTCTATTAATAGGAGAAGTCCATTTATTGTCGCTCATGGCTTCAAAAGCCTTATTACACGCTTTAAATGGTTTACTAATCTCATTATTGATTTTGAGTTGAATTTTTTTACATTTTTATTAAAACTAATTAGAATTGAATGTTTACCTTGGGAAACGTGGGGCTAAAGCCCTCATTTGACATAAAAAGAGCATTTATAGTCACTCCTGCCTTCAAAATCCTTATTACTCGCTTTCAATGGTTTTATAGTTTCATTAATGATTTCAAGTTGAATTTTTTTATTTTTCTTTAAAATAGATTATGATTGAATGTTTACCATGGGAAACGTTAAGCTAAAACCCTCTATTAACAGGAAAAGTCCATTTATTGTCGCTCATGCCTTCAAAAGCGTTATTACTCGCTTCGAATGGTTTTATAATCTCATTATTGATTTCAAGTTGAATTTTTTTACATTTTTTGTTAAAACTTATTATAATTGAATGCTTACCTTGGGAAACGTGAGGCTAAAACCCTCTATTAATAAGAAAAGTCCATCTATCGTCACTCATGCCTTCGAAAGCCTTATAACTCGCTTTAAATGGTTTCATAAATTCATTATTGATTTTCAGTTGAATTTTTTTACATTTTTGTTAAAACAGATTATAATTGAATGCTTACCTTGGAAAACGTGAAGCTAAAACCCTCTATTGATAAAAAAAAGTCCATTTATCGTCACTTATGCCTTCGAAAGCCTTATTACTCGATTTATATGGTTTCATAATTTCATTATTAATTTTAAGTTGAATTTTTTTACATTTTTTTTAAAACAGATTATAATTGAATGTTTACTTCGGGAAACGTGGGGCTAAAGCCCTCATTTGACATAAAAAGAGCATTTATAGTCACTCATGCCTTCAAAATCCTTATTACACGCTTTCAGTGGTTTTATAGTTGTATTATTGATTTCAAGTGGAATTGTTTTACATCTTTCGTTAAAACAGATTATAATTGAATGTTTACCTCGAGAAACTTTAAGATAAAACCCTCTATTAATAGGAAAAGTCCGTTTATTGTCGCTCATGCCTTCAAAAGCCTTATTACACGCTTTAAATGGTTTACTAATTTCATTATTAATTTTAAGTTGAATTTTTTTACATTTTTTTTAAAACAGATTATAATTGAATGTTTACTTCGGGAAACGTGGGGCTAAAGCCCTCATTTGACATAAAAAGAGCATTTATAGTCACTCCTGCCTTCAGAATCTTTATTACTCGCTTTCAATGGTTTTATAGTTTCATGATTGATTTCAAGTTGAATTTTTTTATTTTTCTTCAAAACAGATTATGATTGAATGTTTACTATGGGAAACGTTAAGCTAAAACCCTCTATTAACAAGAAAAGTCCATTTATTGTCGCTCATGCCTTCAAAAGCGTTATTACTCGCCTCGAATGGTTTTATAATCTCATTATTGATTTCAAGCTGAATTTTTTTACATTTTTTGTTAAAACTTATTATAATTGAATGCTTACCTTGGGAAACGTGAGGCTAAAACCCTCTATTAGTAAGAAAAGTCCATCTATCATTACTCATGCCTTCGAAAGCCTTATTACTCGCTTTAAATGGTTTTATAATTTCATTATTGATTTTAAGTTGAATTTTTTTACATTTTTGTTAAAACAGATTATAATTGAATGCTTACCTTGGGAAACGTGAAGCTAAAACCCTCTATTGATAAAAAAAAATTCATTTATCGTCACTTATGCCTTCGAAAGCCTTATTACTCGCTTTAAATAGTTTCATAATTTCATTATTAATTTTAAGTTAAATTTTTTTACATCTTTTTAAAACAGATTATAATTGAATGTTTACCTCGGGAAACGTAGGGCAAAAGCCCTCATTTGACATAAAAAGAGCATTTATAGTCAGTCATGCCTTCAAAATCCTTATTACACGCTTTCAGTGGTTTTATAGTCGTATTATTGATTTCAAGTGGAATTCTTTTACATCTTTTGTTAAAACAGATTATAATTGAATGTTTACCTCGAGAAACGTTAAGATAAAACCCTCTATTAATAGGAAAAGTCTGTTTATTGTCGCTCATGCCTTCAAAAGCCTTATTACACGCTTTAAATGGTTTACTAATCTCATTGTTGATTTTGAGTTGAATTTTTTTATATTTTTTTTAAAACTAATTAAAATTGAATGTTTACCTTGGGAAACGTGGGGCTAAAGCCCTCATTTGACATAAAAAGAGCATTTATAGTCACTCTTGCCTCCAAAATCCTTATTAGTCGCTTTCAATGGGTTTATAGTTTCATTATTGATTTCAAGTTGAATTTTTTATTTTTCTTTGAAACAGATTATGATTGAATGTTTACCATGGGAAACGTTAAGCTAAAACCCTCTATTAACAGGAAAAGTCCATTTATTGTCGCTCATGCCTTCAAAAGCGTTATTACTCGCTTCGAATGGTTTTATAATCTCATTATTGATTTCAAGTTGAATTTTTTTACATTTTTTGTTAAAACTTATTGTAATTGAATGCTTACCTTGGGAAACGTGACGCTAAAACCATCTATTAATAAGAAAAGTCCATCTATTGTCACTCATGCCTTCGAAAGCCTAATTACTCGCTTTAAATGGTTTCATAATTTCATTATTGATTTTAAGTTGAATTTTTTACATTTTTGTTAAAATAGATTATAATTGAATGCTTACCTTGGGAAACGTGAAGCTATGACCCTCTATTGATAAAAAAAAGTCCATTTATTGTCACTTATGCCTTCGAAAGCCTTATTACTCGCGTTAAATGGTTTCATAATTTCATTATTAATTTTAAGTTGAATTTTTTTACATTTTTTTTAAAACAGATTATAATTGAATATTTACCTCGGGAAACGTGGGGCTAAAGCCCTCATTTGACATAAAAAGAGCATTTATAGTCACTCATGCCTTCAAAATCCTTATTACACGCTTTCAGTGGTTTTATAGTCGTATTATTGATTTCAAGTGGAATTGTTTTACATCTTTTGTTAAAACAGATTATAATAGAATGTTTACCTTGAGAAACATTAAGATAAAACCCTCTATTAAAAGGAAAAGTCCATTTATTGTCGCTCATGCCTTCAAAAGCCTTACTACACGCTTTAAATGGTTTACTAATCTCATTATTGATTTTGAGCTGAATTTTTTTACATTTTTTTTAAAACTAATTAAAATTGAATGTTTACCTTGGGAAACGTGGGGCTAAAGCCCTCATTTGACATAAAAAGAGCATTTATAGTCACTCTTGCCTTCAAAATCCTTATTACTCGCTTTCAATGGTTTTATAGTTTCATTATTGATTTCAAGTTGAATTTTTTTATTTTTCTTTAAAACAGATTATGATTGAATATTTACCATGGGAAACGTTAAGCTAAAACCCTCTATTAACAGGAAAAGTCCATTTATTGTCGCTCATGCCTTCAAAAGCGTTATTACTCGCTTCGAATGGTTTTATAATCTCATTATTGATTTCAAGTTGAAATTTTTTACATTTTTTGTTAAAACTTATTATAATTGAATGCTTACCTTGGGAAACGTGAGGCTAAAACCCTCTATTAATAAGAAAAGTCCATCTATCGTCACTCATGCCTTCGAAAGCTTTATTACTCGCTTTAAATGGTTTCATAATTTCATTATTGATTCTAAGTTGAATTTTTTTACATTTCTATTAAAACAGATTATAATTGAATGCTTACCTTGGGAAACGTGAAGCTAAAACCCTCTATTGATAAAAAAAAGTCCATTTATCGTCACTTATGCCTTCGAAAGCCTTATTACTCGCTTTAAATGGTTTCATAATTTCATTATTAATTTTAAGTTGAATTGTTTTACATTTTTTTTAAAACAGATTATAATTGAATGTTTACCTCGAGAAATGTGGGGCTAAAGCCCTCATTTGACATAAAAAGAGCATTTATAGTCACTCATGCCTTCAAAATCCTTATTACACGCTTTCAGTGGTTTTATAGTCGTATTATTGATTTCAAGTGGAATTGTTTTACATCTTTTGTTAAAACATATTATAATTGAATGTTTACTTCGAGAAACGTTAAGATAAAACCCTCTATTAAGAGGAAAAGTCCGTTTATTGTCGCTCATGCCTTCAAAAGCCTTATTACACGCTTTAAATAGTTTACTAATCTCATTATTGATTTTGAGTTGAATTTTTTTACATTTTTTTTAAAACTAATTAAAATTGAATGTTTACCTTGGGAAACGTGGGACTAAAGCCTTCATTTGACATAAAAAGAGCATTTATAGTCACTCCTTCCTTCAAAATCCTTATTACTCGCTTTCAATGGTTTTATAGTTTCATTATTGATTTGAAGTTGAATTTTTTTATTTTTCTTTGAAACAGATTATGATTGAATGTTTACCATGGGAAACGTTAAGCTAAAACCCTCTATTAACAGGAAAAGTCCATTTATTGTCGCTCATGCCTTCAAAAGCGTTATTACTCGCTTCGAATGGTTTTATAATCTCATTATTGATTTCAAGTTGAATTTTTTTACATTTTTTGTTAAAACTTATTGTAATTGAATGCTTACCTTGGGAAACGTGAGGCTAAAACCCTCTATTAATAAGAAAAGTCCATCTATCGGCACTCATGCCTTCGAAAGCCTTATTACTCGCTTTGAATGGTTTCATAATTTCATTATTGATTTTAAGTTGAAATTTTTTACATTTCTGTTAAAAGAGATTATAATTGAATGCTTACCTTGGGAAACGTGAAGCTAAAACCCTCTATTGATAAAAAAAAGTTCATTTATCGTCACTTATGCTTTCGAAAGCCTTATTACTCGCTTTAAATGGTTTCATAATTTCATTATTAATTTTAAGTTGAATTTTTTTACATTTTTTTAAAACAGATTATAATTGAATGTTTAGCTCAGGAAACGTGAGACTAAAGCCGTCATTTGACATAAAAAGAGCATTTATAGTCACTCTTGCCTTCAAAATCCTTATTACTCGCTTTCAATGGTTTTATAGTTTAATGATTGATTTCACGTTGAATTTTTTTATTTTTCTTTAAAACAGATTATGATTGTCATGACCCGGAATCTCCCTCAAGCCCATGACAATTGTCGCGACGTCCCGATTGACACTCATTATCCGGAATGACAACCGAAATCCCGCAAGGCTTACATATCAGTTTCTTTCCTTTCTTGTGAGCAATCATTGTTAAATATCGAGTTTTTAGAGAATATATACTATTTTAGATCAAAAACAATCAAAATATAATTTTCGCCACACAAGGGTATTTTGGTCATTTATTTTTTCAACAATTTCGAAACTGGCTAAAACGTAATATACAAGTACAAAACACATAATTCATATTCAAAATGAGTTTAAAAGTCTAAAATCTTCATTTAAAATGAAATTACGATTATTTGAATATAAAAAGAAAATAAAAGAAATATTAAGGGAAATATTCTATTTTCTTATAAAACAATATTTATAAAGTTATACGTGAATAATTTTTATAGCGTAAAAGCTAAATAAATTTATACATACTGAAATACAGTAAGCCAAAATATTTAATTTAATTTACAATAACAAGAGGGCCCCCGAATAAACAAAAGTAAAGAGGACTGCGAACCTACGGTTGGAAAATGCAGATCCAATGGTAGTCCTCGATGAGATCAGCTATCTACAGTCTATACTGAACCTGAAATGGGTGGAAAGGAGGGTGGTGAGATTATAAAATCCCAATGAGTAAACAGACATTATCATAAATATCTAAAGGCGAGTAAAATGGAGGCAAGTTTAAACAACAAATTTCAACCCATTTCATAATGTTTTCAATTTATTTCTTAAACCATAAAATATTTGTAATTTACCAAAATAGTTGTTAAGGCTTATGTCTTTTATTAAAACAAGGCTCAAGCCAAAACTAATCCTCGGGGATACCTTGGCCGAGGCATCTAACCGAGTCCGCCAAGGGTGTTAAAGTATTCACACGTGAAACACATTTTTATTTTTAAAACAAACAGTCCCTTGGCGTTGGCCGAGTTACACATTCACGTGGGGGTTCGACGTGAAATGAGCTATAATACTACCCCGGGAGTTACCCTCCTCGCCTCTACAACCGGAGTAACTATATAACTGGGTTTACCGTGCCCCTCTAATAGGCAGTCCACGGAAACCCGTCACTGCAGTGACTAACCCACCAATTTTAATAAAATTTCGACAGTATAACGTGGCTTTTATTTATTTATCCAGCCTGCATAGTAAAAACAACTTACATAAATTTCCCAATGCATTCACAAAATATAGCCACATATACTCATTTCTCATAAGCCATTCCTAGGAAAATATATATTTTCAAGTCAATTTGCAGCCTCCAATTACTCAATTTCATAATCAATACAATATATTTTTATTTATCACATTTATTCCTAAAACATCAAAAATCCCGTTTTCATTTCATAAAATACATAAAGGGCATTTAAAAATAAACTCTAGATAATTTACAATAATAATAAGTTTACTCACCGTTTGTACAAACTAAAAGCTTTCTAAGCGCCCCGATCACTACTCGTCGGGTACTTCTTTGCCTTTTCCAGAAGGCTCTCCTCCTAGACACATTACAAAAATTTACACAATTCATCACATTGATGCTAAATCACTATATAATTAACTTAAATCCAATACTAATGCATGGTATGAAATGCAATAGCCTAAAACGGCTTAAACGCGGTATTAACCTATTTTTGGCACTTTGCTCGATAAATTGCTAACGCGCTCCATTTTAGCTCTAAATCATCCCATTCTCTCTCCAACATTTCTAACCATTAAATATCAGCCAATAACCTTCTAAAAACAACAAAATCAGCTCACTCCCTTCCTTGGAAAATTCGGCCAAAAATTGGACATTAACTCGGTTAATTTTCTACTTTGTTTTTCTATCACGTTTAATCGTTTTTCATCATTTCTCTTCATTTTCCATAGAATAAAATCAATTCATCATCATTGTACAGCATTGAGCATCCAGCCAAGAGTGGGTATTGTGAAAATTTAATGATTTCTTGCCCAATTTAATTTCTAAACACATTTAACTAACTAAAACTATCAATTTAACTAAAAATCAAAACCTAAAAATTTCAATTTCTCTCCCCTAGAATTTCGTCCAGCCCTTGATATCACTTTTTGATCTCTCTCCTCAAGCATGCTAAATGGAAATAAAGGCATAGGAAAGGTAGAAATCAAGCTAAAATCGAAAAATCTTACCGTTAGACGCGTAAACGGTCGAAAACCGCGAATTTCCCTTTGAATTTTCTTGTTTCTCTTTGGTTTTTCTTTTTTTCTTCCTTTCCTCTCTATTTCCTCTCTTGTTCTTCCTTATGGCCGGCCAGCACTTAAAATGGGTTTAAATGGGCTGACTTTTCATTAAAATAATATTATTTAATTTTAAAAATGCCACGTGTCACTTTCCCATTGGCCCATTTTTAAAATTTCATCCATTTGTTTCCAAATTTTCACCATACACTTGTCTCACATATCCATAGCTTAGATAAAATTCTCAGACTTATCCAAAGTCTCGGTGGAGTAATTTTTGAAATTTACACTTTTGCCCCCGTAAAAGTGAAAAATTACATTTTTGCCCAAAAAAATTGAAAAATTGCCCATAGACATATTTTTCATCCCTTATACTCATACCATTCTCCAATTTGTCAAATTTGATCTAAATTCTCTCAAAATCTCAAATTTTGTCCGTGGGTGGCAAAATTACGATTTTGCCCCTACACACCAGAAATCACCAGAATTAAACTTTTTCACTTCCTATCATTAAATTATACTCCAAATAGTCAATATTGGTCAAAAATTTCACACCATGATCAAATTATTATCTTAGGTGGCAAAATGACGATTTTGCCCTTGAATATCAAAATTTCCAATTTTACCCCAAATTAATCCTCGAACTCTGAACAATCATTTTTTAGTCATTTCTTGACTATAAAATATTAAATTTCATCCTACAATTCCTATTTGAACTAGTTCGAGGTTAAATCAACTCAAGTGTACCATTAGGTACAATACCGAATTTCGTCTATTCTTAGGTGTTTTTCCTAGCATAATAACATACTACTCAGTGCATGTATGTCATGACATGTGTTTATAGGGTCAGGTTTTACAATGATTGAATGTTTACCATGGAAAACGTTAAGCTAAAACCCTCTATTAACAAGAAAAGTCCATTTATTGTCGCTCATGCCTTCAAAAGCGTTATTACTCGCTTCGAATGGTTTTATAATCTCATTATTAATTTCAAGTTGAATTTTTTTACATTTTTTGATAAAACTTATTATAATTGAATGCTTACCTTGGGAAACTTGAGGCTAAAACCCTCTATTAATAAGAAAAGTCCATCTATCGTCACTCATGCCTTCGGAAGCCTTATTACTCGCTTTAAATGGTTTCATAATTTCATTATTGATTTTAAGTTGAATTTTTTTACATTTTTGTTAAAACAGATTATAATTGAATGCTTACCCTGGGAAACGTGAAGCTAAAACCCTCTATTGATAAAAATAAGTCCATTTATCGTCACTTATGCCTTCGAAAGCCTTATTACTCGCTTTAAATGGTTTCATAATTTCATTATTTATTTTAAGCTGAATTTCTTTACATTTTTTTAAAAACAGATTATAATTGAATGTTTACCTCGAGAAACGTTAAGATAAAACCCTCTATTAATAGGAAATGTCCATTTATTGTCGCTCATGCCTTCAAAAACCTTATTACACGCTTTAAATGGTTTACTAATCTCATTATTAATTTTGAGTTGAATTTTTTTAGATTTTTTTAAAACTAATTATAATTGAATGTTTACCTCGGGAAACGTAGGGCTAAAGCCCTCATTTGACAAAAAAAGTGCATTTATAGTCACTCATGCCTTCAAAATCCTTATTACTCGCTTTCAATGGTTTTATAGTCTCATTATTAATTTCAAGTTGAATTTTTTTATTTTTAGTCAAAACAGATTATGATTGAATGTTTACCATGGGAAACGTTAAGCTCAAACCCTCTATTAATAGGAAAAGTCCATTTATTGTCACTCATGCCTTCAAAAGCCTTATTACTCGCTTTAAATGGTTTTATAATCTCATTATTGATTTCAAGTTGAATTTTTTTACATGTTTTGTTAAAAAAGATTATAATTGAATGCTTACCTTGGGAAACGTGAAGCTAAAACCCTTTATTGATAAGAAAAGTCCATTTACCGTGACTCATGCCTTCGAAAGCCTTATTACTCGCTTTAAATGGTTTCATAATTTCATTATTGATTTTAAGTTAAATTTTTTTACATTTTTTAAAAAAAAGATTATAATTGAATGTTTACCTCAAAAAACGTTAAGGTAAAATCCTCTATTAACAAGAAAAGTCCATTTATTATCGCTCATGCCTTCAAAAGCCTTATTACTCGCTTTAAATGATTTGAAGATTTCATTATTGATTTTAAGTTGAATTTTTTTTACATTTTTTTTGAAACAGATTATAATTGAATTTTTACCTCGGGAAACGTGGGGCTAAAGCCTTCATTTGACATAAAAAGAGCATTTATAGTCACTCATGCCTTCAAAATCCTTATTACTCGCTTTCAATGGTTTTATAGTCTCATTATTGATTTCAAGTGGAATTTTTTTACTTTTTTAGTTAAAACAGAATACGATTGAATGTTTACCACAGGAAACGTTAGGCTAAAACCCTCTATTAACAGGAAAAATCCATCTATTGTCGCTCATGCCTTCAAAAGCCTTATTACTCGCTTTAAAAGGTTTTATAATCTCACTATTGATTTCAAGCTGAATTTTTTTATATTTTTTGTTAAAACAAATTATAATTGAATGCTTACCTTGGGAAACATGAAGCTAAAACCCACTATTGATAAGAAAAGTCCATTTATCGTCACTCATGCCTTCGAAAGCCTTAATACTCGCTTTAAATGGTTTTATAATCTCATTATTGATTTCAAGTTGAATATTTTTAAATTTTTGTTAAAACAGATAATAATTGAATGCTTAACTTGGGAAACGTGAAGCTAAAACCCTCTATTCATAAGAAAAGTTCATTTATCGTCACTTATGCCTTCGAAAGCCTTATTACTCCCTTTAAATGGTTTCACAATTTCATTATTAATTTTAAGTTGAATTTTTTTACATTTTTTTAAAAACAGATTATAATTGAATGTTTACCTCGAGAAACGTGGGGCTAAAGCCCTCATTTGACATAAAAAGAGTATTTGTAGTCACTCATGCCTTCAAAATCCTTATTACACGCTTTCAGTGGTTTTATAGTCGTATTATTGATTTGAAGTGGAATTGTTTTACATCTTTTGTTAAAACAGATTATAATTGAATGTTTACCTCGAGAAACGTTAAGATAAAACCCTCTATTAATAGGAAAAGTCTGTTTATTGTCGCTCATGCCTTCAAAAGCCTTATTACACGCTTTAAATGGTTTACTAATCTGATTATTGATTTTGAGTTGAATTTTTTTATATTTTTTTTAAAACTAATTAAAATTGAATGTTTACCTTGGGAAACGTGGGGCTAAAGCCCTCATTTGACATAAAAAGAGCATTTATAGTCACTCTTGCCTTCAAAATCCATATTAGTCGCTTTCAAATGTTTTATAGTTTCATTATTGATTTCAAGTTGAATTTTTTTATTTTTCTTTGAAACAGATTATGATTGAATGTTTACCATGGGAAACGTTAAGCTAAAACCCTCTATTAACAGGAAAAGTCCATTTATTGTCGCTCATGCCTTCAAAAGCGTTATTACTCGCTTCGAATAGTTTTATAATCTCATTATTGATTTCAAGTTGAATTTTTTTACATTTTTTGTTAAAACTTATTATAATTGAATGCTTACCTTGGGAAACGTGAGGCTAAAACCCTCTATTGATAAGAAAAGTCCATCTATCATCACTCATGCCTTCGAAAGCCTTATTACTCGCTTTAAATGGTTTCATAATTTCATTATTGATTTTAAGTGGAATTTTTTTACATTTTCATTAAAACAGATTATAATTGAATGCTTACCTTGGGAAACGTGAAGCTAAAACCCTCTATTGATAAAAAAAAGTCCATTTATCGTCACTTATGCCTTCGAAAAGCCTTATTACTCGCTTTAAATGGTTTCATAATTTCATTATTAATTTTAAGTTAAATTTTTTTACATTTTTTTTAAAACAGATTATAATTGAATGTTTACCTCGGGAAACATGGGGCGAAAGCCCTCATTTGACATAAAAAGAGCATTTATAGTCACTCATGCCTTCAAAATCCTTATTACACGCTTTTAGTGGTTTTATAGTCGTATTACTGATTTCAAGTGAAATTGTTTTACATCTTTTGTTAAAACAGATTATAATTGAATGTTTACCTCGGGAAATGTTAAGCTAAAACCCTCAATTAATAGGAAAAGTCCATTTATTGTCGCTCATGCCTTCAAAAGCCTTATTACACGCTTTAAATGGTTTACTAATCCCGTTATTAATTTTGAGTGAATTTTTTTACATTTTTTTAAAACTAATTATAATTGAATGTTTACCTCGGGAAACGTAGGGCTAAAGCCCTCATTTGACATAAAAAGTGCATTTATAGTCACTCATGCCTCCAGAATCTTTATTACTCACTTTCAATGGTTTTATAGTCTCATTATTAATTTCAAGTTGAATTTTTTTTAGTTTTAGTTAAAACAGATTATGATTGAATGTTTACCATGGGAAACGTTCAGCTAAAACCCTCTATTAATAGGAAAAGTCCATTTATTGTCACTCATGCCTTGAAAAGCCTTATTACTCGCTTTAAGTTGTTTTATAATCTCATTATTGATTTCAAGTTGAGTTTTTTTACATGTTTTGTTAAAACAGATTATAATTGAATGCTTACCTTGGGAAACGTGAAGCTAAAACCCTCTATTGATAAGAAAAGTCCATTTACCGTGACTCATGCCTTCGAAAGCCTTATTACTCGCTTTAAATGGTTTCATAATTTCATTATTGATTTTAAGTTGAATTTTTTTATATTTTTTTAAAAACAGATTATAATTGAATGTTTACCCCAAAAAACGTTAAGCTAAAATCCTCTATTAACAAGAAAAGTCCATTTATTATCGCTCATCCCTTCAAAAGCCTTATTACTCGCTTTAAATGGTTTGAAGATTTCATTATTGATTTTAAGTTGAATTTTTTGTACATTTTTTTTTGAAACCGATTATAATTGAATGTTTACCTCGTGAAACGTGGGGCTAAAGCCTTCATTTGACATAAAAAGAGCATTTATAGTCACTCATGCCTTCAAAATCCTTATTACTCGCTTTCAATCGTTTTATAGTCTCATTATTGATTTCAAGTGGAATTTTTTTACATTTTTAGTTAAAACAGAATATGATTGAATGTTTACCACGGGAAACGTTAGGCTAAAACCCTCTATGAACAGGAAAAATCCATTTATTGTCGCTCATGCCTTCAAAAGCCTTATTACTCGCTTTAAATGGTTTTATAATCTCATTATTGATTTCAAGCTGAATTTTTTTACATTTTTGTTAAAACAAATTATAATTGAATGCTTACCTTGGGAAACGTGAAGCTAAAACCCACTATTAATAAGAAAAGTCCATTTATCGTCACTCATGCCTTCGAAAGCCTTAATACTCGCTTTAAATGGCTTTATAATCTCATTATTGATTTCAAGTTGAGTATTTTTACATTTTTGTTAAAACAGATTGTAATTGAATGCTTACCTTGGGAAACGTGAAGCTAAAACCCACTATTGATAAGAAAAGTTCTTTTATCGTCACTCATGCCTTCGAAAGCCTTAATACTCGCTTTAAATGGTTTTATAATCTCATTATTGATTTCAAGTTGAATATTTTTACATTTTTGTTAAAACAGATTATAATTGAATGCTTACCTTGGGAAACGTGAAGCTAAAACCCTCTATTGATAAGAAAAGTCCATTTATCGTCGCTCATGCCTTCGAAAGCCTTATTACTCGCTTTAAATTGTTTCATAATTTCATTATTGATTTTAAGTTGAATTTTTTTACATTTTTTTTAAAACAGATTATAATTGAATGTTTGCCTCGAAAAAAGTTAAGCTAAAACCCTCTATTAACAAGAAAAGTCCATTTATTATCGCTAATGCCTTCAAAAGCCTTATTACTCGCTTTAAATGGTTTCAAGATTTCATTATTTGATATTAAGTTGAATTTTTTTACATTTTTTTTAAATTGATTATCATTGAATGTTTACCTCGGGAAACGTGGGGCTAAAGCCTTCATTTGACATAAAAAGAGCATTTATAGTCACTCATGCCTTCAAAATCTTTATTACTCGCTTTCAATGGTTTTATAGTCTCAATATTGATTTCTAGTTGAATTTTTTTACATTTTTAGTTAAAACAGAATATGATTGAATGTTTACCACGGGAAATGTTAAGCTAAAACCCTCTATTAATAGGAAAAGTCCATTTATTGTCGCTCATGCCTTCAAAAGCCTTATTACACGTTTTAAATGGTTTCCTAATCTCATTACTGATTTTGAGTTGAATGTTTTTACATTTTTTGTTAAAACAGATTATAATTGAATGCTTACCTTGGGAAACGTGAAGCTAAAACCCACTACTGATAAGAAAAGTCCATTTATCGTCACTCATGCCTTCGAAAGCCTTAATACTCGCTTTAAATGGTTTTATAATCTCATTATTGATTTCAAGTTGAATTTTTTTACATGTTTTGTTAAAACAGATTAGAATTGAATGCTTGACTTGGGAAACGTGAAGCTAAAACCCTCTATTGATAAGAAAAGTCCATTTATTGTCATTCATGCCTTCGAAAGCATTATTACTCGCTTTAAATGGTTTCACAATTTCATTGTTAATTTTAAGTTGAATTTTTTTACGTTTTTTTTAAAACAGATTATAATTGAATGTTTACCTCCGGAAACATGGGGCTAAAGCCCTCATTTGACATAAAAAGAGCATTTATAGTCACTCATGCCTTCAAAATCCTTATTACATGCATTCAATGGTCTTATAGTCGTATTATTGATTTCAAGTGGAATTGTTTTACATCTTTTGTTAAAACAGATTATAATTGAATGTTTACCTCGGGAAACGTTAAGCTAAAACCCTCTATTAATAGAAAAAGTCCATTTACTGTCGCTCATACCTTCAAAAGTCTTATTACATGTTTTACATGGTTTACTAATCTCATTATTGATTTTCAGTTGAATTCTTTTACATTTTTTTAAAAACTAATTATAATGGAATGTTTACCTCGGGAAACGTGGGGCTAAAGCCCTCATTTGACATAAAAAGATCATTTATAGCCACTCTTGCCTTCAAAATCCTTATTACTCGCTTTCAATGGTTTTATAGTCTCATTATTGATTTCAAATGGAATTTTTTTACATCTTTTGTTAAAACAGATTATAATTGAATGTTTATCTCGAGAAACGTTCAGCTAAAACCCTCTATTAATAGGAAAAGTCCATTTATTGTCGCTCATACCTTCAACAGCCTTATTACACGCTTTAAATGGTTTCCTAATCTCATTATTGATTTTGAGTTGAATTTTTTTATATTTTTTTAAAATTAATTATAATTCAATATTTACCTCGAGAAACGTGGGGCTAAAGCCCTCATTTGACATAAAAAGAGCATTTATAGTCACTCATGTCTTCAAAATCCTTATTACTCGCTTTCAATGGTTTTATAGTCTCATTATTGAGTTCAAGTTGAATTTTTTTACATTTTTAGTTAAAACGGAATATGATTGAATGTTTACCACGGGAAACGTTAAGCTAAAACCCTCTATTAACAAGAAAAGTCCATTTATTGTCGCTCATGCCTTCAAAAGCCTTATTACTCGCTTTAAATGGTTTTATAATCTCATTATTGATTTCAAGTTGAATTTTTTTACATTTTTTGTTAAAACAGATTATAATTGAATGCTTGCCTTGGGAAACGTGAAGCTAAAACCCACTATTGATAAGAAAAGTCCATTTATCGTCCCTCATGCCTTCGAAAGCCTTAATACTCGCTTTAAATGGTTTTATAATCTCATTACTGATTTCAAGTTGAATATTTTTACATTTTTGTTAAAACATATTATAATTGAATGCTTACCTTGGGAAACGTTAAGCTAAAACCCTCTATTGATAAGAAAAGTCCATTTACCGTCATTTATGCCTTCGAAAGCCTTATTACTCGCTTTAAATGGTTTCACAATTTCATTATTGATTCTAAGTTGAATTTTTTTACATTTTTTTAAAAACAGATTATAATTGAATGTTTACCTCAGGAAACGTGGGGCTAAAGCCCTCATTTGACATAAAAAGAGCATTTATAGTCACTCATGCCTTCAAAATCCTTATTACACGCTTTCAATAGTCTTATAGTCGTATTAATGATTTCAAGTGGAATTGTTTTATATCTTTTGTTGCAACAGATTATAATTGAATGTTTACCTCGGGAAACGTTAAGCTAAAACCCTCTATTAATAGGAAAAGTCCATTTATTGTCGCTCATGCCTTCAAAAGCCTTATTACACGCTTTAAATGGTTTACTAATCTCATTATTGATTTTGAGTTGAATTTTTTTACATTTTTTTTAAAACTAATTATAATTGAATGTTTACCTCGGGAAACGTGGGGCTAAAGTCCTCATTTGACATAAAAAGAGCATTTATAGTCACTCTTGCCTTCAAAATCCATAATACTCACTTTCAATGGTTTTATAGTCTCATTATTGATTTCATGTTAAATTTTTTTATTTTTAGTTACAACAGATTATAATTGAATGTTTACCATGGGAAACGTTAAGCTAAAACCCTCTATTAACAGGAAAAGTCCATTTATTGTCGCTCATGCCTTCAAAAGCCTTAATACTCGCTTAAATGGTTTTATAATCTCATTATTGATTTCGAGTTGAATTTTTTTACATTTTTTGTTAAAACATATTATAATTGAATGCTTACCTTGGAAAACGTGAAGCTAAAACCCTCTATTGATAAGAAAAGTCCATTTATCGTCACCTATGCCTTCGAAAGCCTTATTACTGGCTTTAAATGGTTTCATAATTTCATTATTAATTTTAAGTTGAATTTTTTTACATTTTTTTCTAAAACAGATTATAATTGAATGTTTACCTTGGGAAACGTTAAGCTAAAACCCTCTATTGATAAGTAAAGTCCATTTATCGTCACTTATGCCTTCGAAAGCCTTATTACTCGCTTTAAATGGTTTCATAATTTCATTATTAATTTTAAGTTGAATTTTTTTACACTTTTTTTTAAAACAGATTATAATTGAATGTTTACCTCGGGAAACGTTAAGCTAAAACCCTCTATTGATAAGAAAAGTCCATTTATCGTCACTTATGCCTTTGAAAGCCTTATTACTCGCTTTAAATGGTTTCATAATTTCATTATTAATTTTAAGCTGAATTGTTTTATATTTTTTTTTAAAACAGATTATAATTCAATGTTTACCTCAGGAAACATTACACTAAAACCCTCTATTAACAGAAAAAGTCCATTTATTTTCGCTCATGCCTTCAAAAGCCTTATTACTCTCTTTAAATGGTTTTATGATCTCATTATTGATTTCAAGTTGATTTATTTTACATTTTTTGTTAAAACAGATTATAATTGAATGCTTACCTTGGGAAATATGTAGCTAAAACCCACTATTGATAAGAAAAGTCCATTTATCGTCACTCATGCCTTCGAAAGCCTTAATACTCGCTTTTAATGGTTTTAGAACCTCATTATTGATTTCAAGTTGAATATTTTTACATTTTTGTTAAAACAGATTATAATTGAATGCTTACCTTGGGAAACGTGAGGCTAAAACCCTCTATTAATAAGAAAAGTCCATCTATCGTCACTCATGCCTTCGGAAGCCTTATTACTCGCTTTAAATGGTTTCATAATTTCATTATTGATTTTAAGTTGAATTTTTTTACATTTTTGTTAAAACAGATTATAATTGAATGCTTACCCTGGGAAACGTGAAGCTAAAACCCTCTATTCATAAGAAAAGTCCATTTACCGTGACTCATGCCTTCGAAAGCCTTATTACTCGATTTAAATGGTTTCATAATTTCATTATTGATTTTAAGTTGAATTTTTTTACATTTTTTTAAAAAAAGATTATAATTGAATGTTTACCTCAAAAAACGTTAAGCTAAAATCCTCTATTAACAAGAAAAGTCCATTTATTATCGCTCATGCCTTCCAAAGCCTTATTACTCGCTTTAAATGATTTGAAGATTTCATTATTAATTTTAAGTTGAATTTTTTTACATTTTTTTTAAAACAGATTATAATTGAATGTTTACCTCGAGAAACGTTAAGATAAAACCCTCTATTAATAGGAAAAGTCCATTTATTGTCGCTCATGCCTTCAAAAACCTTATTACACGCTTTAAATGGTTTACTAATCTCATTATTAATTTTCAGTTGAATTTTTTTAGATTTTTTTAAAACTAATTATAATTGAATGTTTACCTCGGGAAACGTAGGGCTAAAGCCCTCATTTGACAAAAAAAGTGCATTTATAGTCACTCATGCCTTCGAAATCCTTATTACTCGCTTTCAATGATTTTATAGTCTCATTATTAATTTCAAGTTGAATTTGTTTATTTTTAGTTAAAACAGATTATGATTGAATGTTTACCATGCGAAACGTTAAGCTCAAACCCTCTATTAATAGGAAAAGTCCATTTCTTGTCACCCATGCCTTCAAAAGCTTTATTACTTGCTTTAAATGGTTTTATAATCTCATTATTGATTTCAAGTTCAATTTTTTTACATGTTTTGTTAAAACAGATTATAATTGAATGCTTACCTTAGGAAACGTGAAGCTAAAACCCTCTATTGATAAGAAAAGTCCATTTACCGTGACTCATGCCTTCGAAAGCCTTATTACTCGCTTTAAATGGTTTCATAATTTCATTATTGATTTTAAGTTGAATTTTTTTACATTTTTTTAAAAAAAGATTATAATTGAATGTTTACCTCAAAAAACGTTAAGCTAAAATCCTCTATTAACAAGAAAAGTCCATTTATTATCGCTCATGCCTTCAAAAGCCTTATTACCCGTTTTAAATGATTTGAAGATTTCATTATTGATTTTAAGTTGAATTTTTTTTACATTTTTTTTTAAACTGATTATAATTGAATTTTTACCTCGGGAAACGTGCGGCTAAAGTCTTCATTTGACATAAAAAGAGCATTTATAGTCACTCATGCCTTCAAAATCCTTATTACTCGCTTTCAATGGTTTTATAGTCTCATTATTGATTTCAAGTGGAATTTTTTTACTTTTTTAGTTAAAACAGAATACGATTGAATGTTTACCACAGGAAACGTTAGGCTAAAACCCTCTATTAACAGGAAAAATCCATCTATTGTCGCTCATGCCTTCAAAAACCTTATTACTCGCTTTAAATGGTTTTATAATCTCATTATTGATTTCAAGCTGAATTGTTTTATATTTTTTGTTAAAACAAATTATAATTGAATGCTTACCTTGGGAAACATGAAGCTAAAACCCACTATTGATAAGAAAAGTCCATTTATCGTCACTCATGCCTTCGAAAGCCTTAATACTCACTTTAAATGGTTTTATAATCTCATTATTGATTTCAAGTTGAATATTTTTAAATTTTTATTAAAACAGATAATAATTGAATGCTTAACTTGGGAAACGTGAAGCTAAAACCCTCTATTGATAAGAAAAGTTCATTTATCGTCACTTATGCCTTCGAAAGCTTTATTACTCGTTTTAAATGGTTTCACAATTTCATTATTAATTTTAAGTTGAATTTTTTTACATTTATTTAAAAACAGATTATAATTGAATGTTTACCTCGAGAAACGTGAGGCTAAAGCCCTCATTTCACACAAAAAGAGTATTTGTAGTCACTCATGCCTTCAAAATCCTTATTACACGCTTTCAGTGGTTTTATAGTCGTATTATTGATTTGAAGTGGAATTGTTTTACATCTTTTGTTAAAACAGATTATAATTGAATGTTTACCTCGAGAAACGTTAAGATAAAACCCTCTATTAATAGGAAAAGTCCGTTTATTGTCGCTCATGCCTTCAAAAGCCTTACTACACGCTTTAAATGGTTTACTAATCTCATTATTGATTTTGAGCTGAATTTTTTTACATTTTTTTTAAAACTAATTAAAATTGAATGTTTACCTTGGGAAACGTGGGGCTAAAGCCCTCATTTGACATAAAAAGAGCATTTATAGTCACTCTTGCCTTCAAAATCCTTATTACTCGCTTTCAATGGTTTTATAGTTTCATTATTGATTTCAAGTTGAATTTTTTTATTTTTCTTTAAAACAGATTATGATTGAATGTTTACCATGGGAAACGTTAAGCTAAAACCCTCTATTAACAGGAAAAGTCCATTTATTGTCGCTCATGCCTTCAAAAGCGTTATTACTCGCTTCGAATGGTTTTATAATCTCATTATTGATTTCAAGTTGAATTTTTTTACATTTTTTGTTAAAACTTATTATAATTGAATGTTTACCTTGGGAAACGTGAGGCTAAAACCCTCTATTAATAAGAAAAGTCCATCTATCGTCACTCATGCCTTCGAAAGCTTTATTACTCGTTTTAAATGGTTTCATAATTTCATTATTGATTCTAAGTTGAATTTTTTTACATTTCTGTTAAAACAGATTATAATTGAATGCTTACCTTGGGAAACGTGAAGCTAAAACCCTCTATTGATAAAAAAAAGTCCATTTATCGTCACTTATGCCTTCGAAAGCCTTATTACTCGCTTTAAATGGTTTCATAATTTCATTATTAATTTTAAGTTGAATTGTTTTACATTTTTTTAAAACAGATTATAATTGAATGTTTACCTCGAGAAACGTGGGGCTAAAGCTCTCATTTGACATAAACAGAGCATTTATAGTCACTCATACCTTCAAAATCCTTATTACACGATTTCAGTGGTTTTATAGTCGTATTATTGATTTCAAGTGGAATTGTTTTACATCTTTTGTTCAAACATATTATAATTGAATGTTTACCTCGAGAAACGTTAAGATAAAACCCTCTATTAATAGGAAAAGTCCGTTTATTGTCGCTCATGCCTTCAAAAGCCTTATTACACGCTTTAAATGGTTTACTAATCTCATTATTGATTTTGAGTTGAATTTTTTTACATTTTTTTTAAAACTAATTAAAATTGAATGTTTACCTTGGGAAACGTGGGGCTAAAGCCCTCATTTGACATAAAAAGAGCATTTATAGTCACTCCTTCCTTCAAAATCCTTATTACTCGCTTTCAATGGTTTTATAGTTTCATTATTGATTTGAAGTTGAATTTTTTTATTTTTCTTTGAAACAGATTATGATTGAATGTTTACCATGGGAAACGTTAAGCTAAAACCCTCTATTAACAGGAAAAGTCCATTTATTGTCGCTCATGCCTTCAAAAGCGTTATTACTCGCTTCGAATGGTTTTATAATCTCATTATTGATTTCAAGTTGAATTTTTTTACATTTTTTGTTAAAACTTATTGTAATTGAATGCTTACCTTGGGAAACGTGAGGCTAAAACCCTCTATTAATAAGAAAAGTCCATCTATCGGCACTCATGCCTTCGAAAGCCTTATTACTCGCTTTAAATGGTTTCATAATTTCATTATTGATTTTAAGTTGAAATTTTTTAAATTTCTGTTAAAACAGATTATAATTGAATGCTTACCTTGGGAAACGTGAAGCTAAAACCCTCTATTGATAAAAAAAAGTTCATTTATCGTCACTTATGCTTTCGAAAGCCTTATTACTCGCTTTAAATGGTTTCATAATTTCATTATTAATTTTAAGTTGAATTTTTTTACATTTTTTTAAAACAGATTATAATTGAATGTTTAG